>NC_043712.1:21107820-21196602 GCF_006229205.1 Suricata suricatta | reverse complement strand
CTTGTGCCCCCTTTCTCTCTCGAAAATAAATAAACTTACAAAAAAAGGTGTGCAGTAAAAACTCTCATCCCCACCCCCACCATTACCCCACTTCTCTCTGGAGATAACTAATGTTATCATTTCTTGATAACATTATCATTGTCTCTTCTAGCCATTTTATTCATTTACAAACACAAATAAATATTAGTTTTTCCTTGTTCTGACAAGTGGTAGGATACAAGCTCTATGCCACAACTTCATTTTTCATTTAATATATCTTAAAGATCATTCCATGTTAATAAACAAAAAGATCTATTATTCTTTTTATGGTTTCATGATTAAATATATTAAAAAATAAAGGTAACAGATACAAGGTTGGTATGAGAACTTAGACATACTTATGCTTAAACTAAAGGAATTTCTAAAAATTATTCAATCTTCTAAATATTTTACAACTCTACTTTTAGTTTTCTTTATGTAACTTAAATACTGACAAAGGCAATGATGGAACTTTGCTATTATTATGTTTACTACTCTTTTAAAATTGTTTTTTTTTTATGTCTTTTATTTATTTTTGAGAGACAGAGAGAGACAGTGTGAGTAAGGGAGGGTCAGAGAGAGATGGAGACACAGAATCTGAAGCAGGCTCTGAGCTAGCTGTCAGCACAGAGCCCGACGCAGGGCTTGAACTCACGAAACGTGAGATCATGACCTGAGCCGAAGCTGGACGCTTAACCGACTGAGCCACCCAGGCACCCCTGTTTACTACTCTTAAATGTGTAAATTTAGGAATTAGAAAAACAGTTATGTTTTAAAAATATGAGCCACTGAAAGTTCATTATAAAAGATCTCATTAAAATACTCCTGGCAAGTTGCAAAATACCCATGATTCTGGAAAATGATCTAAATAAATGTTGTACATTATGGTTACTGCTATATATGCTCATGCAAACATAGGACAAAAACATGCAACCAAAAAGAGAATTCAAGTATATGTATCTATACTAAATGCAGCTGTGCAAATATCTAATTTAAACATTTAGGGGATGAACCTTAGATGGTGAAACTTCAAGCCAAGATTTATTCAACCATTCATGAGGATCTCTCTTCGAGGTCATTAAGCTGTGATCGGCAATTTGTCGAACTAACAGTGCAGCCTCTTCCACTCCTGGGGCAATTACAAGCTAAAATATATTTTCTATATGTTAGATTATAGGAAATATTAGGGAGCAAAATATATCTTGCAAAAACTGTTTGTAATTAGAGGAAAAAACCCTGATTTTAATCTTTGAATATAATTTTAGATATAATTTATTAAAATATCTATGTGAAATCCAGCATATTTTGTTTGTGAGGCTAAGCAATTTTCTTTCCTTCTTTAACTATGATATCCTAAAAGTTTTCCAATTTTTGGAATTAAATTTCTATACCTCTATTTGGTATTTATTAATAAACTTGTTAAAATAATATATTTGGTATTATATTTCACCTATGTTAGAAGCAAAAGTAATTTAAATCTAATAGCAAGTTAAATCTAATAGCTCTCAAAAATAAGAATTTAAAAAATATACTGCAAGATTTTTCAAATAGTTAAAAAAATAAAGGATATTTACAGATGAATTGATGCTGTATTCAAAAAGAAAAAAGTTTTGATTTAGAGTATTTTGGGAATTGTTCATCCAATATTGGCTTATTTGATACTATGCTGTGTGTACTAAACTTTAAAAAAAGTTTCTTAATATTTCCTACTTTCTTTCACTTGTGTTTTCCTCCATGCCCTTCTCTTTCGAAATGCCAGCCCTTTTCTTCTGCTTTCAGTTCTATTTTTACCTTCATCTTTTAGATTCAGTTGAAGGAAGTATAGACCATGGGTTAGCAGTTTAATGTGGGTAAAGAATACTGCCCTAAACAGTCATATCTTAGAAATATAAACACCCTGCCCTGTAGTGAAAATTCATGAAACAGAGACTGTAGAAACCTCATAAAATAATTATAATTTTTTATTTCATAAGAGTAACACATACAAACCTGTTAGTACATACCTAAGGGAATACATACATTCTAAAGAAGGATTTCCTTTAAATTATATTAAGTACATAGAGAGTGCACATAAAAAAAAACACTGTTTAATTCCAAATTAATTTTTTTTCAGCTTTTGGATGTTTTCAAAAGATTTGGCACTTTTATATAAATGTATAAAGGCATAATTTTGTGGTGATGGTAATGAATATTACCTTAATTTATTAAAGCAAGGATTTTGGAGCTCATGGCTAGACTCTGGGAGATTCAGGAATCCCCTAACATTGTTTTCAAATTTTTGCATATGTGTTTTGCATTTTTCTGCAAAAGGAGGTTCATAAGACATTAATAGACCTTGTTTTGACATTAGAATAAAGTATAGCCTAACTAGCAGTATTTTCTTTTAGTTTAAGAAAATGTACTTAAATTTCCTCATGCTTCTTTTATGACTAGGCTCTTCAGATGCCTGAGAAAAAACATTTTTTAACCCATAACTGATGTGCTCTATAAAGCCAAAAACTATGTTACTAAACACAGTGAGGTAAAGCAACAATATATTCTAAAGTAATATGAGTCTAGGGAACCCTTGTTATGTAATAATGTTATTAAGTCAGAAGAATGGGAGACTTCAGTATTGGTGACATTTTTTTAAGTTTATTTATTGAGAGAGAGAGAGAGAGAAAGAGAGAATGGGGAAGGGGTAAAGAGAGACAGGGAGAGAAAGAATCCCAAGCAGGTTCCAAGCTGGCAGTGCAGAGCCCAATGTAGGGTTCGAACTCACAGTGAGATCTGACCTGAGCTGAAATCAAGAGTTGGACGCTTAACCAACTGAGTCACCCAGGTGCCCTAGTGACATTGATAATAGAATAAAAGCAAATTGACACTTTTTCATTTTCCAATGCAAAAATTTTCAAATTTCATGCAAAAACTGACCTACTTTTAAGATTATTATGTAAAACTTGAAAAGCTTTTGGAATAGTTCCAGGTAGGAACAGACTTTTGTTTGAAATGGATTGTGGTACTGAGTACAATAGTACTGGGCAGTACTTTCTATTACATTCCTAAATGCCTTCCTTGGTACATGTCCTCTTTGGGCCATGTCACTGTACCTGAATATAGTATCACTCACTGGTATCATATAACCACTATATGGAGGAATAAAATTATTTTCTGAAGTATATTTTGCATATAACTGCTTACCATTAGCTGAAAATAAAAGAGCCTGGTTAAGTGGTGAAATCACATGGATAAATGAGACAAACTTACATTTGCCATTCATTAATTTAGATAACTTCTCTAAGAAATTTATTTCAATGTTTAATATGCCTAATAGGATCAAAATTATTTGGATTCTATTTCAAATAGATCATTTGTCAGGGCTGGCTGGCTCCCAGGTGGCTCAGTCAGTTGAGTATCCAACTTTGGCTCAGGTCATGATCTCATGGTTCATGGGTTCAAGCCCCACATCCGGCTTTGCTCTGACTGTGTGGAGCCTGCTTCAGATTCTCTGTCTCCCTCTCTTTCTGGCCCTCCCCTGCACATGTACTCCCTCACTCTCTCCCTCTCCCTCAAAAATATATAAACATCAAAGAGATCATTTGTCAATTATTTTTTAATTTAAAGATTTTATTTTTTAAGTAATCTCTATACCCAATATGGAGCTCGAGCCCACCACCCTGAGATGAAGAGTCACATGCTCCAGGGACTCCTGGAGGGCTCAGTTAAGTGTCAGACTTTTGCTTTTAGCTCAGATCGTGACATGATCTCTTGGTTAGTGGGTTTGAGCTCCTCCTTGGGCTCCCAGTGCAGAGCCTGCTTGGGATTCTCCTCACTCTCTATTTCTCTTTCTCTCTCTGCTCCTTACCTGCTCACTCACACACACACACACACTCTCTCTCTCTCTCTCTCTCTCTCTGTCTCTTAAAATAAATAAATAAACTTAAAAAAAAGTCACATGCTCCACCTACTGAGTCAGCCAGGTGCCCCCATTTGTTAATTTTCTTAACAGGTTGTGTTTTGATTTGATTTGATTTAGTAGATGTTTGTTAAATATTTTTACTGTGTATAAAGTAATGTGCTAAATGCTATAGATTTTACAAAGAAAAAGGGCCTAGTTTTTATCCTCCAGGATGGAAGGTACATGAATGCATACCTTATACTCTAATAAAGGCATAAAGCGCTATTGGGAGAATGAGAGGAGAGATTTATCCTGAGAAGGTATAATTGGGGCACATTTTTTTAAAGTTTATTTATTTATTTTAAGAGAGAGAGAGACAGCATGAACAAGAGAGAATGGAGAGAGAATCCCGAGCAGGCTCTACACTATCAGTGCAAGTCCTGACGCATGGCTCAAGCCCTCAAACCATGAGATCGTGACCTGAGCCATGTAATTGGGGCACATTTCTTAAAGGAGGTAGTGTCTGAGCCATGCAAAAACAGACAGAACTATGAAGGCTGGCACTTAGGGGAAGAGACCGGCTGGGATGATACGTTTGTGCGATGGCTTAAAGGGGGCAGCGTGGGCACATTCAGAATGGTGAGTAGAATGATGCTAAAGGAAGGATTACTAGGGACCAAACTGTGAAATTTGAAACCAGAGATTTGATTTATCTCTCTAATAAAGTAGGAAGCTATGGAAGGTCTAGTGAGCAAGAAAATGCAACATAACAATTATTTATCAAGAGCCTGCTATGTACTTGGCCCTGTGCTAGGTACTAGGAATATGAAAACAAATAAACATGTTTCCTTTCCTTCAGGAGCTTATGGCCCAGGAAGTGAACTATTCACAGCTGTATTTCAGAAATGTAAGTAATACATTATATATGATGTACTGGAGTAGGACTAGAAATAAGGAGATTAGTCAGGAAGTTGCTTTAAAACTCCAAAGGCCTGGGGTGCCTGGGTGGCTCAGTCAGTTGAGCATCCAACTTCAGCTCAGGTCATGATCTCAGGGTCTGTGGGTTCGAGCCCCGTGTTGGGCTCTGTGCTGACAGCTCAGAGCCTGGAGCCTGCTTCGGATTCTGTGTCTCCCTCTCTCTCTGCCCCTCCCCTGCTTGCGCTCTGTCTCTCTTTGTCTCTCCAAAATAAATAAATGTTAAAAAAAACCCAAAAAACAAAAAACAAAAAAACCTCCAAAGGCCCGGATTTGGGAAATAGTGGTGGCAGTAGGACAGAGAGACATGTTCTAAAGACACTGCAGCTACTGATTAGGTTACAATAGTAGTGCCATAAACTAAGTTTGGGGAGAATCAGTTTTGTTTTGGAAATCAGAGCTTGAGGCACTTGTGAATATTCATGTGAAGATTTCCAGTAGAATGCTAGAATATAGTACAGATCTTAAGAAAAGTCAGGAAATTTTTAAGGGTTGTACTCAGAAATGAAAGCCAAATTCGTGGGAATGTCTGAGTTTATTAAGGAAAGAATATAAAGTGATAACCGAAGAGGACTGAGCCCTGAATTGGGGGAAGTGTCTAAGTTTCAGAGTGAGACTTTGGAAAAAAGAAATGACACTGGTTAGAGATCATTACAGCAGATAAAAAGAGTATATCTTTCATAAGCAAACATTTTTGATCAAAAAATATTTATTTTATTCATATCCTACCATGTAATTAAGAGATAAAATATGACTTTAAATTCATTAAAGGCTTTTAGAACAGAAGTTTAAGTGGAAAAAATATTTATTAATTTGAAAACTATTGAAAGGTTTTTAAGCATTTTTTAGTTTACTAGCTGGACACTTGAGTTTGAGTATAATTTTGGTTTATGAAAAATACTTATAAACAAACATTTACAAAAAGGATACCTTTACATCCAGTTCTTCTGATTTTGGCCCAAATGAAACCAAAGCTGCATAAATCAGTGCTAGATGATGAAGTGCCTTTTCTGTAAGATGGTACCTAAAAAAGATACTACTATTTTTGTACTCATTTGATGTCTGATTGTACCTATTTTTTAGAAGTTCATTTCGTTTTCTACATTCCATGTTATTAGAATAATCTGGCTAAAATAATGCTAGTGTGGCAGACTCCGCACTCTTTTGAAAAGATGGTTCCCCCTCCATTCTTTAACAATCAGTTAAATCTAAGGGATGCTGAGAATGTGTCTGAGGGGAGTTTAACTCATCCCCTTACTGACTCAGAGATGACTGACTGAGGCCAACTAAGATACTCTACCTCCCTGGCCAAAGTAACAGGTTCAAATATGAACACTTGACCAGAGCCAAGATCACTAGAACCCTTCCTGGGTCTTTTTCCTGAACTATTAGAAAAAACACTTTTAAAAATGATCATTACCCTACAGTGGTAATCAAAGTGCAGTATATAAATATATCAAGTCAGCATGTTGTAGACCTTAAACTTAACATGATGTAATGTGTCAATTATATCTCAATTTTAAAAAACTACCTTTTTTTCCTTCTATGGCTATTAAACAGATCAGATATGAGTCTTAAGCTGTGGGTAGATATTTCTACTACCTTTATGCACTTTTTAAATACCCTAAGCAGCAAAGAGAAAATTTATTGGCTTATATTACTAAGAAGTATAGGAGAAGACATTGTCGGATCCAGGGTCTCAACATCATTGAGATGTGGGCTCTGTTTCTTGGCTCTTCTTTCCCATTAGTTTCTTTCTCAGGCAAACTCTTTTCATAAGAGTGACCGACAAGAGTGGCTCACTGTGCCTAAACTGTTTGTACAAACAATGTGGTTTCTGCTGAACACCTGCTTTCCTTCTTGGAGTCTGGAATTTTGGTATGTACTAGGCAGAGGGTGCCTACTCTACCAGTCCTTAGTAAAAGCCCTGGGCACTGAGTTTTAGTGAGTCTCCCTGGCAGATATTATTTTACAAGTATTGTCACAACTCTCTGCTGTGGAAATTAAGCACATTCTGTATGACTCCACTAGGCTAGGATTCCTGGAAGCTTCCTCCTAGCTTCCTCTGGATTTTGTTCCATGCACTTTTTCCCTTTGCTGATTTTGCTTTGTAACCATCTACTATAATAAATCATAGCCATGAGTACAAGTCTATGCCAAGTCCTGTGAATCTTATCAAATCATCAAACCTGGGAATAGTCTTGGGGACTCCTAACACATTTTCTCAAGTAGGAACTAATGATATGAACTACTGAGGTAACTCAAGCAATTTTATTTTGTATGTTGACTTTTACTCATTTGGTCAGTTGATTCAGATACCTCTTAAATGTTTTCATAAGTCTAAAAATAAAGAACTGAGATACCTAGAAGTCTGAAAATAATTACATTTTATAATAACATCTTGTTGTGAATAAATAGCGTGTCACATCCTGAACATAAAACTATCTCACACTATTACATGGGGTTTGTTTCCATGAAAATCTGGGTAAGAATAAGTGTGAATCTCCCTTTTTGCTTGTACTTCAATTGCACCTGTAGAACATAGGTGGATTGCAATCTAAACACAACTTAAAATTTTTTCCAAAACAGTTTTATCTCCATAATACTTCCAAGATCCCTAGTAAAGCTTAAATGCTTTACAAGCAAGTTCCAAGCTTAAAATGCTTCAGAGCCTTTACTAATATTTAAAATTAAGATTTTGAATCTAAATTATTATTTTTCTTTTACAATTCTGGTAGAAAGGAAAAAAATAAGGCTAAATGACTTGCTAAATGTTATTGTTAGTAGAAAAAGGAATAAGAAACAGGGAGTTTGGACTCTTAGTTCTAACTTAAACTTATCCCCACTTAATAGTGATTTTAAACAAAGAGCTTGGAACAGGAGATAAACAAAAATGGAGACAAACAAAAAAAGGCAATAAAGGAAAAGTGTCACACAGGCAATGTCAAATAAGATGTCTCTGCCTTCTCTAATAACTAAATTAAATATTTTTAAAACTTCTGTAAGTGATGTGGTATGTTTCGCATGATACTGTAGACAAAAAAATGAATGAGACTATTTTGCGATTTAGTAGGAAAGATGCATTCATTCAGTCAAGGAATATTTACCAAGCATTTATCATATGAAACAATGTGCAGTGCCATAGAGGAAGTACTCTAAAATGATAATACAAAGCAAAATGTGATAAATATCAAAGATGAGGAAAAGACAAAGAGTTAAGGAGTTCAAAGAATGGAGAGGTCACAACTAAATATCTATCTATGCGTGAGGAGAGGGGGTTATTAAGGAAAGACAAAATAGAAGAAGTGATATTTTAGGATAGTTTCTGAAAAATAGGCACAATTTCACCAGATGAAATAGAGGAAGTAGAAGATATTGTAGAATGAGAGAAACGTATTGGCAAAAGTAGAAGTGGGAAAGCAAGGACCATATTTGCAAGCTAATGAGCAATCAATCCTTCTAGCTGAAATGGAAAGCAGTGAAAATTAAGCCTGAAAATATAAGGCGGGATTATATTCTGAAGACTTTGGATATTAGGGTGAATAGTATGTATGTATTCAGTAGGTAATGGAGAACTCAGTGAAGGCTTTTTATCAGAGTGAAACAACAGCCTGGTTTTAGGAATATTAATTGGATGTCTGACAGATGAGGGAGAGTAACACTGAGAGCCATCTGGAAATAGGAAAGCAGTAGGTAGTCTCATAAGAGTTCACATAAAATAATAAGAATCTGAACTAAGATGCTGGTAACATAAATGGAAAGCGGGGATTAATAAAAAAGAGATAGTGGTTAAATCTCTAGGATTTGCTTTCTAAACTTGATGACTAAAAGAAAGGCAATGGTCATAAATAGCTAAAAGGCAGAAAAGAGGAGAAACTGTTTTGGAGAGGATAGAGAATATAATAAATTCATCTTGGAACCTGTTAAGTTTGAGAGCCTATAAAATATCAGGGTGGAAATATTTAATAGAAAATTAGAGATACATGTCAGCAATTTCAAAGAAAGACAGCAGCTGCAGATGTATATATCATAATTTATATACAAAATGATGGTGACTGAATCCATGGGGGTGGGGAAGATTTCCAATGGATCAAATAGAAGAAAGAAGAGACTTCAGATGTATCCGAAGACTGGGACAAGAAAGTAGAGGTAAAGACAGAGAAAGGGTAGTTAGAGAGATGGAAGATCAAAACACTGAATCATGGGACTGAAGGGCTTTGAATAAGAAAACACTGAAACAGGCTTAAATGCTTTAGACCAGTGGAAGATGAAAATATTTGTGGAGCTGATCATGAGAAAGCCATGAATTATGAGTTACCCTGAGAGACAGAGATGAGTACAGATGTAGGAAGAAGAGCCAGACTGCAGAGAAAAAAAGGAAGTGGAAGCAGTGGGTTCATACAACGTAGAGACGAGAGAAAGGAGAGACATATAATGATAACTTGAGCCAGTGTCTTGGCATGGATTTTTAAATAATTTTTAAGTTAAACACATCAATGAAAGAAAGTATAGAAAGATGCTATTTAAAAAAATGTTTAAGTTTATTTATTTATTTTGAGAGAAAGACAGAGGAAGCAGAGGAGGGGCAGAGAGAGAGAGAGAGAGAGAGAGAGAGAGAGAGAGAGAGAGAGAGAGAGAGAGAGAGAATTCCAAGCAGGCTCCACACTATCAGCGCAGAGCCCGATGCATTGCTCGAACTCACAAACCGCAAGTTCATGACCTGAGCTGAAACCCAGAGTCCGATGTTTAACTGACTGAGTCACCCAGATGCCCCAAAGATGCTATTTAGTTAGTATATTTAGTAAGATTTTAGAGAGAAGTGACTTAAGAATGATATCCTTTAACATACAAGGTCAGAGATAAAAAGTAATAAAAAGCGAACCATTTAAAGCTGCAATTCTTAGTGAAGGAGAAGAGGGGAGGGTGACTTGCCCAGAATGTCCAGTGGAAATACATCATCTCCCAGATTCTGATTTATTTTCCTATGGGCATGGCTCTACCTTGAGGATCCTTGACTTAAAGCAAATTAGATGAGCAAGTGGAAAATCTGCATAGCTGTTTTTATTCAAAGAAGAGGACCAAATAACTTAAAGATAAATATAACTTTGGATGAAGAAATGTTTACTTACTCTGAGTTTAATGTTTTTTTGGTATATAAAATTATCCAACAATAGCTGTACTGGAATGATAATGCGATCAGTCTCATAATGATATTGTCAGATGCCTTCTCACAATTCAATTCTTTTAGGTCCTACCGAAAAATAAATAAAATAAAAAGCTTCACTAGGTTGAACAGTTGTTTTGAAATTATTGTTAAGATATTTCAAGAATCCATGATATATAAATTATAACTTGAGAAGAAATGTAAGTATGAGCTACCATTTTATGGAAAAATTAAAATTACACTGGAAGTAGTAGGGGGAAAACTATGTAATAGATGTCAAACAGTGAATGATAGCTTCAGCAAAAACGGCTCATGAATCTCCCAAAGTCCTAGATAGGAAGAATGCAGCCTACAGAGCATTCCTATTCAGGTAAAGTCCTTTATAGAGAAAGATCTGGCTACTCATAAGAGCAAAATAAAATACATTTAAAAGCCCATGGGATTATCTGCATTGAATGCTTATTATTTAAGGAAGGAAGCAACCAATGGACTTCCTGTCATTGCTCTCTAACGGTCTAGCATTCTCTTTTTTCTTTAACACAATTAACTTTTTATAGAGTGAATGATTCAGGAGGGGCCTTACTCTAATAATAAGTTATGTAACTCTGAATTAATTTCCCAAACAGAATTTCCCCTAAATAATTGTTTTTTTAAAACTTTAAATATGTAAGACATGGTTTCTCTTAAAAACCCCTCTAATAGAGCTTGATGTTTCCATCATGTAATTCTTATACTGTTAAGATTTGCTCATCAAATCAGACTTCTATGTTACCATAATCTTTGCCATTAATTTATACCTGATACCATCAAACTTGGTTTCTGCTCCCCACGCCCACCCTACTGAATTAATTTATTTGTAATTTGTACTCCAATCAAGCAAACATATCAAGGAGACTGAGTCAAGAATTTATAAATCCTAAATTCCAAACTATAGGGATTTTTTAAAGATAATTTTTCCTTTTTTTAAAAATCAGCTTACTTACAGGTAATCCCCACTTACCTTAGAGGAAATCTCATATTACTAATCATGGATTAATATACTATCACCTGTTGAGAAACATACTAGCTAGAATTTGATTTTTAAGGTTTTCAACACTGTGATTATTCTATAAATATATTTTAAAATAGGGCAACATGTAACATTAAAGATTCCATATTTACTTTGTCCTCTTAAAGTACGTTAACAATTACAAAGCATTGAAGAAGTTTGGTAATAGTCATTTTGCATAGTGATAATTTAGTACTTGTGGTCTATTTGCAAAGTTTTGGAAGAAACACTAATATGGTTAAACTCTCTATAGTAGAGCTAATAATAAATTACACAGATATTTAATTTATATTTCTTACTGTACTGTCTTACCTGCAAAATTACGGCAGTGTGTTCATCAACTGTTACCACTACATAACAATCCGGACTTCCAAAGAGTTTCAGTGACTCACTGCAGCTTCTCTCCACTAGTGTGATATTATAGCTGTAAAATACCATATTTTTGGGTGACATCAGGAAATGATTAAGAAAAATTCTTTTCAAAAAAAAATTTTTTAATGTTTATTCAGTTTTGAGAGACAGAGAGAGACCGTGAGCAGGGGTGGAGCAGAGAGAGAGGGGAGACACAGAATCTGCAGCAGACTGCAGGCTCTGAGCTGTCAACACACAGTCCGATTTGAGGCTCAAACCTACAAACCCTGAGATCATGACCTGAGCTGAAGTCGGCCGCCCAACCAACTGAGCCACTCAGGCATCCCAGAAAAATTCTTTAAGAAAAACTGTATTGTCATCTTGCATATTAAGTTATTGTAACTACTGTACTTTTTCTTTCATACATCAATTTATTCTATTTTATAAATTTGAGGAATGAAATTATGGTTTATTCAGTATATATGACAAATTCATTGAAATGTGCATTGGCTTAGGTATTTTACTAGATATTACTGTACATAACACTATTATAAATGTCTTGACCAATTTTTTCCAGCTTTTTAAGTAATAATTCATGAAATCAAAACATTTTGTAATAGACTAAAACATTCTGCATTTATCAGAATTTTCTACCAGAAAATTTCTATCAGATTTTAACTACCTTTTGTAAGCTCACAGTTTTCTGTGAGTGCCCCACAGCCTGAAGATTTAAAAACAAAAGCATGAAAAATAGATCTGTATTTACTTATTTATTTATTTATAGATCTATATTTTAACTAAGGTCACAGCCCAATCATTTCTCTTTATTTTATTTTTTTTTTCATTTCTCTTTATTTTAAAGAGCTTTATTTTTTTAAGTTTTTAAATGTTTTTTATTTATTTTTGAGAGACAGAGAGAGGGGGAGACACAGAATCTGAAGCAGGCTCCAGGCTCTGAGCTAGCTGTCAGCACAGAGCCCGATGCGGGGCTCGAACCCAGGAACCATGGGATCATGGCCTGAGCCGAAGCCGGATGCTTAACTGACTGAGCCACCCAGGTGCCCCTATTCCTCCTTGATACATAGTCCAATGTCTAATATTCCTGTGACAGCTTGTGTGCTATGATAAAGTGTTTTATGATTTATATGATTTTAAAATGTTCAGTGTTGGTATGACCTCAGAACTAAAAGTCTAAAAATCTGAGAATTCATTTAGAACTTCATAGTCCTTTTTCCCAGACAGTATTTAAAGCCCTTTAAATACGAACACCCATTCTCCATATTATCAATGACCCAAAGATATGTCTATATAATTCACAGAAAAAAGATACATAAAGTGTTCATATTTGCTGTTAACAAAAAATTAAAATATAATTTTAAACTATAATGAAACATCTTTTCTCCACAAGATTGATATATTGCCAAAAAAGATAATATTCAATAATTATGATGGTGTACTATAGGGAGAGAGAAGTGTAACTTGACATTAACTCCCTAGAAAATTATTCCTATGTGATATAACTGCAGGCTTGAATCAGAGAGAAATAATAGTACCACATATATAGCATAATGGCTAGTCGTTTAGAATATATATACCCTTGCTAAAGTTATAAAGTCAATAACTTACTTGGATTCTAGCAACTGAAGAATTTCTGGAGTATTAAGAAGTCCTTCAGATGCAAAAAACACATATGGAACCTGAATTTCCAAAAGAAAACCACCAAAACTATCCAGCAAGGTGCTTCCTAAATAAGAGAAAATTTATAAATATTTTTTTTCATACTTCAGCTCTTTCTCTTTTTTACTAAGCATGAGAATAACAAGTGTATGTTCAAAGAGCAGTATAAAAATAAAACATATTCACTGTAAAAAATCAGAAATCAGAATAAAGGTCTGAAGAATAAAATAAAAACCATATTATCCTATTACCTAGAAATAAAAGAGTTAACAGAATTTATTAAAACTACTATATGATACAGATCAATAGGAAAATAATAAATACCTCAATAGATAAATGGACAAAGAACATTAACAGGCAATTTACAAATGAATGGCTATACAAGATCAATTCACATATGAAAAGATATGGATAATCAAGACATTAGTTATCTGTAATTAACTATAATGTGAGTATAAAATACTTTCTGCCTATAATTCTGTTAAAGACTTAAAATAATACGGTAAAGATAATAGGGAAAGGATTTTCTTACACATTCTGTACAAATATGTATTGAGATAGCATTTCTGGAAGCATATTTGACAATATGTAAATATGTATATACTTTTGACTCAGCAATTCATTTTACTTCTTAGAACAGTATATAAAAATATATAATTAACTACTATAAATTTTGTAATACAGTAGTGGAAAATTGAAGTGTTATAAATGCTCCATATAAGGAATGGTTGAATAAATTAAATTCATCTTCAAGAGACTGAAAGAAGCCTCTACCTATAGACTAGGATGCTTATCTTTTATCTTTTCTTGGGCCCATGTTTCAATTATTGAATCAATTTAACATTTAATTCTGTTTATCAAAGATTCCAAAGTAACTGTAATTCTGTATTTTTAAAATTCTGTAATTTTAAAAGTATCTGTAATTCTGTATTTTAAAAACTGTTTTTTTAGAATTGAATTGGAATGCCCCAGAATTCAAACTTCCCACTCAGACTTGAGGTGGACAGAAAGTAATTTATGGCAAGTATTGAAAGGGGTGCGCTGGGACTAAAAATGTACAGGCTTTTTTTACTCAATAGATGTGAGAATTCACCATCTGAGTCATGTGAAGCATTACTGAGAAATACAAAGTACCCAAATCATATACAAAGTGGCTTTAGATCTTGTCTAAGTGTGTGTGTAACTTTTTGTTGCATATTAAGTTTTCTGAATCAGTCAACATACTACAACAGAAGTTTCCCCTAAAATTCAATAAAAAATACTATTGCATAAAAGTATCAGATGGAAGATTAGATATAACTGTAATTAAATTGGGCTACTATAATTAAAATTTAGAAGGTAAAGAGATGAAGAAAAATATCATTAGTAAAGCTTACTTTACAAATGAGGAATACAAGGTAAGGGGGAAAGGTCCTGCCCCAGGTCACACTGGAGTGGTGAGAGTAGACCTTGAACTCAAGTCCTCTAATGCCATAGCTCATTCTCTCTCCACAGATTAGAAACAGAAAATAGACAACTTCCATTCTACCGCAGCAACAAAAGGATTTTGGTTTACACCCTTACCCTTTAATACTGTGTCTGGAAGAACCACTTTAAAGGCAGTGTGAGGAATATTCAGTTTCTCGCAGTGTTTAGTCCAACAAGAGTTTTCTACAAAATTGTATTCCACCACAAATGAGAAGTTACTCCAGGGGAAATCTGCTCCAATATACTGATTATGTACAACTACACAGGAACTTGTACTGAAGACAAAAGAAAGCCAAGAAAATGGAATTATTTTGGTGTCATTATTTACTTGGAAGGCAACAAGATGACTGTTTTGGGCTAGTTTCTTCTTCTCTAGTCTGTGCCTGTTGACCTTGGGAAGACACTGGTGTATTTTCTGTTGATTTGTTCTCCAGTTATGCTAAACACTTTTTAATCTTTCCTTTTAATGGTTATATATTTTTTAAAACGTTTTTAAGGGGGCGCCTGGGTGACTCAGTCGGTTAAGCATCCGGCTTCCGTTCAGGTCATGATCTCACGGTTCTTGGGTTTGAGCCCCACGTTGGTCTCTGTGCTGACAGCCAGCTCAGAGCCTGGAGCCTGCTTCAGATTCTGTGTCTCCCTCTCTCTTTGACCCTCCCTGCTCATGCTGTCTCTCTCTGTCTCTCAAAAATAAATAAAAAACATAAAAATAATTTTTAAGAAGTTTTAAAGGATTTTATTTTTAAGTAACCTCTGTACCCAATGTCAGGCTCAAACTCACGACCCCAAGATCAAGAAACATGTTCTTCTGACCGAGCCAGCTAGACACGCTGATGGTCATATATTTATTTAAAAAACAGGATCTAAAAACTGTGGACTACCTCACATCCTCAAATGCAAAGGACTATTAACTTGAGTCCTCTCAGTAACAGACAAATCACCATGAGATAGCAATCTCATTTTCTTCCACATGTGAGGTTTTCATCTTTCAGGATCTACATAATAGGATATCATCTGACAACTTTGAAATGGTTTTTCTTTTTCTCAGTGAGCTTTTGCAACAACGAAAGATGGATACTTAAATATTATAAGTTTATCTTTTCCATCTTTAAATTCCATATAATAGCACTTGCTATAATGAAAATTCTCTACTGCTGTTTTCTATTTAGAGCAATCCAGATAGAGAATAGACATAAGTTAAGTGCTTTTATGGGCTTCTATTTGATTTACAACTTTTTAATAATTTGTACCCCAATAATAGAAATAAATAATTTCTACATAAAATAATGCAAACCAAACACATTTTTAGACATGTCAACATTGAATTTTATTATTAGCATGCTCTCACTGAATGAATTTCTAAAGGATATACTTCAGGAAAAAAAGAACTCCAGAGAAAGGAAGCAGATATAAGAAACAATGGTGAGCAAAACCCCCCAAAACTGGTATAAACGAGGGTAAGTCTAAATGGATACTTCCTGTACTAACAATAACAGTGATAATGATAATTCAGGGATATTGAAACAAGACTGAACTAAAATTCTGGACAAAAATAATATGTAATACAAAAAGCAATGACCTGAATGACCAGGAAAAGGAGAGTGACATTGATTACTTTCAGGTTTTATTAAGCCCTTTTTAAAGGTTAAATTCCAGGAGAAATTGTGCTTTTCCTGTGGAACTGGTATGCTTCTTACCCATAGATGAATAAATACATTTTTACCCATTTAAAACACCTTCAGATTCCAGAAAATCATTTCTTTTGTTTTGTAAGACAGTCAGTGTTAAACCTGTTAGAAAAGAAGAGTAATACCATAAAACATTTTTTTCAGTGTTCTGCTTATATATAAGTTTTAGGTGTTCATATATTTCACTACCATAAAAATGAATTAAAGATCTGTAAGGAAACTGCTTAAAATACAATTTGCTGGATTATTTTTCTGTCTGTGGTATCATGAAGTTTGAAGGATGGGCACTATTTCTGATGTGTGTATATGTTTTGTATGTATAAGCAGGGAAATTCTGAATTTATTATGTAAAATAATAAAGTAAATCACCTTAATTTTAAAGTAACCAAATAAAATACTTATCAATTCTGTACATTTAATTTTATTTTGTTAAAAATCATGGTTGATTTTACCTTTTTCTCTCTAGTCAAAAATTTAAGTACATAACGAAACAAGAGATTACATTTTGATGTCATTTTTCCTTTTTTCACATTTACCGCCTTAGCTTTTATTTTTCTTAGAGAAAGAGCAAGCACACACAGGGGAGAGGGGTAGAGGGAGAGAGAGAGAAAGACAGTGTGAGAGAGTCTTAAGCAGGCTGCACACCCATTGCAGAACCTGACTCAGGGCTTGATCTCATGACCCTGGGATCATGACCTGAGCCGAAATCAAGAGTCAGATGCTCAACCAACTGAGACACGCCGGTGCCCCTGTTTTTCCCCTTTGTATTGGTTGTATGAGGAGCAGAAGAGCTATTGGATGCCACCTGCTCCTTAGTTTCACTTATGTATGCTTTTCAGCTATAATTTAAATTTCTTTGTTACTAATATTTTAACAAAATAAAATAAATTTCAAAAAGTTCTGTGCCCACACATACAGTTTATTTCTGGTAGACATAACTGGTTTAGGAATAGCTAATTCCAGTTAAAATAAATTTTACACTCTATTGCTATACTATCATCAGTTGTAAAGTTCACAAAAGTATAATGTAATAATAACAAAGTAATGCTTAATAATTTCATGTTTACTTGGCATAATATGACAATAGTTTTGGTAGAAATAAGAAGAGGATGGGTATTATTCTCTTCTGTATATAACTGTATAAGGTATTATTATTATTCTTATTTTAAAGATTTTATTACTAGTAACCTTTACGTCTCAAGGTGGGCTGGAACACACAACCTTAAGATCGGGTTACATGCTCTACCAAGTGATCCAGCCAAGCACCCCAGGGTACTATATTTAAAATCTAATCTCGGGACACCTGAATGGTTTAGTTGGTTAAGCATCCAACTTCGGCTGAGGTCATGATTTTATAGTTCGTGAGTTCAAGCCCTGCATCAGACTCTGTGCTGACAACTCAGACCCCGAAGCCTGCTTCAGTTTCTGTGTTTCCCTCTCTGTCCCTCCCCCTCTTGCACTCTGTCTCTCTCTCTCTCTCAAAAATAAATAAAGATTAAAAAAAATAAAAAATGAAAAAAAAAAAGATAAAATCTAATCTCCAGGCGTGCCTGGGTGGCTCAGTCAATTGAGCATCTGACTCTTGATTTTTGGCTCAGGTAATGATCTCATGGTTTGTGAGACCGAGCCCTGCCTCAGGCTCTGTACTGACAGCACGGAGCCTGCTAGGATTTCCCTTTCCCTCTTTCTCTGACCACTACCCCCCACTTGCTCTCTCTCAAAATAAATAAAGAAACTTTAAAAATATAGCATTTGATAAAGTTCTGCTTGAAAGAATCTTCCATTCTCATATTACTATAATTTAATAGTTCATTTTGCTAACTGCACTGATCAGCAGACATTTGTAATAGTGTGTATAGTTCAGTTCAATATTTTTCAGTAGTCTCAGTCTACTAGGTATAGAGAGAGACATTCATTAGCTCATTCAGTTTTTCATTTTTATTAAGTTCCTTCTATATTCCTGGAATTTTTGTGGGTGCTGAGAATAAAATTAGGGCATAGTCCTTATCCTCCAGAAGCTGACATACTAATTCAGGACAAGAGAATCTGTTAGTACAGGATAGGATGGTAAGTACTGCCTTAAAAGTATGCACATAATACCCTGAGATCACAAGGGAAAGCATTTAAATCAAGGCTTCCTAAACAAATGTTTTAACTGATTTTAAAAGTTTTTTTTATTATATCTTTTATTTATTTTTGAGAGACAGAGAGAGACAGCGTGAGCAGGGGAGGGTCAGAGAGAGAGGTAGACAAAGATTCCGAAACAGGCTCCAGGCTCTGAGCTAGCTGTCAGCACAGAGCCTGATGCAGGGCTCAAACCCACGAATTGTGAGATCATGACCTGAACCAAAGCCCGACGCCTAACCGACTGAGCCACCCTGGCGTCCCTTAACTGATTTTTAAAGGTTGTGTAGGAGTTAGCTGTTAAAGAAGGGAGAAGAGCACCATTGTAGCAGGAACAGGAGGCATAAGGGCATGGAGATAGGAAACAACATGATAAATAGTTTGGTAGGGTTACAGCAAAGAAATATATTGGGAAATGGCCAAAGATGCAATTTATGGAAGGAAGAGAAATAGTAAACAAAGGATGACATAGGTTGAGGGTGGTATTTTATTTTATTTTTGAGACCAAAAGAGTGCCTGGGCAGTTCAGTTGGTTAATTGTCTGACTCTTGGTTTTGGCTCAGTCCATGATCTCACAGTTTCATGAGTTTAAGCGCTGAGTTGGGCTCTGTGCTGACAGTGTGGAACCTGCTTGAGATTCTGTCTCTCTCCCCTCTCCTTTCAAAGCTGCTTAGATCCCACCTGAGTTATATAGTTTTAAAGAATGAATTGTATGGTATGTTATTATATCTTAATGTAAAAACTTAGATCACTACATTTTTGTGTGTTCAAACATTTATTACCAAATGAATCATAATTTAACTTCCAACTTCCCCAAACAAATAAATAAATAAAACTCCCTACCTTCTATTTTGTTAAGGATTTTAACAAGTAAATGTTTCTCACCATCTGAGTCCATTCTTAGTATAATCAGCACCTGGTCAAAAATAAGAATTTCATATATCCCTGAATAATTATTCTTTTCATAGTTATACTACTATAACAAAAGAACAAGCTTCACTGGTTACATGAAACTAATGACAAGAAGATTACCAAGTAAATATTTGTTGTTAAAGATGTCAGTGCTTAAACAGAGAGAAATAAATTCTGGTAAGATCAAATATCTATGAAGAAAATATTCTGGGGTAGAGCATTCTTAGCATTCATGTACTCCCATATAGGCGACTGTATATATAAGGTGTCTCTGCCTGCATTGTTAGTGTTAAATTCGACTCAGACAAATTTGAATTTGTTAGAGAAAACCAGTGCTTTTGCTGCTCTACTTCCTACTTACCAGCCTAGCTCTTATTTTGGTGCGGGGTTAGGGGAAGGACAATAATCAATTTCAATTTTTAAATTTCTTTTTTTTTAATTTTTTTTTAATGTTTTATTTATTTTTGATAGAGAGAGCATGAGAGGGGGAGGGGCAGAGAGAGGAAGAGACACAGAACCAGAAACAGGCTCCAGGCTCTGAGCTAGCTGTCAGCACTGAGCCCGATGCGGGGCTCGAACCCACGAACGTGAGATCTGACCTGAGCCGAAGTCGGAGACTTAACCGACTGAGCCACCCAGGTGCCCCCAATTTTTAAATTTCTTACTGATTATTTTACTTTATTTTAATGACTTAGACAAGTTATCTAAGTAACCACAGAGTTGGGGATAAAGATAGGAGGGACAAAGAGGAAAGAGAAGAAAAAGGCCAAATTTATATCCAGATTTTGTGTAAAGTATTTGAAACATTTTTTAGCTTGAAAACATTTAAGAAAGTATTTTCTCTTAAGTCTTTTTTTTTTTCAATGTTTATTTGCCTTTGAGAGAGAGAGACAGAGCGAGAGGAGGGGAGGGGCAGAGAGAGAGGGAGACACAGAACCCAAAGCAGGCTCCAGGGTGTTAGCACAGAGCCCAATGTGGGGCTCAAACTCACAAACTGTGAGATCATGACCCAAGCCGGATGCTTAACCAACTGAGCCACTCAGGCTTCTTCTTGTAAGTCTTTATTAATGTAACCTTCATATGCTTGAGGTAGTGTGGGCAAAAATTTCCAATATAATCCAAGGCATAAAGTAAGTGCTTTTTTGTAGAATCATATATGATAAGGTTCTGGCTCAAGATCTGAAAATAAATTATTGTAGTTCTGTTATTTGATATATGCCCATGAATTCACAAGTACCAGACAAAAGTTTTGAGACTTAGAGAGCCAATCGATAGAGAACTATGTATAATAAAAATTAAAGTATTTTTAAATTCAAAACATGAGCAATGATGCATATCATCCTTTCTCTGGGTCTGATTCTGTTTTGTTAACTTACTTACGGAGAAAACTGTCAAGGGACCAAACAGTCTAGATTACTTCATAATTTCAGGGTTAAGTGCAAAAATTTATCTTATATCCAATTGCTTTTTTAAAATTAATTTATTTAAATTTAAGTTAATGTATCATGTAATATTGGTTTCATGAATGGAACCCAGTGATCAACACTTACATCTAACATCCAGTGTTCATCCCAACAAGTGCCCTCCTTAATGCCTATCACCAATCCAATACTTACTTAAGCTGATTACCATTATCTGCTTTATTCCAGACTTACATTAATCTGCTGTTCACTCTGCATCCAATTTAGTATCTGACATTGCAGTTCTTGTATCTTGTAATTGGTTTCAGGCTTTTTTTCCCTAACAAACTGTACAATCTCCAGCTGTCTCCAAATGTCATCCAGATAGGAGCCTAAAATGCTTTTGTAGATCTCTTTTGCATTTGACAAATATCCTGTTAAAAATAAAAATAGGGGGTAAAGGCAGATCTTTTCATTCTTTGAGAAACTCCATGGTAAAAATTAAAAGGAAATCAGAGTCATAACAAAGTTAAAATTTCTTTTAGTCCTTTTCTGAATTTGATCAAAGATATTCATTAATAAAAATCTTAAAATTGAGTGAAGCTGAAAATTATGTACCAAATTAAGCTACCACGACATACTACTCTAATATATCCCATCTTTTCCTGCCTTCTGGATTGATCTACACTTACATGGAGGTCCTATGGAAATGCCACACCATTGAAATTTTCTTAGTATTTTATCTATAGAATAAATAGATTATACCTGATTTCTGGTTCTTTATGTATATGACAATCTCATTAGTCTATAAGTACTTGGGATATAATCCATGAAATTTATGCATAATTTATGTGTATAACTGTAAAAACAGCAGAGCCTATATTCAGACTTACTACCAGCAGTTTCCAAACACAGAATCCTGAGACCTATCCTTGAAAGTTTGTATTCAGTAAATTTAGATTGTATCCCAGGGTTTTCTGCCTAAAAGCTCTCTTGGTAATTCCACAACACAGTGAGTTTTGAGAATTACTGAAAAGCACCTAGCATAATAACTAATGTAGGTCAGGTGTTCAATTAATATTTGGGCACTAAATGAAATAAAATATTTTAAAATTATGTTTATGTTCACATTTCTCTATTTATGTGCATATTCTAATTTTATGTTAGTACAGCTTGACTGATGGGCAATTTAGACTGACCTATGTTCTTTCTACCTTTTTTTTTTTAAGTTTATTTTTGAGAGAGTGGGAAAAGGGCATAAAGAGAGGGAGAGAGGGAGAATCCCAAGCAGGCTCTGAGCTGTCAGCACGGAGCCCATCACAGGGCTTGAACTCAAGAACTGTGAGATCATGGCCTAAACCAAAAATGGACACTTAACCAACTGAGCCACCCAGGGGCCCCATGTTTTTTCTACCTTCTAATCTCCAAACTTCTTGCTGATTCTCTAGACCTAACTTCCTGAATGAGGAGCCTAATGTAGTACCATCCCTGTTTAAAGGGCCCCGATCATCTACAGAATAAGGTCTGAGCTATTTTGTGCAGCTTAAAAGGCTATTTATGATTTGGCTCTTTTTTATGTCTTCAGGCTTAGTTCTTACTGCTTTCTACCTTGTGCTCTTCACTTTAACTACATGGAACTGTATGCAGCACACCCACTGGGTCGTTCCTATGGGCTCTTACTTCTGCCTATAATAATACCCTTTCATACTTTATTTACTTGCCAAACTCCTCATTTAAAAAAAGTTTTTTAACATTTTTTTATTTTTCAAAGAGGGAAACAGAGCATGAGCAGGGGAGGGGCAGAGAGATAGGGAGACACAGAATCCGAAGCAGGATCCAAGCCCCGAGCTGTCAGCACAGAGCCTGACATGGGACTGGAACTTCACAATCGGTGAGATCATGACCTGAGCCGAAGTCGGAAGTTTAACTGACTGAACCATCCAGGCGCCCTTTATTTTAAAGTAAATAAATATTCAGCTTAAAGGTAACAGTCCCCATCCTTCGTGTCTCTAATACATATCTCTACTATAGTACCCATTACACAATACTGAATTTATTTCTGGGTTAAAGCCCAGAAGTGAAACTATACCTTTAATATTGAAACTCATTACCTTGCTAGCTTGGGAGAGGTAGTAAACTGGCAGCTGGGGGAAAAATACAGAATTCTAGAAGGGAACAGGGCAGGCAGCCAGACCCCCATGGGCCTTTCTTTGTCTGCCACTATGCAAAGAAAAGAAAAAAAGAGGACAACCTAACTCATTCTTTGATTTTGAAAGGTTTAGAGGAGTGAGAAATCTCTCCCCTAAAAATGTCCAAAGTGGCTTGGTTATTCCTTATGGGTTGGGACGTAGGGCTTAAGAAGTTTGTTTGCCAACAAGAATTTTACTTTTATAGTATTCCTCAAGGTAGCCAAACAGCAATGACCAAGTTTGATTGAGCCAAAGTGTTTCTTTGAGGAGCAAAAATAATTCAGCCCAAGTAGACAGTTCCTAATGATCTCACTTAATTCTTGGGTAGATTGTAAAGTACTTAAAGGTAAATATACTTCAAGTAATCCTCCATAATTATTATGTCTCTAATTCTAATTATCTAATACTAGTAAGTTTGAGCAGCAGTGAGTCACAACTGCACTCTCTCTATAGCACAGAGAGCTCAGATATTCTAGATTCTGATATTCTGCCTTATTATTAAGCCTTAATGATCAGCCTAGCTCCTGGTAGAACTGATGACCTTTTATGGAAGTTGAAAAGTCTAATGAAAACTGATGACTCAATAGAAGGACATGTGATACTACACCCTTATATCAGTTGCAGGTTCTGTAAACTAGGGCTAGAGTCCCCAATCCATACTTTTCTGGTAATGGAGACAAAACAATCTAATCCAGCATCAATACCTTAGTGGTTTAATTGGAGAAGAAAGGAAAAGCAACTTGTTGGGCTTTCTAAAGATAGCTGTAACACAGTTATCATACTTGACCAGATAATACTAATATAATTCTTGGCCAAATATTATTACTCCCAGTGCTTAGAGGGAGAACAGCTGTAATTCACTGCTGCTCAGTATTTATCAAAACCTTGGATTAGAGAAATAGTTGTCTGGGTCGTAGATTAGACAAAACTTCTGGTCATAGGTCAGAGAAAAATTATTTTCACTTTATATTTTAAATAGGTTCTAGAAATTCCAAATTATAAAATAATCTTTAAGTATACAATTACTAAAAAATCTAAATAATCCTGTAATAAGGGATCTAAAGCAGTAATGTACTGAGACAGATATTTTCATGCTTTTTGATAGTTTAGAAATAATTTCCAAAATCGTAACATTTTCCAATATATTAAAATAGTTTTATTTTTATTTCTCAAGTAATTCATACCCTAATTTACATGCAAAACTAAAAAAATTGCAAAAATCTTGCTATTAATAATTAGGTTACATTAGTTACATTCACCTAGCAAAGATTCATAGCCACAGCATTCAATGAGGACCTAAAATGTACATGCCAAAATATCATCTTACATTAAAAAGTAGTGCGTGATAATGATTATACAATCAAATCTGCTTAAGGCCATTATGAGTCTATAATTCAGGCCTAGATTAGAGAATTCTAAACCTATTTTTATAAGTGATGGTACTTATTAAAAATGATTCCTTTCGATGAATATAAGGGGCATAAAATATACATTCTATTATAATTATGTCAAAATGTATATAGTGCTGAATGTGCAAGTAAAAGAGAAAATAAAAATATTTCTATAGGAATAAAAGAGAAATAAAAATTTCCTCCACTAACCCAGTGCTGTGTCCAAGCTGCATGTTAAAAGGACATCTCTAATTGTTACCAGAAGATGTAAGAGAGCAGCATCCTTGAATGTCCTTTCTCTTTCATCATTCGTACCTAAGCAAGCAGAAATGTATTTAAAAACAGAAGATACACAGTAGAATTTTAGAATACGTATCAGAATGCTTAACAATAATAATAGCTAACATTCATTATCAGGTGCTTACTATGTGTCAGGCTGTATGTAAACTGGTTATTTCATTGAATCTATAACAATAACCCTATCAGACAAGTTTATTATGATCCTCATTTTATGGATGAGGAAATAGTCTGAACAAAGTTAAGTAACTGTCCAAGATCACTTTGTTTTTGTTTTTATTTCTTTATTTTGAGACAGAGACAGTGTGAGTGGGGGTGAGGGGTGTGTGTGTGGGGAGGGAGGGAGGGAGAGAGAGAGAGAGAGAGAGAGAGAGAGAGAGAGAGAGAGAGAATATCCCATGTAGGCTCTGCTGCAAGTGCATGCTCTTATAATTGTGAGATCAGACATGAGCAGAAACCTAGAGTCAGATGCTTAACCAAGATGCCTCTCCAAGGTCAATTTGTGAATAAATGGTGGAGATGGCATTCAAACCCAGACAGCTAAACTTAGTGTTCAAATTCTTTTTGTTTCCAAAGGATAATCAATTATTTCTAACTCTTGGTAGGAAAAAAAGGTCAGTGATTCCCAGTTATGAAAGAAAAAGAAAATTGAACTCATAACTTGCCAACTGTTGAAGAGAAAGATGGGGATTACAACATAAAAAAATACCTTAAAATGGAGGTAGACACCTGAGAATATTTGTCCAAAGATATGACTCAAACAAGAGATGTATTCAAAGGGGCAGGCCAATTGTCTACTTAATGTAGTCCATGTAGTTCCAGAGTTTTTTGAAGATGATAGATTGGATTTTACTATGTGCAAAAGTGAAACCAAGAAGATAGGAGTCTAGGCCCACTGCACCAATTCGACCAGAGAAGCTCCACTTCTCCATGTTTTATATAATGGGATGCCATGAAATATTTATTTGCATAACAGTTCTGCTAAAAATTTTGAAAACTGTTCATCCAATCAATCAGTGAAGATCAAGGCAAATGTGAAGTAGTCACTGGGAACCAAGGGCAACAGGAGAACAATTTATGGGTTAGTATATCCAGCCCCTCCAAGGACTTGTGGAAACAAGTCAATTATGACTTGGAATGGAGGAAAACATGGCAGAGAAACTAGATTTGGTATCATTTTTCTTCTGTCTTCAGGAGAACATTTCTTGAACATCTCTTACTGTGCCAATCTGCAGCTGATGGGTTCTTTCACCTTTCATGTGTCTGAAAACACCTTCATTTTACCTTTGCTTTCATTAATATATTTTTACCTAGTGTAGACAAGTAGGGTTTTTTTCTTTCAGTATTTTAAAGATTTTACTTGACTGTCTTTTCACTTGGATTATTTCTGACAGTAAATTATGTAATTCTTATCTTTGCTTTCCTTATGTAGCATACTTTTTCTTTTCCCTCTGGATTCTACTACAATTTTCTCTTTACTACTAGTTTGAGCAATTTAATTATGATGTGCCTCAGTGTGGCATTATTATGTGTCTTGTGCTTGGTATTCACTGAGTTTCTTGGATCTATGGGTTTTAGTTTTTACTAAGTTTGGAAAGCTTCCAGTCATTATTTCTTAAATATTTTTTCTCTTTAACCCCTTTTGCCTCTCCATTGAGAATTCTAGTTGCTATTATGTCAGGCTATCTGAAGTTGTTTTACAGCCTGCTGATACTCTTTACTTTTTTAGATTTGGTGCTTTATTTTAGATAGTTTCTAGTGCTATGTCTTCAAGTTAACTAATCTTTTCTTCTGCAATATTTAATCTGCCATTAACCCATCCAGTGCATTATTTCATCTCATGCACTGTATTTTCATTTCTAGAAGCTTGATTTGTGCCCTTTTTAGGTCTCTAACTTATTGAACATATTGAACAGTTATAAGAAATTTCAGTGTTCTTCTCTGATAATGTTAACATATTTTGTCAGTACTGAGTTTTCTTCGACTGATTATTCTCATTATGGATTGTGTTTTCCTGTCTCTGGCTATGCCTGATAATCTTTGTGTTTTTTTTTAATGTTTATTTGTTTATTTGAGAGACAGAGCATGAGCAGGGGAAGGGCAGAGAGAGAAGTAGTCACAGAATCTGAAGCAGCCTCCAGGCTCTGAGCTGTCAGCACAGAGCCTGACGTGGGGCTCAAACCCACGAACTGTGAGATTATGAGCTGAGCTGAGCCAGCCGCTTAACCGACTGAGCCACCCAGGTGCCCCATGGTTATGCCTGATAATCTTTGATTGGATGCCAGACACTGTGAATTTTATCTTGTTGGGTGCCCCATGAATTATGGGTTTCTCTAGTATAGATGGCAGTAGCAGGCATTATTCCTTGCCCTCTATGAATGTGGGCCCCCATCCCACTTTTGGGAGGAATCTAGGTGATTCCAATGTTAACAAAATACGGTTAACTTGGTTTTGGAGCAATAGGAATCTGTCAAGTAATATATGTCAGGAGCATCACTGAGAAGCAATGCCAGATATTCATTACCTTTTTCTCCTCATTTAGCTGATCCTCCAGTATTGCTTTATGGTTGTCATATGCTGAATTATAGTTATGGTCTCATCCATGACTAATTTCTACACTTTCTATATTCAATTTTTACTCATTTGATACAATAATCAGTAACTTTATATCCTTTTAAATAATATGACTTTTATTTGTACTCACCTTGTTGAATAGCATCACTTATTACTTTTTCTTGTTCCTTTAAGAGGAACCTTGTTTCATCAAAAATGACAGTGGCAAATGTCCAATTAGCAGCAGGGAGAGTACAGAGACATACAAGTTTTTCTAAGATAGGAGTAGCTGCTGCTTCTAGGAGACAGAATGCTTGGCACTGGCTGTCTGTGAAAATAAAAACATCAAAGATAGCATTTTTATAAGGATGGTATGCTAGCTCTTTCTGACAAACCAATTAAATATGTCCCTTCTTGGAAAACTGAACTCCATCCAAATTCTTTTCTGAGTTGAAAATCATGAGATTGTATAGAGGCTCATTTTAGAATATTTATTATAAGTAAACTAATATCAACAAAAACAAAAAACCCTCTGTAGAATTAGTCTAATTTTACAGCTATCCTGCTTATTATTTATTTATTTGGTAACTAATTTGGCATGGCAAATGTGAAGAGCCATATAACAAGAATCACATAATTATTTTTCACGCCCCTGCCCCCAAATTAGCTTACAACCTGAAGCTGAACAAATTTATAACAATGACAAATTGGTTCTAGTTTTCACTAGAATGTCAATACTTACAGATCTGCATTACTATCTAAAAGTTGTAAATAAAACTGAACCAAGAGAATAAAAAGATATTAAAAACAAGTGTCATATTTCCTTACTGATTTTAATAATGATAATGAGCATGATCTTCTTAAGTAAGCTGTTCTTTGGGAGTCAATGAATATTCTTCACAGCAGATACAAACATTTTAATCAGTATAGGAAAAAACAGTAGCTTTTTTTGTTTAATGTTGATTTATTTTTGAGAGAGAAAGAGAGTGAGAACACAAGCAGGGGAGGGGCAGAGAAAGAGGGAAACAGAATCTGAAGTGGGCTCCAAGCTCTGAGCTGTCTGTCAGCACAGAGCCCTAACCCACAGACTGCAAGATCATAACCTGATCTGAAGCTGGATGCTTAACCGACTGAGCCATCCAGGCACCCCAACAACAGTAGCTCTTTTAACATCACCCTGACAGTGGGATAAGAGAACAGAGGGAGTCAGCATCATCAGTCCATTTTCCCAGACTGGGCGGAAGAGTTTGAACAGCTGCAGCCTGCTGTTCTCTGAAGAACATAGGGAAGCAGCAGTTTAAACGAAGGAAGAAATAACACTGAGTGGACTGGAGTAGGGCAATAGAAAGGGGCAGAGGCAGTGAATGTGATATTCCAGTCCCAGGAATAATATGACAGTAGGAATGGCATGATGAAACATCTGAAACAAGTGAAGAACATGGAAAATCAGGTATGTCCTAGATACTCAGGAAAGGACTTTCAAATTCACTTAATTTGAATGGATTTTAAAAGCACACAGCATACCTGATGCTTGAATTTCAATGACATTGTCTACTTTCTTTTCCTGACTTATTTTCTCAAGAGCTTTATTAGTACAAACAATGGGACTTTCTTCTTGGAGAGTCAAAGAATGTTCTTCTTTATCTTGAAATTCTAATAAAAAATATTAATTTGCATTATTCAGGGAAACTGTTGCTTTACTTAAAATGCTTTCATGTAATAGGATCACAGTTGTTAAAGTTCTTCCTTTAAACATGTCAGTATTAAAGTGAACAACTCTTCAGGTCAATGGATGTAACACAGTGCTGGGTAGGAGGTTGAATGGCCACAAGAGAAAGAATCTTGGCATCGAATCACTGTTTCAGTCTCAGTTCTGACACTAGCTTCAGTATCCTCATATGTAAAATACAGATAAATATACCTATTGTGAATATTGTTATGAGGTTCCTGACAACGAAGGTTCCTGACACCTAAAAGGCACATACGGCTCAACTTCATTTCTCTGTGACTTTCCACATACCCTTCCTTCTGCTACTAATTCTTCCCTATGCCCCAACCCCTCCCTGTCTCCATGCTTTTTTAATTAGGCCAATTCTTCCCACTTACTCACCCTTTAGCTCTCAGGCATTTTCTCTGAAGCTACTCTATTATGTTGTAAGCTTTTCAAGGTCAGCAACAGATTCATATTTATCTCTAATATGTAATTTAGAGTCTGGCATACAGTGTTCAGTAAATGTCAGTTTTCTTCCAAGTATTATAGAGGATTAAAATATATATATAACTAATTAATTTATAGTTACCTATATTAACCAGATAACAAAGTTATCTATTAATATGGTTACAGATAATTTTAGAAACACAATACCACCTTGAAATATTTTAATATATGAGCTTTAAATATATGGTGAAAATAATGGAGTAAAACATCCTAAACTAGATTATGTTATTATTTTCAAGTATACTTTTAATTAACTATAAATAAGTGGAATAGCTATGATTAAATTATACTAATTACTAGAGTTTTGGAGGGGGCCTAATAGGTTGTAACATTCTTTGTTGCCCCTGAATTACAAAATAAGGCAAGAAATTAAATACATACCAAAACATTACCTTTATTACTAACAAAGAAGTTGGAGAAAGGAGCTTAGTTTGAGAATCAAATGGGCTAGTTAACTAAACAGCAGGACTGCACGTTAATAATATATAAGATGGTAAGACCTAAGTATGCTGTAACTCTCCTGCATAAATATTTTTTTAATTTTTTAAAATGTTTTATTTATTTTTGATACAGAGAGAGACAGAGTATGAGAGGGGGAGGGTCAGAGAGAGAGGGAGACAGAACCGGAAGCAGGCTCCAGGCTCTGAGCTAGCTGTCAGCACAGAGCCTGACGTGGGGCTTGAACCCATGAACGTGAGATCTGACCTGAGCCGAAGTCAGCGGCTTAACCAACTGAGCCACCCAGGCGCCCCTAAATATTTTTGTACTTAATTCTTCTGAGTAACTTACATCAAACATATTCTAGAATACCCATTTTTCTTTTTTTTACCGGAAGTGAAATGATATGACACATACTATGTTTGATATATTATATGCAGTGAATGTAAAACAGTTACAACTCAAACAGAGATTCTTTGGTAAAGTTAAAAAGAGTAATAAGCAATCAAATAGGTAAAATGTTCTTAAATACACATTATATTATGAGTTATAATACTGAGAACTGTCAGCTAAAAGAGAAAAAATAATGGCAGAACAACCAACAAAAGTTAGAAATACTATGAATATGTATGGCCAAGTTGTAGAAATCAAGTTTTACAAATAGTAGCTTTCTTACAAGTTCAAATGCACTTTTAATTTTTTTGGAAAATATGTACATCTACTTCTGTGTCTAAATACATATCCAAATATCCACATCAATTTCCATAATCAATAAGTATCATGAATGAAAGATGTTTTCTTTGGCTTTAAAAAATAATATATTCTATATGAAAGAGCTTTATTTCCTTATCTTCTGTACTTAAAGCTATCATATTTATGCCGCAATATTACTAAATTACCCACCATCATTTTCTGTACTGACTGTGACTTCAGTGTTTGGGATGCAAGTTCTATGTTTATTTCGTAGCACAATAAAGTCACTCAAAAGGTCCAAATCATTCTTCCATTTTCTATCTTGTTTAAAAGATGATTTTTCAGTTTTTAGAGAGGAAGATGATTCAATAGATGGTACTGTGCAGTTAAGTTCTAAGTGATCTTCATTTTCTTTATTTTGGTTTATTCTACAAACTAATTCTAGATCATTATTTGGTTTTTCTTCGTTTGTTGGTCTTTCAACAGATATACAGTCATCAGAAAAACAATGGTCTGGTCCTTCTTTTGCCAGGGATGAAATCTTTTGTGGAAGTAATAAATGATCATTTGTAGATTTCTCATTAGTAAGTACAATAGGTGAGGAACAATTTTCATGCTCTAGCCATGCTGAAAACAGAAAATAAAAATATTCAAATGACTTCCAGGAATAAATGAGTGTTCTGCTAGGGTATTAGGATAACTTTTATTTGTAGGTTCATATTAATATAATTTGATCCTTAGAAGTACTTTGTTTATTGCTTTGAAAATCAATTTTGGCCTGAATAAAATAAATTTTTTAAAAGGACAAAAATTCTGCACCTCTTTTTCTTACTACTGGAGTTAGGTTACCAGGTAAGGAATACTAGAAAAGCCCTATTGCCAATAGGCTTAGGATTAAGTCTAAAGGTCAAAAACTTAGGTACCAAGCAATCCACAGATCAGAAGGATATATTTACAAAAAAAACTGTATCCAATATATAACTCTCCTAGTTTAATATTTAAAAATAAAGTCAATTTAAAATTTGACAAAATATTTGAATATTATATAAGATATATACATGCTGCAACATGGATGAATCTTGAAAACATGCTAAATCAAGGAAGCCAGTCACAAAAGACCACATGTTGAATGATTCCATTTATGTGAAACATCCAGAATAGACAAATCTATACAGGCAGAGAATAGACTAGTGGTTCTACAACTGGAGAAAATGGGGAGTGACTGCTAATGGGTATAAGATTTCTTTTGGGCCATGACAAAAATGTTCTAAAGTTGACAGTGGTGATGATTACACAACTTTGTGATTATACTAAAAACCACTATATGGTATACTTTAGAGTTGTATGATATTTGGATTATATTTCAATAAAGCTATATATTTTAATGTTTACTTATTTATTTTGAGAGAGAGAGTGAGAGTGAGAAAGCGAGTGAACAGGGGAGGTGCCAAGAGAGGGAGAGAGAATCTCAAGCAGGCTCTGCACCGTCAGTGCAGAGTCCAATGAAGGGCTTGAACCCATGAACCGTGAGATCAAGAGCAAGACCAAGAACACTTAACCAACTGAGCCACCCGAGAGTCCCTATGATATATTTTTTAAAGCAAAATATACAAATGGCCAATGACCATGTAAAATGATGTTCATTATCATTAGTCATCAGGAAAATACAAATTAAAACCACAATGAGATACCACAACACACCTATTAGAATAGCTGAAATTAAAGACTGTCAATACCAACTGTTGACAAGGATACAGAATAATTGGAACTCTCACACACTGCTAGTGTGAACGCACAATTGTGCAACCACTTTGGAAGACAATTTACTAGTTTCTATGAAGTTAAATATACACCTACCATAAGACCCAGTAATTGCATTCATAGGTATTCACTCAAGAGAAATGATAATGTATGTCCAGTATAAGAAGATTCATAGAAGTTTTATTCCTAACTTTCTTTGTAAGAACCTGGGAAATAAATCCAGGAAAGTGGATAAACCAACTGGGGTACATCCACATGATAAATTCCTCAGTAACAAGAAATGAATAGTGATACACACAACATTGTAAATGAATCTCAAAAATGTTATGCTGAGTGGAAGAAGCCAGACACAAAAGAGTTAATATATGATTCCATAGATGAAATTCTAGAATGTGGGAAACTAATATTTAGTGACAGAAGGTAGACCAGTGGTTACCTGGGGTCAGAGGTGAAGGTTAGAAGAAGAGAGGGATGGGAATGACTACAGAATGCAGAGTAGCACAGGGAACTTTTTGAGTAATGGAAAAAGACTATATCTTAATTGTGGTGGTAGTTCATTGGTATACACCTTTGTCAAAATCCATAAGACTGTACAGTTAGAGTGGGTACATTTTATTATATGTATATTGTACCTTATAAAATTTATTTGGGATAAAGCTTATGTGCATATAAAGCTAGATATATAAGGTATGTAACTGAGTGAAGTATATGGTCAATATTTAAATAATAATCTTTTTAAAAAATTTAATGGTTATTCATTTTTGAGAGAGACAGACACAGTGCAAGCAGGGGAGGGGCAGAAAGAGAGGGAGACACGGAATCTGAAGCAGGCCCCAGGCTCAGAGCTCTCAGGACAGAGCCCAATGCAGGGCTCAAACCCACAAACTGCAAGATCATGACCTGAGCCAAAGTTGTCCACTTAACCAACTGAGCCACCCGGGCACTCCTAAATCATAATCTTTAGGAAGATAAATTTTGAATTTTTTTCTTCCAAAATGTAGTCTATAATTTTTTTTGTTTTTGCTTTTATTAGAGATACTGGCATAAGAAACATTTTACTTTCCTCTTAATTATACTAAATGTAAGATAAAAATGCAAAAGTAATGCTAAAGGCCAACTAACACCTGGTCTCAATATATGAGTGCTGGGAACTGTGGCAAACTCGAGGTGCGTGAGCTGCTATAGGCCTGTCTAAAGTGGCGAGCTGCTATTGGCTCCAGCCAGTTGTTGCCATATAAGAATATGGGTTTGGTCTTTGGAATCTTAAAGACAATCTCAAATACATATCATTTATGTGCAACCCTCCAAACTTTCAATGTTGGTAACTAAATAAAACACCAGGACCTGAGTGCTACCAATTTGCAACCCCTGAGATATTTTCTAGAGACATCCTGGTATGTTTAGTAGGCAAATATGAACTGTTTATCATTTCACTTTTCTGAATATCTTCTTCTACTGTTTAACCAGCCCTAGCCTGACAACTTGGAAATGAGTTCCTGATACTGTTATTGCTTTTTAAACTTCAGAATTAAGCTATCATCATAATTCTATTGGATATGAAGGTGAATTATATGTTTTATTTTAACCTCAAAATAGTTACATATCATAATAAAGACTTTATGTAGTCTTATAGATTTAATACATTATTCTGGATATTTGAAGACCCTATAAAATCTTCCTCTTCTTTTTTTTTTAGTCTAGCAATCTGACTTAATCTCTTTTAAAATTCTTTTTTGGGGGGCCTCGGTGGCTCAGTTGGTTAAGTGTCTGACTGTGGCTCAGGTCATGATCTCATGGCTCATGGATTCGTCAGGCTCTGTACTGACAGCTAGCTCAGAGCCTGTAGCCTGTCTTTAGATTCTGTGTCTCCTTCTCTCTCTGACCCTCCTCTGCTGGCGCTGTCTCTGTCTCTCAAAAATAAAAAAACATTTAAAAAATTAAAAAATAGGTGTGCCTGGGTGGCTCAGTCGGTTAAGTGTCCGGCTTCAGCTCAGGTCATGATCTCACGGTTCGTGGGTTCGAGCCCCACGTCGGGCTCTGTGCTGACAGCTAGCTCAGAGCCTGGAGCCTGCTTCAGAGTCTGTGTCTCCCTCTCTCTCTGACCCTCCCCTATTCCCACTGTCTCTCTCTGTTTCTCAAAAATAAATAAAAATCATTAAAAAAATTAAAATAATAAAATAAAATTCTTTTTCTACCCTGAATAATCATCTAGGCCTTAGAATAGACTGGTGTGCATTTCCTTAACATAGTCTATCTATTCTCCCTTCTACCAAAGCCCTCTGTCTTCTGTTTTTGAAACATCTCTTTGCTGATAACAATTCTTGCCCCAATTCCTATCTCCGTAGAGCAGTTTCCCAATATACACAACTTTTAAATATATTTATTTACTCTATAATAAACTAAAAGTGATCTTTACTAACTTCTTTAAGATCCAAATTTAGTAACTATTGTACAAACTGATTTAAAAATAATTCATATATACTTCAAAAAGGTATAATTTTGACTAAGAATGTTCCATTTACTATAATGGCACATATAGCAATCAAAATACTTGAAAGATAGATACTTAAAAGACATTTTTTGCAGTCTTAAATTGTATAAGTAAAAAATGTTAAGTGAGTAAACTCTTTGGTAACAAAGGAAGATCTGTTGTTAAACACAGGTTACTATATATTATTGAATACCCAGAGTTCACCTATCAAATCAAAAAATAATAGTGCTGGGTTGTGTCTAAGCTGATGTAGACAAACACTGGGATGGCAATTAATCACTTATAAAAGGAAACAAAGTCATTTTAATTAAAAATGGCTAGAAATTTAAAAACTGAGACTACAGAATTTTAGGACAGTAAATGATTTTAGGATGAGTTAGTCAAACGTCATTTTTTGTCAAGGAAGAAAGTGGGACTTAGTAAAGTTCAAAGTTATAAATTCTGGCAGAGTCAGAGTTAATACTAAATTCTGGAATTTAGTTATATCTTCCCAATACCCTAATAGAAAGCCAGTTTCTAAAATTTTCTCATTCTGAAAAATCCACACAAGTGATATTTATTATTATGTACTTACACTCAAATTGAAGTACTTTTGTAGGCAAAAATGTCTCCATTTTAATCTCATCAGCAGATAGATCATTATAACACAAATATGTATTCAGATGTTCCAAAGTTTCTGTTTCCGACAGATTTAGTCCTCCTTTTCCCCACCACTCTGGGCTTACAGGATTAACTACAAGGCTTTCTTCTTCAATAGAATATATCTTTTTCAAATCTGTAACTGTAAATTGACTATTGGGCTCTTCAGTTCTTGGCACTGAAAAAACAATAACAAACCAAAAACAAATAGAGACAGCCCACAAGAAAAAGAGACGAAAAACACAATAAACAGAACCACACTGAAAACTGCTTATGAAATAAATTTTCATTGGAAAACAAAAGTGAAACTAGAAATTATAGCTAGTATTTTGTTTTCAAGATGCTAATGTTTGTAAAAGTCCAAAATATTCTAGCAGTTGAAGTCACATAAGGGATTTTTTTTAATCTGTGGAAATACCATGAAGTTAGAATTATTCTAATAACTTGTAGGAGATAAAACCATTATTTTGTTTGACCATTTTAATAATTACTAAATTAATACATTAATAACATTTTGAAGAATTAAATTAATTTTGAAGAATTTCATTAATTTAGTTAAATTTGAGATTCTAATTTTTTATAATGAACCTGAACAAGAAGATATATTTGATTAGATTTCATGATGACCATCATTTTAGATATTGTGGCACAGAGCTTCCTCCCTCATTACTTCAAACTGAATAGTGAAAATCATAATGTATGGAGGAATTGAAGTAGCACAGCTATTTAATATTATTATCTGCATTAAAAGCATCAACCCAAAATTAAAACAAAAAATTTCAAAATCTTAATTTTAGAACTGTGCTTTTTATGATAGCAACAATCATAAAAAATAACAAAACTGGCATTATATTTCTACTGATTATATATTTTCACCTTTGCTTTTTGTTTAGCATTCAAAGTCAATTCATCTTTACCTGTAAGCAAAAATGATTTCAAAGAGCTTCTGCAGCTTTCTGACTGCCACACTGATTCTTCAGTGGTAAGCAAACTACTAAAAAAGAAGAGTTAAAGCTTAATACATTAATAATACTGAGTCTTTTTGCATATGAAAATTTTATTTTAAGAAAATTATTTTTCTAAGTATCTTTTACATTCAAAAGTAGTGAAAAATTAACTCTATAAATGTGTAGGCTAAGTAGAGAGTTTCATAGGCCAAATTTCAAATACTTACTTTTCCTCCCCTGGGAAGGTGTGGTGGTTTGTTAGCTCCTGAATTGCTCCTGCTTGCCTACAACCTACTCCTACCTCTAGCTCCCTCAGTGGAGCACTTCCTTCCATGAAGTGTGCCAGCACCAACCCTATAAACCACCCCAAATAAAAATACAATTTAAGTAAAATTATTGTGTTTTCCAAACAGAACAGTAACTTTAACACAAAAGTTTAGTACATTTTATTTAATTTTTTTAAAGATAGTTTTCTACATTGTTTAATGTAGACACAGAGTGTGAGCAGAGGAGGAACAGAGAGAGAGAGGGAGACATAGAATAAGAGACTCCAGGCTCTGAGCTATCAACAGAGAGCCCAACACAGGGCTCAAACTCACAAACAATGAGATCAGGCCTGAGCTGAAGTCGGATGCTTAACCAACTGAGCCACCCAGGCGCCCCCATAAGTCCATTTTAAACAAATTCTGGAGCCTCTACTGAGGGTCAGAATTATGAAAACATTCTGTCTTTTCTACATTCTTAGGAAGGTAAAAGTTTAGTCCTAAAGTTTGGTTTAGGTCCTTCAATCTTGGTGTGTGTGTGAGTGAATGATGTATGCCTATTTGCGTGTTTTGGGGTACTAGGAAGAGAAAGGAAGAAATATGCATGATAATTAATGTAAATCACAGTTTATCAGTAGCTATGAAGTTAGTAGCCTTGGTAGGGAAGATACCATTAATCCATCAACCCCTTAATCTATGCCCCCAAATCTCTTACTCCACAACAAAAACCGATTGTATTGTTTCTCTCTTCATACAAAGCATACGTGAGCATGCTAATTATAAATATTGCTAGTTAATTTGACGGACTGTGCAGCAGAAAGCTAAGTTTTATGTCTAAACTATCCAATTTACCCACATAATCCAAAAATCAAGCATGTGGTGGCAAAAATGTGAGATTTTAGATAATTATTGAACCCTACCAAGATCTCTCTGAAAACCAGACACCTCAGATTGTAGGCAATTACTTTAAGTTTTTTTTAATATTTATTTATTTTTGAGAGAGACAGACAGACAGACAGACAGAGCGTGAGTGGAGGAGGGGCACAGAGAGGGAGACACAGAATCCGAAGCAGTCTCCAGGCTCTAGGCTCTCGGGGCTCTGGGGCTGTCAGCACAGAGCTCAATACAGGGCTCAAACTCATGAACCATGAGATCATGACCCGAGCAGAAGTTGGACGCTTAAGTAACCGAGCCACTCACCAGCCTTTAGGCAATTACTTTAAAGCAAAAGGAAGGCAAGTTAAGTCCATCAGGAGACCATAATATAAACAAATATTCTCACTCTTATTGGAACTTTCTGAAGACATGTCCGAATTTGGTATATTGTTTGGTCATATATAAAAATATGTTCATAATTCAGTAATCAGTGTGGAAATTAAGTCTGATGCTACACAGCCTTTTCTTTTTAGCACCATAAAATCTAGCATAGAGTTTGACATGTGGTAAGTACTCAAAATATTTGTTATTTCCAGTCAAAATGTGTTCTGAAATAAAAGTAACTGGGGGGGGGGTGCCTGGGTGGCTCAGTCAGTTAAGCGTCCAGCTTTGGCTCAGGTCATGATCTCACAGTTCCTGGGTTTAAGCCCCGCGTCGGGCTCTGTGCTGACTGCTGGCTCAGAGCCTAGAGCTTGCTTCGGATTCTGTGTCTCCCTCTCTCTCTGACCCTCCCCTGCTCGCGCTGTCTCTCTCTGTCTCTCAAAAATAAATAAAAAGCATTAAAAATTATTTAACTTATTAAAAAAAGTAACTGGGGACATAAAAGCAAGTTAAGAGTACAATAATATTACATATTATTTTTCCCTTCTGTTGTTCTTTTTTAATTTTAACTTTTTTCTTTGTTTTTAGATTCACAGTTGAAGTATAAATGTCTTTTTAAAATAGGAATTTTATGATTTTTATATTAACAAACTAAATGGAAGTGATTTATCTCTTGCTAATGAATATAGCAGTGAGGAGACAACTTCTTTTTTTAATTTTTTTTAAATGTTTATTTTTGAGAGACAGACAGACCATGAGCAGGAGAAGAGCAGAGAGAGAAGGAGACACAGAATCCAAAGCAGGCTCCAGGCTTCGAGCTGTCAGCACAGAGCCAATGCGGGGCTCGAACCCACAAACCATAAATTCATGACCTGAGCTGAAGTCGGCTGCTTAACCAACAGAGCCACCTAGGCGCCCCAGGAGACAACTTCTTTAAGTTGTTTCAAATGGCCCTAGAATCTTTGGGTTATTTATTTATTTAAAGGAAGAAGTAGTAAAACTTTATTTGCAAGATGTCATGATCTTATATGTTGAAAATCCTGAAGAATTCACTATAAAACTATTACAATTAATAAATGAGTTCAGCAGGATGCCAGGAACGGTACAGGAGCAATATCCTAAAGCCACTTGTATTTCTATTTGTTTGTAATGAACAATCTAACAATGAAATTTAGAAAACTGTTTAACTTACAACACAACAAAATACTTAGGAATAAATTTAACAAAAGAATTGTAAAATTTGTATTTTGTAAACTACAAAAAATTACTGAATGTCCAGAATAGGCAAATCTGTAGGGACAGAAAGTGGATTACTGCTTGCCTAGTGATGTGGGTAAAGGCCTAGGAAATGTGGAATGACTGCTGATTGGTATGGTTTTCTTTTTGGGGTGATGAAGTTCTGGAATTATATCGTGCTGATGGTTGGACAACTGTGAATACACTAATTTTATACTTTATATGAATTTTATACTTTAAATGGGTAACATGGGGGCAGCTGGGTGGCTCAGCTGGTTAAGTATCTGACTTCAGCTCAGGTCATGATCTCCTGGTTTGTGAGTTCGAGTCCTACATCGGGCTCTGTGCTGACTGCTCAGAGCCTGGAACCTACTTCAGATTCTGTGTCTGCCTCTCTCTCTGTCCCTCCCCTACTTGTGCTGTCTCTGTCTCTCAAAAATAAACAAACATTAAAAATTTTTTTAAATGGGTAACATGTATGGTGTGTGAATTATAGTTGAGCAGCTAAAAAGGGGACAATAAGGTAGTCAAAAGTACGGACATGAAAAGATATCTATAGCTTAACATCATTAAAATAATACACATTTCTAGTTAATTTTTTTCTCCCAAACACTACAGAGCTCAACTTGAGGCATTGCACTTTGTTTGCATTTTCTCTAAACTAGGTGGGCTCATGTTCTCCTTACAAACTCTATGAAAACTGGAAATCTTTGGGTAATTTAAAAAATCCTTCTACTTTAGGGAAATCATAATACATTAGTAAGGCTTAAGTTTCATAAATGCTAATTAGATATTTGAGTTATAACAAGTAGATATGTAACTTGTGTGATTAAAAGTTTATTATAGTTAAGTAAATACTTTTAATATCAGATTGAAATTTAAGATTGTACTAATTTCTGCTAGTTTCTGTTTCTGACTGCCAACCTGCCTTAACAGATGGATTAGGGTATATGGAGTAAAAAAGCACTAAAAAAGACAGTTTGATACTGAAAATAAATATCTGCACCTCAGCAAAGGACTGCAAGTAATTAAACAAATTATATGTAGTACTTGTGCCATGCTATTTTCTTTTTTTTTAAATTTTTTTTATGGTCTTTATTTTTGAGAGACAGAGAGAAACAGTGGGAACAAGGGAGGGTCAGAGAGAGAGGGAGACACAGAATCTGAAGCAGGCTCCAGGCTCTGAGCTAGCTGTCAGCACAGAACCTGACGCGGAGCTTGAACCCACGAACTATGAGATCATGACCTGAGCCAAAGCCGGCCGCTTAACCGACTGAGCCACCCATAGAGTTTGTAAGGAGAACATGAGCCCACCTAGTTTAGTGAAAATGCAAACAAAGTGCAATGCCTCAAGTTGAGCTCTGTAGTGTTTAGGAGAAAAAAATTAACTAGAAATGTATATTATTTTAATGATGTTAAGCTATAGATATCTTTTCATGTCTGTACTTTTGACTACCTTATATATAGCATGCTATTTTGTAGAGCTCATGTCCTGACCTGATATTTAGATATTTAGATATAGCTCATGTCTGATATGAGCAGCTCTGGCTTATGGTACAGTTTGTGTATCACAAATTTATCCCCCAAATGATATAATTCTTTGCCAAATCAAGGTAACTGGGGCCCTCAATACCAGGCACCTCCATCTTGTGCTGTGACACCTTCCTGAGACCATTAATAGAAACCTGAGCAGCTAGGGATGAGTTGCTCCCTAGTAACCCAATAGCAGTCTTCTCTGATGTTTCCGTCAATCATAGCTAAGAACTCAAAACTCAGTACTCAGTTCCCACAGTGTCCATTCTAGGAACAATTCATTAGAGATCTGTATACTTTCTTATAATTTTCCTGAAAATATATTATTTTAGGACTCATCACTCATTAAGTTTCAGGATTACAGTGGAGAAGAAAGGGACTCTATTGGTTATGCTCCTAGTTTTGTAACTGGCCTTAGAGCAGGGGAATGGATTGACAATTCCAGGATAGCAGATTAATCTAATTTAGAAAATATTAAGTTACATATATGCCACATGGTAGAAGATGACAACCAAAGCTATCTCAGACTCCATTTGAGGGCAAAGATGCTGGCTATTAAGCTATCTATACAGTTTTGGCTCAAATTAGAATACAACGATCCAGCCCTACAATGTTAATTCTGAGATTACAGAGTATTCTGTGCAGTGACAATGGGGTATTGAACAGATTTGTGGATCAATACTTGATTATACATGTCTAGTTCCCCCAAAACCAATAGTACATGGACAGGTAAATAAGACCAGTGGATGTCCTTTGTTAGAGATGGAATGTGATCCCTAGTACTCCTACAGGGGTAATTTGTTAGCCAAATCTATGGATGGACCCTTGTCCACACTGCCCTGTGATCCTTGACTATTCCTGGTCAGAAACCTATGATAATCTTTTAAAGACCTTATAACAACCCTGAAAGGTATATACCATTAATATCCCAGTGTTACAGATAAGGAAACTGAGGCACAGTGCAATTAAGGTCACAGAGCTAATAAGTGATACAGTCAGGCAATCTGCCGCTAGTTCAGGGCTCTTGGCTGCTTATTATGGACTGAATTGTGGCCCAAAATTCATATATCGAAGCCTTAACTCTCAGTACCTCAGAATGTGACTATATTTGGAGACAGGGCCTTTAAAGAGGTAATTAAATTAAAACGAGGTGAGTGGTTAAGATGGGTACAAATCCAATATGATTGATGTCCTTATAAGGTTAGAAAATTAGGACAGACAATGCATGGAAGAAAGACCATAGAGAAAGGTAGAAGATAGTTATCTAGAAGCCAAGGAAAGGCATCTTAGAACAGATCCAACCCTGCTGATATATTTTTTAATGTCTATTTATTTTTAGTTTGAGAGAGAGGCAAAGAGAAAGGGAGAAAGAATCCCAAGCAGGCTCTGCACACTCAGCGCAGAGCCCAACACAGGGCTCAGTCCCATGACCACAAGACCATAAGCTGAATGGAAATCAAGAATCTTATGTTTAACCAACTGAGCCACCCAGGTGTCCTGCAATTTGAGTTCTTTACTTACATTTTACAAACAGGAGAAAATGGAAATGTCTGAAGTCCTGTAGATAATGAAGTCATGGAAGAATGTTGGTATGTTTGATGTAGAGGAGTTAATGGCATTTCTAACTCAACTAGAATACATAAAAGTTTGAAAAATAATAAATTATATAAATCTTGAATAAAATTAAGTATAATTTAGAATTTTTAAAATAAACAACCATTATGTTGATCATAAAAATTTTCAAAAATAATTTTTCTGTAAAAAGACATTTGGGTTACTTCAAATATAAAATAATAGTTTTAAATTTCAATCTACATAAGGACACATTTATCACATAATATCTCAACTGTGATAGTGGTGTTTTAAAAAAAATACACTGACAACTAAACCTTACCGAGTTTTAGAGTATGAAATAAACTCTGAGTCTTATGTGTAATAATGCTTTTAATTCTGAAAACTTATGTTGTCTGTACTGTTTTTATCTCCATACAAAATATTGGTGATGTTAAATAAATAGTATTAATGGAGACTAATTCTTCATGTTAGTAAGACTAGAGTCTGGGTGGCCCAACACAGAGTTACAGATTTATAGAATGGGCTTAAGAAACTGAAATTCATTTATTTGTAAGTAGTCAGTGTGTTTCTATCACTTTCATACATAAAGCAGTAAACTTCCAAAATGTAACTAAATAGCAGTATCATCAACATAGTTAAGAAGCAATATAATTTGGCATTACAGTGGAACAAAAATGATTCAGAGTCCAACTTTGGTAGGATAAAAATAATGATGATAGGATTGCTTTGGGTGATTAAAAAGTCAAATTTACACAAGTGTAACAAGGGTCAGCAAGATTACTAATACTGAGATAAAATATAAAATTTTATTTGCTGAACTATAAGATTTCTGATTTTAATATTAATGCTATTTTCTCTATTCTTCTTCCTCAATCTTTTAATTCTCTCTGTATATCATTCAGTTTTGATGCCAGGAGGATATTGAGTTAATTATTATAACAAATGTAAATAGACAGATAAGAGAAAAAATATGACAACTTGGATTGCAATAATCAAGTTTTAAACATGAAAACTGTCTCACAGTAGACCTTATATGTGAATGTATTGTACTTTTACATAACATAGAGGTAATCTCTAATAAACTCAATGATTTATTCAAAACTTCTACCTGGTTTACTGTACTCTGGTTCACAACAGCTTTGAATGGCCAAAATCTCTGCGGAGCTGCATGTTATACTCTCAATGTCAATGCCATGCTTGATAGTAAGATCTGAAAAGGAAGAAAGTCTACAATCAGCATAAGTACTATTATATCAGTTTTTTGGTAATCTTGTTCATTCCCGTTTTACTTAGTATACCATCAGAGCCAACTAAAGGCTGGAAGTATAACACCACAGTCTTTCAATAAAGTCACTTGTCCTTTACATTAGCATTCATAGATTTGTGTTCCTCCTAACAAGCTAAGGGGCCGCTCTGCGGTTTTAAGCTCTAGTATATTTTCAAGTTCTGGTATGAATCTGATCAACTTTCTTAGATTAACTTTTCATTCCTTTGCTTCTGACTTGGAGGTTGATCAGTAATTCACTTGATTTAGCCATGTCTGCAAGAAGTCCTTTAAGGCTGTGATCTGTTAATGGCAAGCATCCCTGTTCTCAATGGATATCATAAATCTCCCTTTCCTCCTCTGTAACATTATATATCTTTGATAATTTCAACTGGAATTTATAAAAAGGTAGTTAAATATTTGGGCTTAAATTCTCATTTGAAAGAATTCAACAATATTTACTAAGTACTACTGGGATAAAAACATTTATATTGTAGGTTATGATTCTCCCAGTCATCTGATTCCATGAATCATAACCTCACTCTGAGCTTCTTCTTATATAACTAAACTCAGCATAAGAGTTGTTAGTACTTTGTCATTGTTTATAAGAAAACAACTTTAAAAAACTAGTATAAGTCATAGCTGATTTAGATTTATTTGTGTAATTATCTTGACATGGTTAATTTCAAAGAGGCTTTAAGTTTGTAAGTATATAACAAGACAGACAATAAGAATTTCATCAATAATAATTCTGAGATTTCACCATGTAAACTATAGAACACTTCAAAAATCCAGATATTCAGAAAACAGTTTAATCATCACATTTTTATAACAAACATTATTAAGTAGTTCTACAAGTAATATATTTTTAAATTTATTCTCACCTCCTTTGAAAAGCTCATTTTCATCTACATAATTTATTATTTCTGGCATTAAGTTTAATGATTCCTTTAGTTTGGCGAGTGATGGAATATCAACTTCTTGTTTGAGGCTTGGAGGTATTAAGAATTCACACTCAAGCAAAACTGATGCCTGAAATAGTTATATGTAAAAAAGTTTTTAGGGAGATTTTCCAGATACATATTTCTGGTTTCATAAACAGATATGTGTAATTTATATTAGATTTATATAATTTTATAACAGATTATTTAACTGGTGTACCAAAATTTATTTATTTATTTATTTATTTATTTATTTATTTATTTTGAGAGAGAGCATGTGCACTTAAGTGGAGGAGGGGCAGAAAGAGAGAGAGAAAGAGAATCAATCCCAAGCAGGCTCTGCACTGTTAGTTCAGAGCCCAATGCAGGGCTCAACCTCACAAACAGTGAGATCGTGACATGAGCCAAAATCAAGAGTTGGACATTTAACCTACTGAGCCACCCAGGCACTCCTAATTGATATACCAAATTTTAAACTAAACATTCAAAAATTTTAATGTTATGCAAACACTTTTAAAAACAGAGGTATACTAGCCAGAATGTATTATACACAGTGTTTTGAGTTATGTCTTTTATGGCTACTCTTTACACTAGTGAGATATATATATGTAGAAATATCTTCTTTTGGGTTAATAACAAATTTTTAAAATTCTACATTAAAAACAATCACTGCAGCAGATGAGAGCTGGTGAATGGGGAGAAGTAAAAAGGGTAGATGAAATGGAATGGATCTTCACTGCACTTCATTAAATACACTTCTCTTTCATTCCTACAGAACTGGATTCTATATGCATGATTCTCAGAGCTAATTCTCAGGAAGAGGGGGACTGGAGAAAAGGGGGTAATAGCTAAATTAATATTTTCACCATGTGTGTTAAAATTGTTAATTGTAAGGAAATCCTTTAAGTGCCTTAAGATATTGATATCTATATCTATAGCTGTATCTTCATCTATATCTATCTCCTTTAAATGGTTTAAGCCCCAAATATAAAATATTTTTGTCTAGAAAAAATTTTAAAGTAACTTTGTAAATGCATCTAATCTATGTGGGCCTAGTTTTTTGAGTCTGCTAAACTGCAAAAAGTTGTTTGTACTCTCAATTGCTAAAATTCTTTGTATACTAATACCATAATAACAATTTTCTGTACTATTGGAACTGTATGCTAAAAAAGAGAGGGTGTTTTTGAGAAATTTTATCTTTTTTTTAAAGTTATTTTGAGAATGAGAGAGAAAGAGAGAGTGAGCAGGGGAAGGGCAGAGAGGGAGGGAGAGAGAATCCCAAACCAATCCCAAGCTGACCCCATGCTGTCAGCATAAAGCCTGATGTGGAGCTCAAACTCAGAAACCATGAGATCATGACCTGAGCTGAAATCAAAAGTCAGACACTTAACTGACTGAGCCACCCAGGTATCCCTAAATTTGATCTCTAATATGCAAAGATGCTATCTTTCTTACTAACCACTGGCCGCACCTAAAATGAAGTCTCAGACCATATTTATTCTTACTACCTCAATGAGATCACTTCTCTTATATAGTGCATACTGTTTTCTGTTTAACTCGCAAATCAAAATCAACAATTCTAGCTTGTCTCCATTTTTAAAATTAGAACATGGCCACCTAATGTCTTATACCAGGTATATTTATTAAAATCATTAAGAAAGGTTTTCTAATTCACTATACCTGGGCTGCATAACAGACCAGTTTAATCAGAATATATCTGAGTAGGACCTAGGCTTCAGTATTTTATTAAAACTCTTCCGTTAATTCCAATGTGTGGCTGAAGTTTAGAACCACTATTTTAAATCTGACTCTGTTATTGATATATTCAACTCATTACCAAATCTTTTTAAACTTGACAATAGTAGATGGTCAATGTATATTACTAAAAGTCATGTGCTCTACTAACTTTTACAAAAATACTACTGAAAGCAAGTATTACAGTTTCATTTAAACCTACTGCATCTTTTAGCTTTTCCTGACAAATGTTCTCTTTATCCATGTAAAAATCTTCTTTCAAAAAATCTTTCAAATCTTCTTGAAAAGAGAAACATTCCCTTAAAAAAATGAAACATTAAATTAGTGTTTATAAAAAGCAAGGTACATACTAAATGTAGTCAATCAAACTACACAATGATTAAAACTGGAGTTGAGATAAAGAAATAATAAAATATTATTGATAACATCTAGACTTGTAAGCATATGAAGAATATTTTCATCTTTATTTAATTTTCTTTCTGAGAGAGAGAAAGCTCACACAAGTGGGGGAGGGGCAGAGGAAGAGCGAGAGAGTGATTTTACCTAGGCTCCATGCTCAGCTCAGAGCCTGACTCTGGGATTGGCCCTATGACCCTAGGATCATGATCTGAACTAAAAACTAAGAGTTGGATGCTTAACCAAGTGACACACCCCGAATATTTTCTCCTTTAAAAAATATTTACAACATTAGACAATTAGGTACCTGGAGATAGCTTCTGTGAAGATCTGTTCTTTGAAATCTAAAATGGGTTCCTTTATCAAATATAGTTTTAGCCTACTCAACAGAGTTTGCAAAGTTGGTAGCTGACTTTTATAGGTCATCAAGCTATTTACAAAAATCATTTCTTCATCAATAAAAAAATCTGGAAGAAAAAAAAGAAATATAAAGGAATAAGAAAAAAATCTAAAAGTTACATGAAGGGACCTAGATAGTTACTGCAGTCAGCCATTAGATATAGCTGGGGTTTTCAAACACACTTTAAATTCATTAGTTCTTCATTGTATTGTGCATACAGAGCATGTTGCATAGGATTAGCACATAGGTAAAAGCTCAATAGATTTTAGTATTACTTAGTACACTGAGTAGTAACCAAACATCCTGAAAGAGTTGTAATGCTTCATTTTTTATTTTTCTTTTTTTTAAGTTTTTTTATTTTTAATTTATATTTCAGAGAGAGAGAGAGAGAGAGAGAGAGAGAGAGAGAGAGAGAATGTGAGCAATGGAGGGTCACAGAGAGAGGGAGACACAGAATCTGAAGACAGGCTCCAGACTCTGAGCTGTCAGCACAGAACCCGATGTGGGGCTCAAACCCACAAACCATGAGATCATGACCTGAGTCAAAGTTGGACACTTAACCGACTGAGCCACCCAGGTGCCCCCATTTTTTTTTAAATTTTCAACAGAGATTTATCAGTGGAGAAAAATATCTTATGGCCTTATGCTTCAAAACAACCAGGGATAGCCTAAGCAATGTAAAGAAATATAAGCATTTGACTTTTGCTGAACCTAGTCTTTTCTTTGCATCATTTTACCTCCTTTTTTTTTTTTTAGTTTTTTATTTATTTTGAGAGATAGAGAGCAAGTAGGGGAAGGGCAGAGAGAGGGGGAGAGAGAGAATCCCAAGTGGGGTTCACACTGCCAGTGCAGAGCCGGATGCAGGCTTCAATCTCACAGACCATAGAAATCATGTCCTGAGCCAGAATCTTAACCAACTGACCATCCCGGGTGCCTGGAATCACTTTACCTCTTAAAGTCTCTAATTCATATCCAGAGATTCTGAGATATAGGAAATGGTAAAATAAATAAATAAATAAATAAATAAAATATTTTTAAAAATAGCAATAAGAAAAAAATTGTTTCCTGGGGTGCCTGGGTGGCTCAGTTGGTTAAGCATCCAACTTCGGCTCAGGTCATGATCTCACGGTTTGTGGGTTCGAGCCCCACATCAGGCTCTGTGTTGACAGTTAGCTCAGAACCTGGAGCCTGTCTTGGGATTCTGTGTCTCCTTCTCTCTCTGACCCTCCCCTGCTTGCCTGTCTCTCTCATCTCTTAAAAAGATAAATAAAAAACATTAAAAACAAAATTTTCTATTGTAAAATAGAAAGTATTTATTGTAAAATTGTTTCTATTGTAAAATAGAAATAGAATATTGTCAATTTACAACAAAAGTTATACGGCAAGTATCTTCTTAAGAAGTGTGATACATCTTATATGTTATGAAATATTATAGCTAACAGGTAATTGCTGGAATGAATTTCTCCTATCCCCACTCTTCTATGTTCAAGTTACTTTAAAATCTTAGCCAACTGTGTCAGTGCTTTAAACAGTTTCTGAGCCAAGGGAGGGAACATAAAACTTGCTCCCATTCTTCAGTGAGATCCTGAGTAGAAAGAGGAAAAGGAAAATGTAAGTCCAGATGAGGAACTTCTCAGAAAGCCAAACAACAGCAAAAGCCCCACTGAGAGGGAGCACCAGTCTCTGATTCTGGGTAGTTGCCTTTCAGTTAGGTAATTTTAGAATGGCCTGAGAGAGGAATAGCATGGAGTAATGTCTCCCATAACCAATTACATCATTGGTATGCATATGTTTAATAAATATGTGGTGTTCAGAAGGCAGCCAGGAAAAAAAAAAAAGGCAGCCAGGAAACATCCCTTTGCCTGGTGCTACCTTGAAATGCCAAGAAAACCGGTTCCTTAAATGGACCTCCTAAGAGATTACTTACTGAACCTGATAATTTCATGGCCAAGAGCTCCCAATGACATAGTTCTTTTATATACCAAAGAAAGCCAGCCAATCAAATCCATGTCTAAATAGGGCCTATGTGAGACCATTAAAGATGGTTCATACGTACATCCATTCCGTAAGTATTAACGAAGTCACATTCATAGCAAAAACCCAAACAGCATTTGTTTATATCCCTGTCTCCACTGTGCACTTCCAAACACAGGCCCTCTAGCCATCTTCCCTTCCAACGGGCTCATCCTAGTGTTTCAGCGAGTGCAAGGGAACATCTCGTTATCAGTTATGAAGTCTTGATTTCCCAGCACCCTTTTTGATGGAGCCACTTGAGGGCAGCATCACACCATAACCAATGTTCTTTGTAACAACACAATAGTTTTAGGAAGGATACGACTTCCTATAGTCTTAAGGTTATACAACATTCCCTGGAGTTCTTACCCTCTGCCCGCTCTTCTATGTACCAACAGATATGAGGAGGCTGTTTTCTTATATTGTAAGAGAGAGTTAAGTTGTCATACAGAAACAAAATTTTAACTAGTTAACTATGAAAAGAAACAGAAAATAGAGGTCTACAGACAGGAAAGACAGGTTTATTCTTGGCAGAAGATTCTTTTGTCTTCCTAAGAAAACTAGATAACTAAATAAAAGCAAATAAAGGAGTTTACTAGGTGTCTGATAAAAAAAGTTATAAAATCTATGGTTTTCAAACATATAAAACCCTCAAAAGTTAATGGAAAAATTCATTCATAATGGTGACAAGTATACAAACATCGAAGAAGCAATGTAACAAAAATGTGCAGAAAGTAATCTTTAATAAAGACCATTAAAAAACTGAATAAAAGCCCAGATAAACCATTTTCCTGGCTAGTAAGACTAACTGTGATAAAAAAAAAATGTAAAAAATCCCAATGACATTTCAATTTGTCAAGTGATCTGGTTTTGGAACTTGGAAAATTGATTTACTGAAAGTAAATCTGGAAGACTAAGGACATGAAGGTAGGGGAAAAATTTAAAAACATAAAAGAAGATACTATTCATACATGTTATAATTATATATTAGTTAAAACTGTATGATACAATTATAGAGAAATCAATAGAATATAATCAAAAATCCAGAAACACTCTAATGTGAGCAAGGATTTAGCATATTTTTAAGTGCCATTTCTAATCAATAGAGAAAGGAAACACTATTCCATAAATAATATTGAGACAACTGTCAAAACATTTGGAAAAAATATTTTTATCCTTACTTTTATTTATTTATATTTTTAATATTTATTCATTTTTTTAATGGGAGAGAGAGAGCATGAGCCAGGTAGGGGTAGAGAGAGAGAGACACACACACACACAGAATCCAAAGCAGCCTCCAGGCTCTGAGCTGTCAGCACAGAGCCAACGCAGGCCCAAACCCACAAGACATGATATCATGACCTGATCTGAAGTTGCATGCTTAACCAACTGAGCTACCCAGGCACCTCAATATTTGTACTTTTAAAGATATACCAAAACATTAAGGAAAACCTTAAAGAAAATATGAATAAATATTATCTAACTTAAGGAAGAATTTTTTAAGTATAAAAGCAATGAAAGAAACTTTAAAGGAAAACACGGATGGAACTAGTAAACTTCAAATTAAATATATATTAAATATATCTTTTGACAAATATGTCTTCTATTCTTAAATTTAATAAGATATATGAATAGAAAAATAGATAAAAATGAGAATCATTTCACAAAATAAAAATTTACAAATGGCCAGTAAACATGAGTAAATTTTAAAATACAAGTAAAAACATAATTTTTTGTCCATCCCATTGGTTAAAATGTATTAACATAATATCAGTAGTAATATACTCAATGATGATAAGGCTGCTGTGTACAGGGTATCCTCATATCATGCTAATGGACAAACAGCTAAAAGAAATACCTATATCAGATAATTCCATTTCCACAAATTCACTCTAAGGAAAGAATTGGAAATGGAAGAATACGTTCATGTACATATTTGAAATTAAAAACATTAGTGGGCCACCTGAGTGGCTCAGTCGGTTAAGTGTCCAACTTTGGCTCAGGTCATGACCTCACAGTTTGTGTGCTGACAGCTCAGAGCCTGGAGCCTGCTTCAGATTCTGTGTCTCCCTCTATCTCTGCCCTTCCCTGCTCATGCTCTGTCTCTCTCTGTCTCTCAAAAATAAATAAACATTAAATTTTTTTAATTAAAAAAATTAGGGTTCTCAAATTGGGAAATGTATGATATATACATAGGATTTAAAACTGTAGTCATTAAGCGCCATGCTTTTTTAAAATTATTATTTAAATCCAAGTTAGTTAACATAGAGTGCAATAATGATTTCAGGAGTAGAATTTAGTGATTTTTCACTTACATATAACAGCCAGTGTGCATCCCAACAAGTGCCCTCCTTAATGCCCATCATTCATTTAGCCCATCCCCCCATCCAACACCTCTCTAGAAACCCTGTTTGTTCTCTGTATTTAAGAGTCTCTTATGGCTTGCCTCTCTCCCTGTTTTTATCTTACTTTTGCTTCCCTTCCTTTATGTTCATCTGTTTTGTTTCTTAAATTCCACATATGAGTGAAATCATATGATACTTGTCTTTCTCTGACTGACTTATTTTGAAAAGCCATGCTTTTGTAGATAACTATGTACTGAAATGTTCCCAAGATAATGTTAACATTTAAAAATAATACAAAACAGATACAATATGATCTCAAGAGTAAAATTATTTATGTTTAAATTATAGATTTGGATGTTTTTAATAAAGGGATATTCTATACATTTAGGATGCAGATATCTTAATAGATGCAGAAAACAGAATTCAGTCTTCATTCATGATAAAAAAAAATGCTCTTAGCAAACTCAGAACAGAAAGAGCTTCCTCAACCCAATAAATTCTTCCAACATTTCACCATTGAAGCTAATGTAAACACTATAAATGATTCACCATTGAAATGATATTTACATCATTCATAATGGTGAAACATGTTCCTTACTGTCAAGAACAAGACAAGGATGGCAACCATCACTGCTTGAATTGAGCAATGTCCTGGAGGTCCTAGTCAGCACAATAAGACAAAGAAAAGATATAAATGTTATAAAGGAAGAAACAGAGTCAACAAAATGACCGTCTTAAAGAGGTATCTGTATACACTCCCACTGTAGCATTATTCACAATAGCCATGGTATGGAAACATGTGTCTGTCCATAGATAAATTGATAAAGAAAATGTGTTTTAAAGAAAATATGTTTTACACAAGCACACACACACACACACACACACACACACACACACACACACACAAATGCTGTTCAACCTTAAAAAAGAAGGAAATCCTGCCATTTGCAATATGAACATTGAAGGACATTTTTCTAAGTGAAAGAAACCAGGCAGAGAACAATAAATACTGCATGGTATGACTTATATGTTGAATCTAAATTTTAAAAAAAAGTATGACTCATGAAAACATAGAGTAGAATGGTGGCTGTCATAGGGTTAGGCTGTGAGGAAATAGGGAGAGATTGGTAAAACAGACAAACTTCCAGAATAAGGGCTGATGTGTAACATGGTGACTACAGTTGATAATATTGTAGTATATAATTGAAATTTGCTAAAAGAATAGAACCTAAGTGTGTTCTTACCAAAAAATAAGAGAGAGAGAGAGAGAGAAGTGATGGATGTGTTAATTCAATGATGAGAATCTTCAAAATGTATATGTATGTAATATCACCACATTGTACACTTTAAATATATCATAATTTTATTTCTTAATTATACTTCAATAAAGCTGGAAAAAATATGTGGGTGGCTGATGAAGCCAGAGGACTGCTGCTTTTTATTATAAACTTTGAATAACTATTTGACTCTCTAAACTATGTGCATATACAACTTTTTTTAAAAATTAAAAAGAAAGTAATCTGTACTCTGAAAACTATGAAACCACACTTATGGAAGAAACTGAAGAGGAGAGGACATAAAGAAATGGAAAAAATTCCACGCTGATGGATTGGAAGAAAAAACATTGTTAAAATATCTATACTCCCCAAAGCAATCTACACATTTAATGGAATTCCTATCAAAATATCACCAGAATTTTTCACAGAGCTAGAACAAACAATCCCAAAATTTGTATGGAATCACCAAAGACCCAGAATGCCAAAGCAATTCTGAAAAAGAAAAGCCAAGCTGGAGGCATCACTGTTCCCGACTTTAAGCTATATTACAAAACTGTAGTAATCAAGATAGTATGGTATCAGCACAAAACAGACACATAGATCAATGGAACAAAATAGAAAACCCAGATATATAGACCCAAAATTATATGGTCAACTCATCTTTGACAAAGTAGAAAAGAATATCCAATAGAAAAAAGACAGTCTCTTCAAAATAGTATTGGGAAAACTGGATAGCAACACGCAAAAGAATGAAACTGGACCACTTTTTTATACTATACACAAAAATAAATTCAAAATGGATGAAAGACCTAAATGTGAGACAGGAAACCATCAAAATCCTACAGGAGAACACAGATCAGAACAACTTCTTCTTAGACATGCCACCAGATGTAAAGGAAACAAAAGCAAAAATGAACTATTAGGGCTTCATCAAGATAAAAAATCTGCACAGCAAAGGAAACAACAAAACTAAAGGTCAGACTACAGAATGGGAGAACATATTTGCAAATAACATATCTGACAAAGGATGAGTATCCAAAATCTACAGAGAACTTACCATACTCAACACCAAAAAAATAAATAATCCATTTAAGAAATGAACAGAAGACATGAATACACGTTTCTCCAAAGAAAACATCCAGATGGCTATCACACACATGAAAAGATGCTCAACATCATTAATCATCAGTGAAATACAAATCAAAACCACAATGAGATACCACCTTGCATCTGTCAGAATGGCTAAAATTAACAATACAGAAAATAACAGATACTGGTGAGGATGCAGATAAAGGAGAACACTTTTATACTGTTGGTGGGAATGCAAACTGGTGCAGCCACTCTGGAGAACAGTATGGAGGTTCCTCAAAAAGTTAAAAATAGAACTACCTTATAATTCAGCAATTGCAGTACTAGGTATTTACCCAAAGGATACAAAATACAGACTGAAGGGTGTACATGCACCCTGATGTTTGTAGCAGCATTTTTAACAATAGCCAAATTGTGGAAAGAGCCCAAATTTCCATCAACTAATGAATGGACAAAGATGTGGTTTATATATACAGTGGAATATCATGCAGTCATTAAAAATAATGAAATCTTGCCATTTGCAATGACGTGGATGGAGCTAGAGTGTATTATGCTAAGCAAAATCAGTCAGAGAAAGACAAATACCATTTGATTTCTCTCACATGTGGAATTTAGGAAACAAAACTCATGAACATATGAGAAGAGAAAAAGAAAAGAGAGAGAGGGAAGCAAACCACAAGAGACTCTTAGGATAGAGAACAAACTGAGGGTTGATGGAGGGAGGTGGATGGGGGATGAGCTAAATGGATACTAAGTATTAAAGAGGACACTGTTATGAGGAGCACTGGGTGTTATACGTAAGTTATGAATCACCACGTTCTATTCTTGAAACTAATATTACAGTATGTGCTAACTAGAATTTAAATAAAAATTTGGAAAAAATTAAATTAAATTAAAAATAAACCTACCTTCACATTTTCTTATATATTACTGGGAGGTCTTAAAGGATAGTCATAAAATTATAACGTTTATTGATAAATAATATGTGAATGTTGTGGAAAAATTAGTATATATCAACAAATCAACAAACAATAAAAGAAAATTGTTAAGAATTCAAGCCCTGCATTGGGCTCTGTGCTGACAGCTCAGTGCCTTGAGCCTGCTTCACATTCTGTGTCTCCCTCTCTCTTTGCCCCTCTCCTGCTCACTCACTCACTCTCTCAAAAATAAACATTAAAAAAGAAAATAAGGGGAGACTGGGTGGCTCAGTCGGTTAAGCCTCCGACTTCAGCTCAAGTCAGATCTCACGTTCGTGGGTTTGAGCCCCGCATCAGGCTCTGTGCTGACAGCTTAGAGCCTGGAGCCTGCTTCCTGTTCTGTGCCTCCCTCTCTCTCTGACCCTCCCCCTCTCATGCTCTGTCTCTCTCTGTATCAAAAATAAATAAAACATTAAAAAAATTAAAAATAATAAAAAAGAAAATAAAACAGAATTTACAGCATCAGTTGAATTTCAAAGCATAATACATTCCTTTTGATTTAGACATTGAGACCAAAGTATCTATTAATCTGGTAGCAATCTATATAGCTACAAAGAAAATAAACCAAATTGCAAATGTAAATTTATAAAATGATGTCTAATGACATAAGACCCCCAAGGCAATATAGGATATGGACAATTCATATATATTTAGAAAACCCAAGCATGTTTTCATTCAGTGAATAGTAGTTAAAGAAGCTTCTGACTCTAATTGATGATAGATATTATGAAAATTGCCAATAACAGCTTCTAGTTTTCCACATTAATAATAGCTATGTTTGTGTATCTGTTATTTTTATACACCATCTCTTTACATGTACATATATATTAGTTGATCCTTATATTTTTAATTTGTATTTCTAATTTTTTATTTTTAGAGAAAGAGAGTACACTAGCAGTGGGGAGGGGCAGAGGGAGAGAATCTTATGCAGGTTCCACACTCAGCTTGGGGCTGAATACAGGGCTCTATCTCACGACTCTATATCATGACCTGACCTGAAATCAAGATTAAGGGGCTCAGCCAATGGAGCCACCCAGGTGCCTCATAATCCCCACAGTTTTATAAGAAATTAGAATAAATCAAAAGAAATTATAGAAGAAAATTGAAAACCATAAATTTTTAAAATAACCATCCCTAAATTACACCACTTTTTAGGAGTAGATTGAAACTATGATTAAGTCCTCTGATTCCAAATTCAGATTATTCCTAATACATCATTCTCTCAAGTTTGGTCTTTAATGAAATTTCTTACTCTCTCATTCATCTCAGAATATAAGAGGGATTTAATCCTATGTCATCATACACCTATTGGTCAACACTAAAATCTTATACACAATTTATGTATTTATATAAAAACAGTAGTAAAAGAACCAAATTATTATATATTATTTATCTGTTAGATTATTGTAGCTCAAGCTATCGTGTACCTTAAACTTTAAGTCTTTAAAAGAGGATAGATTATACCACATACAAGAAAAGTAGTTCTCAGCAAGTTTAAAAAAATGTTTTTTTAATGTTTTTTATTTATTTTGATAGACAGAGAGACAGCATGAGCAGGGGAGGGTCAGAGAGAGGGAGACACAGAATCTGAAGCAGGCTTCAGGCTCTGAGCTAGCTGTCAGCACAGAGCCTGACGTGGGGCTCGAACCCACGAACCGTGAGATCATGACCTGAGCCGAAGTTGGACGCTTAACCGACTGAGCCACCCAAGTGCCCCAGCAAGTTTTTATACAGTTGGAAGAATCCAATACTCTCTAGGAAGATGAAAATTTGGAATATAGTTTGGATAAAATGTATTTTAATTATTATTTATGGTAAGTTTGTAAAAACTAGGTGAATTTCCTGATATAATACTACAACTTTTCCAACTCTCCTTTGAATTATTGTGTCACATAAATTAATTAGATGAGATGGAAAACCTTTAGCATAGTTTGGAAAATAAATTATAGCCATCATTTAATAATCTACAATTTTAAAGTTGTACCAGGTTGCTGTGTCATCACATGTGTGCACTGATGCTAGTATCATTATAGTAATATGATGTGGACACACTATGATCAAGTCCCTGATGCGATTTTGAGGCCTAGCACACATAAACTTCAAAAACAACCAAATTCACAAAAAGGGGATGAAGATGAAAGAGAAGTATTTCCATAATGTGGCAAAGCTTAGACTTATAATTTTATAGGTGGATACCCTTAATAAAATAGAAAAATTAAAAATCCAATAAAACAAAAAATTCACCAAATGAACAACTGTATGTTAGTAAGGTATGTTTTATTACGATAGAAATAACAAATGTTTTACCTTTATTCTGTGCTTGAAGTGCTGAACATTTTTCTAAACTGCTGAAAGGTGTAAAGTCTTCAGTGTAGTCCTCAATGGTGTATAAACTGGCTTCCTCTACTTCAGTCTGGGAGTTTGGGTTTGAACTTGGAACAGCTTCCTCAAATTCACCGTTAATCTGGGTCACCATTCCTGTGACTGTTTTTCTATGACATTATAAAATTACTGATTTTATGTATGCCTTATTTTTAAACATCTTTATTTAACAAATAGTATATGTTCATTGTCATAAAATTACAAAACTCCAACAGATATAGAGAAAAATTACCCATAGCCCCAATACTCAAGAGATTTAAAAAAATTATGTACTTTTTCAATTACTTTTGAATGTTTTTAAACAAAAGTGGATTCATGTACATAGTATCATAAAACCTGCCTTCTCTGGTAAACAGTAAAACATGAGTACATTTACGTGTCAATCAATGTACATTTACTTTATTTTTGAATGGATGAACAGGATCCTATTGTATTGGTAAACCATAATTCACTCAAACAGTTCCTTATTATTGGCAATTTAAATTTGTTGTAATCGTTTATAATGCAAGGAATATCTTTATGCACTTGCCTAATTGTTTTCTCAAAATGTTTCCTAAAAACAGAAATGATGAAGTTAAAGGTATGCAGATTATAGGTTTTGTCATGCATTGCCAAATTGCCATTGTGTTGGGTATTCAATGTCTGCTTTTCCATATCATTATCCAACCTTTTATATTCTGTTCTTCAAACTAGGAAGCTGATCTCCATGACCAAACTAAGCTCCCTTGCCCTCTGGCTTCTGGTTGGGTTCAGCTAATAAGAAGCATTGGCAGGAGATCAAAGGTGAGAAAAAAGAGAGGTCAGGATATTATTCTTCCCAAATCCTTTTCTTCTGGGCCAGTTTTGAAGGGGCTACATTCTTCTACCAACAGTTACATCTCTTGTCAGACACCTGCTCTCCTACAGCTAGCTGCAGTTCTTACTGGTTTGATTACTGCTCAGTCCCTTTGCTGCTTCAAGCTTAGAATGTTAACAACTTCCTGCAGTTGCTGAGCCTAGGCACATTTTTTGTATCCCTTGACCTTGCCCATACTTTGCCTGTTTCCTGATTCATCCAGGTATATCTTCTACTGCCTGTAACATTGGGATATCTGGACTTACAAGAGATTTTTTTGAAGAAGGTTTATTTATTTTTGAAAGAAGGGTGGGGGAGAGAGAGAGCATGGTTGAAGGGAGAGGAAGGGGGCAGACATAGGATCCAAAGCAGGCTCTGTGCTGACAGCAGCGAGCCTGATGCCAGGCTCAAACTCACAAGCCGTGAAATGATGACCTGAGCTGAAGTTGGACATTCAACCAACTGAGCCACCCACGTGCCTCCTTGTAAGAGATCTTTTTAATAAAATTTCTAACAAATATATTATTGGCTACACATTCCAATATACCTTTTAGCTACACATTCTAATATACCTTTTTCTCCCTGATATCCTAAAATATTTTAGCCTCAGTAATTCCCTACACAGACTGAGAGAGCCAAAATCAATATAACTCCCCAATATAATTGAAGAAAAATGAATATGCTCTATCTTCAAACCACATATAGAAAATTCTCTAAAGTTTCTCCTTTACTCTTTAAGAAAATGCCAGGTACAAGAAAATTTTTTTCAACTCATGCAGGTCCATATTACTCATAAGATCATTGATTCCTATGTGAATATACACTTCTAAATTTAGCACTTATATCACAGTTATCTTTTTGGTTTTAAATTCTACTGATAGGGTCATCACTTGTAATAATCCTTGGTAGCACAGTTTTTGAGGAAACCCAAAGAAATATCTTCCCCTAAATATAAATGTTCTATGAGGAAAAGTATTTCCTGGATCTCCTCCTAACCTCCTTGTCCAATATTATCTATTCATTCCTCACTGGTGTCTCCTCCTCTGCCTAACCTGTACATACTGATATTTCCCAGGCTTCCAATCTAGATGGTGTTTTGGTTCTTTCCATATCATGGTACTTGGGTAAGTTCATCCACTCCAATTCACTAATTCCTTAATTTAAAAGAAATATTTACTGTCTATAATGTGTTAACATCATTTTAGGCACTGAGAATGGAGTGGTAAAGCAAAACAATATTCTTACCCTCATGAAGCTTACCTATTAATGGGATGATAAACAAACAAACAAACAAATAATATAATGTCAGGTGGGGAAAAACTGTTATGAATAAAATAAAATATTAGGACTGCAAGTAACAGTCAGAGGGTTGATAAGAGGTATATTTTAGACAGGGTAGTTAGTAAATGGCCAGCTGAGGAGTTGATAATTCCACAGCTACCTGAAAAATGGTAGTGTACTCTGGGGAATAAGGCTGGCATAGTCTAAGAAAAGCAGAAAGATCAGGGCGACTGGAACAGAGTAAGGTTAGATACATAGGCAGGGACCAGATCACGATGGACATTATAACACTTGACAAGAACTCTGGATTTTACTCTACGTGCAATGGGATATTGTCCGTAAGTTATAATATGATCTGATTTGTGTCTTTAAAAAAAAATTCCAGGCAAACTCCTAGAAAATAAAATAGGAGTAAATTCTCATAATTTTGGATTAGGCAAAGCCTTCTCAGATATGATGCCAAAAGCCCAAGTGAAAAAAGAAAAAATGGATAAATTGGACTTCATCAAAATTAAAAAATTTGTGCTTCATAGGATACTATCAAGAAAGCAAAAAGATGATCCATAGAAAAAAATATTTATAAATCATGTATCTGATAAGGGACTTGTATCTAGAATATATAACAAACTCCTAAAATTCAATTATAAAAAACATATAAAGTAACTAAAAATGTGCAAAGAACTTGAATAAACATTTTCTCAAAGACTATAAAGGCTAATAATTACATAAAAAGATGCTAAACATCACTAGTCATGAGGAAAATGCAAATCAAAAGTCCAATTACATACAATGAGCTACCCATTAGGATAGGTGTAATCAGAAAGAGAAAAATAACAAATGTTGGCAAGGATATAAACAAATGATGACCTTCATATACTGCTGGTGGGCATGCAAGATGTACAGCTGTTTGAAAAATACTGTGCCAATTCTTCAAATAGTTAAATACTGAGTTACCATGTGATCTAGCAATTCCACTACTAGAGACACTAAATTATATGTATGCACAAAAACTTGTCTACAGATCTTTATAGCAGCATTACTCATACTAGCCAAAAACTGAAAACAACCTAAATGTCTATAATGGTAAATAAAATGTGCCATGTCCACATAATGGAATATTATTTGGCCCCCTAAGAAATGAAGTGCTGATATCTGCTACAACACAGATGACCCTTGAAAACATTATGCTATGTGAAAGAAGCTACTCACAAAAGATCCCATATTGTATGTGTTCTATTGTTTTATAATAAGAAATGTATATTTTGTCTTCATCTCCACTTATGGCAAGGAACTCCTAAGGCCCTTGGAATTTCCTAAGTGTTGAAAGTGATAAAGGTATATGTTAATGAAGTGACTTTCGGAAAACCACCTGTTGCCCAGAGACCCAACCATGTGATCAGAGGGCTAGAATTTCAGCCCCATCCCTTTGATTTCCAGGAGGAGAGAAGGGCTGGAGGTTGACTCAGTTGCCAATGGCCTATGATTTAATCAATCATGTGTGCGTAATGAAGCCTTCATAAGAACCCAAAAGGGAAGGCGCTTGGGTGGCTCAGTCAGTAAAGCATCTAACTTCAGCTCAGGTCATGTCCTCAAGGTTCGTGGGTTCGAGCCCCACATCAGGCTCTGTGCTGACAGCTCAGAGCCTGGAGCCTGCTTCAGATTCTGTGTCTCCCTCTCTCTCTGCCCCTCCCCTACTTGCACTCTGTCTCTGTGTGTGTCTCTCTCTCAAAAATAAACATTAAAAGAATAAAAAAAGAACCCCAAAGGATGAAATTCAGAGAGCTTCTGGATTAGCGACCACATGGAAATGCTGGGAGAGTGGTGTGGTGGTAGAGGAGATGGAAGATCCATGCACCTTTATCATACTTTATCTTATACGTCTCTCCCATATGGCTGTTCCTAAATTATATCCATTTATAATAATCTGGTAATCCAGTAAGTTAAATGTTTCTGTGAATTCTGCAAGTCTGTCTAGCCAATTGATCAAATCCAAGAAGGGGGTTGTTAGAACCTCCAAGAAGCATAGATCTGGACTTGCAAGTGGAGTGTGAGTGGGGGGAAAGGGGGATGCAGTCTGGTAGGACTGAGCCTTTAGTACATGGGATCTAGTGTCAGAATTGAGTTGAATTGTAGGATAACCAGCTGGTGTCAGAGCACTGATTATTGGTTTGGGGAAACTATACCCCCTTCCTACATTGGAATTGATGTATGATTTTTACCTTGATTCTATTTATATGAAATGTCCAGAATAGCCAAATCTAGAAAGGTAGAAATAGACTAGTAGTTCCCTGTTCAGAGGAGAGGGAAAAATGGAAATTGGATGTTAATAGGTACAAGATTTCTTTTTGTGTTGATGAAAATGCTCTAAAGTTGAATGTAGTGATCAGTGCACAACTCATTATGAATAGCTAAAAACCACTGAGTTGGACATTTTAAAAGGGTGAATTACATGGATATGAGTTATAGCACAATAAAGCTGTAATATAAGCCAAAGCAAACCAAACAGTATAGGGTTTGAGTTAAACAGACTGGTGTTTGAATATCTGAATAGCTCCAATTATTATTTAATCTGAGTTTTAGTTTCTCATATTTAATATTGAGATAGTTATATTCATCTCACATAACTGTTATGTGTACTGGAGGTGTATGAGAAATAAATATATGTGCAATGCCCTGTATTCAACTGCATTCATCTGAATATAGCAAGCCACAGAGGAATAGAGGATATTGTTACATGATCTTCCTTTGACTCTACTTGGCTATGTGCTCTCTCCTGGAAACTAAGAAGCTTATCACATGTTCTCCCTGATGTTTTGCATTTTGCCCTTATCTCTATAATTTGATAGCCTCAACCCCTTCTTTATCCTGTCAAACAAGCTTTAAGTAAGTGTTATATTTACTCTAATATGTATTTATTTATTTATTAGGAACTTAACATGTCTTTTGAACTATGCTGGTGTTTTTTAAATAAATTAGAATAATAATTTTTTAGTGGTTTGTTTGTTTCTTTTTGAGAGAGAGAGAGAGAGAGAGATTGCAAATTGGGGAGGGGTAGAAAGTCATAGGGAGACACAGAATCTGAAGCAGGCTCCAGGCTCTGAGCTGTCAGCACAGAGGTTAAGACTTGAGCTGAAGTCGGACGCTTAACCAACTGAGCCACCCAGGCACCCCTAGAATAATTATTTGTATTAGTGTTCTGTTGTAAGTTGCAGCTTTGACAAGTTGCAGAAGCAAATTTTCTTGTATGTTCTGTTATTTTTAGTGTGTTATTTTGAAGAACATAAGATTTTTTAGGAACACATGTCAGAAAATGCCCGTCAATGTTAAAACACAATATACCAACACGTTTTTAAAAGGATTGAGGTCTTAGAATCAATATAAGTAACAAAAACAGAAACAAGGAACAAAGAGAGGTGAGAAAGAGAGGAAAAGCAAGATTTAGGAACTCTAACTAGTGCTAATGATCAGAGGTTTATCCTTTAAATTTATAAAGAAACAAAACTGCAGCGGCTCCTGAATTATTTAAAATTAAATTTTACCACAAGAAATCTCTATGCTTTCTGCTCAATTTTGCTGTGAGCCAAAAGTTCTCTAAAAATAGTCTATTAAATATTAAATTTTACTGCATGAGACCAAATTGAAATTAGTAATGACTTAAACACACAGAAAAAGTGGAGTGTAGAAGTTCATGGCTAGTAACACGGTTTGGAATTTGCCGGGGGCCTAAAGCTCCTTTTGTTCCACTCATTGACTCCTACATTTAGTTCTTGTCAGTATAATCTAAGCTGGTTGCTGTAGGCAGTCATTACATCTCTATTTCAGCATTGGGAAGGAGAAAAGTGAAGAAGAAAAACATGCTGCTTCCTTCTAAGGGCATTCCCCAGAGACTGAATAAGCCTCTTTTGCTTTAATAACCCATTGGGAAGAACTTAGTCACATGGCTATGTTTAGCTACTGAGAAGCCAAGAAATGTAAATGTGATTTTAGGTGGTGCCACAGGTCCACCTTCTTTGTCGTGGACTCTATCTTGGTGCTGCAAAATGAATGGAAAGTCAGCTATGGTGGGGTGCCCATTCTTTCAGGGCCTCCCATTTCTTTCTTGTTTGAATCAAAGTAGCCATACCATTGCCTTTATTGGAACTTATGGTATATTCTTGATCTATGCCTTCAGATACGTTGTTTCCTTTGCCTGCAATACTTTCTAGTCAGTTTCTCCTTCGATGTCCAGCTCAAGCTCAATTCCTACTTCTGGGTGAAGCTGATCTCTCCTGCTTATAAATGCACAGCCCTACCAATCTAACTCATAGGGTGAAGAGATCTTAGAGATCATCTTGTTTCTTGTTACTTAAAGTAGTTTCTTGGGCCAGCAGCATCAGCACCCCTAGAAGCACATTAGAAGTGCAGAATCTCAGGCCCCAAAACAGATCAATTGAATCAGGATCTCCATTTTTAATAAGATCCCAAGTGATTCATATGCACATTAAAGTTTGAGAAGCCCTGCTCTAGCTTCATTATAATGACAAAGAGAATGAAGGTCAAAGAGAGACAATAACTTGTCAAAGTAGGTAGTACTTGATTTTGGTTTTTCAAATCAAAACCTGAAATCCACATCTTTTAATTCATGGAGAAGAGCTACACCTTCCTGCTTCCTTACTGCTCAGTTCAGTCATGCAATAGATACTTTGTGTTGGCCTTAGGCCTTGTGACAGACTTTATGATGGTCATCTTATATTATCATTTAATCCTTACATGGTTAATTTTTTATAGTTAATTTTTAATTATGACTAATGTTTATATATTGTCTTCCTAATCTGACTTTTAAATTCCTAGATGATACAATGGTATTTGGGGGGCACCTGGTTGGCTCTGTTGGTTGAACAACCAACTCTTGATTTCAGCTCAGGTCATGATTCCAGAGTCGTGGAATCAAACCCTATGTTGGGGTCTGTGCTAGGCATGGAGCCTGGTTGGGATATTCTCTCCTCTCTCTCTCTCTCTCTCTCTCTCTCTCTCTCTCTCTCTCTCTCTCTCTCTCTCTCTCTCCCCCCCCCCTCCACCCTTTTCCCTAGCTCACACTCTTATCTCTCTCTAAAAAAGAAAGAGAGAAAAAGAGGGAGAGGGAGAGAGGGAGAGAGAGAGAGAAAGAAATGGGCCTCTCTGTATTTTGAGTCTGGACACATTTAAATTCGTTATTTGTTTCTTTCCAGCACAACTAAGGACAACTTAAATTACTAAAAACCTGAAAATGCGAATAATAATTATATCCTTCCTAGACCTGATCAGCACTCTTTTTTTTTTTTAATCACTAAATTGGGACCTGAGCCAAAATCAAGAGTCAGATGCTGGGATGAGCACTGGATGTTGTATGTAAGTGATTAATCATGGGAATCTACTCCTGAAGCCAAGACTACACTGTATGTTAGCTAATTTAACAATAAATAATAAATTTTTTAAAAAGATGCTTAACCGGGGCACCTGGGAAGCTCAGTTGGTTAGGTGGCCAACTTCGGCTCAGGTCATGATCTCGCAGTTCGAGAGTTCGAGCCCTGCGTCAGGCTCTGTGCTGACAGCTCAGAGCCTGGCGCCTGCTTTAGATTCTGTGTCTCCTTCTCTCTCTGCCCTTCCCCTGCTCATGCTCTGTCTGTCTGTCTTTCAAAAAAATAAACATTAAAAAAAAATTTTTTTAAGAGATGCTTAACCAACTGAGCCACCTAGGCACCCCTGATCAGCACTCTTTGTACAAAGTGAAGCAACAGAGTAAATTATTTATGTTTGCACTGAAATCTCTAATTTATGTCTATATTAAAAATGTAGACTGGGTTAGATGTTCTTCCTTATATTAAGTTCTGTGTTCCTACCTCTGTCATTATACTTTCCATATCGTAATTATTTGTTTATAAATCTCTAGTCCCTAGTTTCTTGTGTTGAGAGCAGAGACTGTGTCTTATTCATTTTGCATCACACAGGATGATATATAATAAATATCTGAGGAATGACTGAACTAATAATAAGTAATGTTTTGACAAAATATGTTAGAAAATAGCCTTAAATCTGCATTTATACTATAGGAAAAAAGACTTATTTTATTTTATTATTTTTTTAAATTTACTTATTTATTTTGAGAGAGATAGAGAGAGAGGGGATGAGTGGGGTTGGGAGCAGAGAGAAAGGGAAAGAGACAATCCTAAACAGGCTCCATGCTGTCAGTGCAGAGCCCAAAACAGGGTTCAATCCCATGAACTGTGAGATCACAACCTGAGCCAAAATCAAGAGTCAGACACTTAACCAACTGAGCCATGCAAGCGCCCCCCAAAAAACCGGATTTAATATAAGGTATTCTATAGATACTTTCTACAAGAAGTTTACTTACTAATTAAAAGCATAATAACATATTTGCTTTATTTTCATGTCTTTTGCAACACAAATGCATAGGGAAGAGTTAATATGTGATAAATGAGGAAAAGATAAAAAGAGTGTATAAATTGGGGTGGCTGGGTGGCTCAGTCAGTTAGAAAATTGACTCTTGCTTTTGCTCAAGTCATGATCTCATGGTTCATGAGTTCAAGCCCCGTATTGGTCTCTGTGCTGTCATAGTGGAGAGCCTGCTTGGGATTCTCTCTTTCTTTCTCTCTCCCTCCCTCCCTCTCTCCCTCCTCCTCCTCCTTCTCCTCTTCCTCCCTCCCTCTCATATAAATAAACAAAAAAAATTTTTAAGAGGGTATAAATCCTCCCTTGTGGTTCAGATTAGGGCTTTTTCTTCAGATAAAGAATAAAATCTGTTACGGTACAAAGGAAAGGATCTTCTCTCTTCAGTGTCTGGAGAACTTAATGTTTCTCTCCTAAAGGGAAAATTGAGATTAAGGACACATACTTCTCAAGGAAATCCTCCACAAAGAGACTTGCTTTCCATTGATCCAAGACTGAGAGATCTGTCATTCCCCACACTGAAAGAGCTGAAGCTAGAAAGGAGAATGGTAAACATTAGCTTCTAGAATTTTCTTTTACACTTAATAAAAGGAAGCTAAATATGAATCTTTTATATTATGGTGTTATCTTTCTTTGTTCACAAATGTAATTTTCCCAAAATTATACCAGATTCCAGATATTCAAATAATCATCTCGGGGCACCTGGGTGGCTCAGTCGGTTAAGCCTCCGACTTTGGCTCAGGTCAGATCTCACGTTCGTAGGTTCGAGCCCCGCGTCAGGCTCTGTGCTGACAGCTAGCTCAGAGCCTGGAGCCTGCTTCTGTGTCTCCTTCTCTCTCTCTGCCCCTCCCCCTCTCATGCTCTGTCTCTCTCTGTATCAAAAAATAAATAAAACATTAAAAAAATTTTAAATTTAAATAATCATCTCATTATTACAACTCACCCCCCACAAAAAAAACCCCTCAACTATAGTCAGAACAATATCACCTGCACATATCATCCTCATCCTTACAATTGCTCCTTTGCTCATACAGCCTTACCATCCTAGAGAGTCCTGTTCAACAGCTTGTACTATTCCTCATAAATCTTTTATTGTTAACCATTTCAGCTCACTCTGATACTCTCCTTGAAGGGCCATAATATTGTCAATAGCACTCACTCTGATACATAATCACAATAGCCATATTTAAAAATTTTAGGTATCTATCGCTTGTCTCTCAAATTAGACCCTTGGTTCCCTAAAGGAAGGATTATGTCATATACTAAGGTCAGAAGAAGCAACTGAGGCAAGTTAAGAGTCAAAGGACCTGCATTCTACTACCAATGTTACTTCTTACTAGTTATTTCAGACAAATTACTCAATGTCTGAGTTTGCATGTAATTAAAAAATATATGAAAGTTTAATTGTTAAGAGTACAGGTTCTGGAGGCACTAGGGTGGCTCAGTTGGTTAAGTGTCTGACTCTTGATTTCAGATCAGGTCATGATCTCAAAGTTTGTGGGATCGAACCCCTGCCATTGGGCTCTGTGCTGACAGTGCACAGCCTGCTTGGGATTCTCTCTCTCTCTCTCTCTCTCTCTCTCTGCCCCTCCTCTGCTCTCTCTCTCAAAATAAATAAAAATAAACTTAAAAAGAAAAAAATAGAATACAGGTTCTGGAATCATCCTGCTTAGCTTTTAATACTTGTATTGTGCTATTATTAACTGTATGATCTTGGGTAAATCTCTTAACTGCTTTGTATCTTGGTTTCCTCATCTATAAATTAGGAATAATAATAATGGTGTTTTAATTCTGTTGTGAAGATTAAGTGGAATGAAACACATAAATTGCTTAGAACAAGGTCTGACATGCCAGTAATATCCAATAAATAAATAAATAAATAATAATATCCAATAAGGAATATCCATTAATTTTGGCTGTTAATGTTATCAATGTTTTTAAAAAGAGGAAAAGAAATAGGAATGAATTATAAACTAATTTTTCCTTCTGTACTTTTGGAGAAGCAGTTTAATGAAAACTGTTTTTCTTCTTATTTCCAACCTGATTGAGATTCATTCCATTTTTACAATATTCATCCTCCCTCATGTCCTCACTTCCTTTCTTACACACATTAGTCTCCATAGCCAGATCCATAACTATTTCTTTAAAAGACTCTTGATTCCCTTGCCTCTTTTTCCCTTGGGAAAACCCCCACTCTGCACCTCATGTATACACACTAGAACAGCTGAAAATTATTAGAAAAAAGTCATCCAGTCATGCCAAATGAACTCATTTCAGATTATGCCTAATATATTTTTTTAATGTTTTAAAGTTTTCATTTATTTATTTTGAGGGAGAAAGAGAGAGATTGAGAGCATGTACAGCAGAGGAGGGGCAGAGAGAAGGATGGACAAAACCTCAAGCAGGCCTTGGGCCATCAGCACAGAGCCTGATGTGAGGCTTGAACCCACGAAATGTGAGATCATGATCTGAGGTAAGATCAAGAGTCAGAGGCTTAACCAACTGTGCCACCCATGACCATTAATTTCAAGTAGGTATCAAATATTGATAGCTGGTAATAGTATGCTTTCTCATTCCTTAAGACAATTATGTAACACTTTCATTTTTAAAATTTTTGATACTCATCTCCCTACCTATTCTCAGTCTATGGCCATGACTCCACATAGAAAATTAATACAGAGAAGAACTACCTAATCTTCCACCACCTCATTGGACTAAGTACCTACAAACCCTGATTTTCTATCTATCATAATGGAAGAAATACTCTGGCTTCTATAAAACACCAACTCCTGCAACTGTGCTTTTGATACTATCCCCCTTCACTAAGCTATGCTTTTTCTTTCCTACATTACTATTTTCTCTTTTTACCAAGATCATTTCCACTGGCAAACAAACATTGTATAGTTCTTTGCTTATGACACATATTTTTTAAACCACGTATGTAAAAAAAAAAAAAGGAATGAAAAAAGTGGGAAAAGTCTGTTTTTATTGCAATTCTCCTTCAGCTAGTGCCTCGGTTTTCTATTTTACTTCATAGTAAAATTCCTCAAAAGATTTGCCTATGTTCACCACCTCATATCCCACTTCTCATTCTTTGCTCAACATACTCTAATCACACGTCCATACCAAATATTCCAGTTTAACTATTCTTACCAAGGTCGTCGATTACCTACATTTAATTAAACTAATGGCCACTATCTTCATCTTATTTGATAGTTTAACAGGGACCAATACTCTTGACCGCTTAGTCCTTCTTGAAACTTTTTTTTTTTTTTTTTTAGAATTCCACAATATCTGGTTTTTCTATCTTACTTGTATAATCTGGTTCTGCCTTTTAACTGTTGGAATGTTCCAGGGCTCTGTCCTAGGCTCTCTGCTCTATATACACTCATGCTCTCAGTGACTTCATCCAGTTCCATAAGCTTATGTATAATCTATATATGATCACTCCAATCTGAAACTCCAGCATGCTCAAGATTAATATAACCAATTGCCTTCTTGATGCCTTCACTTAGATGCCTAAATAGGCATTTTGACCCAGCCAAAGCAGAGCTATTAACTTCAGCCACATATTGGCTTCCCAGGAGCCTTTCCTTATCTTAGAAAACAGCACTGCCCTCCACCCACTTGCTCAGATCAAAAACCTAGAAGGAAGTCTTTATTGTTCTATTTTTTCTTTAGTTCTCTCACTGTTGGCTGGACCTCTAAAATAGTTTCAATTCAAATACTTCTCACACCTCCATTACTATAAGCCTAGTTCAAGCCACCATCATCTTTTATGTAGAGTATAGATTTCCTTAGCAGTCTAAATTCTGAACCAATTTGACAGCTTTCTGATTGATTTTACCATCTCTACTCTTGTCCCCCAATCCTTACCCCTTCCATACTAAGGGAATTATTAGTGAATCATTTTCTATTGGTATAGATCAATATTGGTGAATGATATTTCTTTTTTTTAATAGTTTATTGTCAAATTGGTGGTGAATGATATTTCTAAAGCATAAATCAGGTTATGTCACTCCCTTTTTAAAAACCGTTCAATGATTTACTGCATCAGCCATAATATAAACCAATAAACAAATAAACTCCATATTATGGTATACAACACTTTAAATCTTTCAAAAGCTGCCTACTTCTCAGATATCCCCTTTTCCTTAATCTGTCACAATGGCCTATTTTTTTAGTTCTTACACACAAGTTTATTCCTAAATCAGGAACTTTGCATTTGCTTGAAAGCTTTCTCCCCCATATCTTTTTATGGTTGTTGCCTTCTCATCATTCACATCTCAACTCAAATGTCTGCTCCCTTCCCAAACCATCCTAGGAAGTAGTGTTCCCTACCAAATTTCATATCACATTATACTATTGTGTCTTGTCTATACATTTATTTTTTTTTATGTTCTTTATTTGTTTTTGAGAGATAGAGAGAGACAGTGGGAATAAGGTAGGGTCAGAGAGAGAGGGAGATACAGAATCTGAAGCAGGCTCCAGGCTCTGAGCTGTCAGCACAGAGCCCGACGCGGGGCTCAAACCTACGAACTGTGAGATCATGACCTGAGCCAAAGCCGGATGCTTAACCAACTGAGCTACCCAGGCGCCCCTTGTCTATACATTTATTAATACCAGACATTAGTGTATATATTTAATGTTTTTTTGCTGCATCCTTCTTACCAATCTGAAAATCCACTGAGGGAAGGAACTATTTCTGTCTTATTAGGAACTGTCCTCAGCACCTACATAATAGTGCCTAGTACATAATATATGCTAAATAAATATTGTTAACTGACTTGACTCCTCTATGGAAAGCGACCTCTTCTTAAATCCACGATAAGAGCAAAAGATAACATTTTGTATATATACATTTAAAAATAGTCTTATACCCAGTGTATCATTACATTTTAAAGTACCCCTCCTACAGTTGAACAAGATCCTATTATATAAAACAATAAATGTTTACAATGCTAGAATATTTTATGATTTCATATCTACATATTTTTTATTTGTTCTATTCATATCTAGTATAAGCTTCCCAATTCCCTACTTTGTCACCTAAATTCTGTCAAAAAATGTTAATTTGTAACCTTCTTGGAATTCTGATATGAATAAATGCAATGCATTTTTATAAGAAAGCACTGTATTTTCTTAATAATTTACTGTGCTAAACTCTGAAATTATTTTTAAAATCAACTTTTGAGAAATAAAAATAAAACATACCTCTCATCCACGGCCTCCGATACTTATTATCAATAACTCCTGCATAATAATTTCCATCTTGATATAAACATGAAGGGATTCGAAGCAATAAAGCATCTCTGCAAAACTTCTTTCTAACTATATTCTATGTAAGAAAGATTATAAAATCATTTAATATGTTTATCAGACTTACTATCAACATTCAGCATATTAAAATTCTCTATGCTTTTAAATTTATATTATATTTATTTAAAAGCAATACCTGCTTATTATAAAATATCAAATAACCCAGAAACGCATAACTGAGAAAATCAAGGTTCCCAGTAATAACAGTTATAGTTTGATGTATTTTCCACAAAATTCTTTCAGTAGATTAGGCTAACCTTTGTGTGTGTGTGTGTGTGTGTGTGTGTGTGTGTTGGACAAAAATGATACCACATAATTTATACAGTATGCCACTTAGCAGTACAAAAATGGCTTAGTTTTATTTTCTATGTCTATGAATTATTAAACTTGTGACAACCAACAAATACGTTTTTTGTTCTTTAAAAAAATTTTTTTAAATTTATTCATTTTTGAGAGAGAGGTAGAGTGTGAGTAGGGGAGGGGTGGAGAGAGAGGGAGACACAGAATCCGAAGCAGGCTTCTGGCTCTGAGCTGTCAGCACAGAGCCCAACGCAAGGCTTGAACCCACGAGCAGTGAGATCATGACCTGAGCTGAAGTCAGATGCTTAACCGACTGAGCCACCCAGGTGCTCCTGTTTTTGCCTTTAGTATCAATAAACAAAAAGTATTTCTTCAACCCCATAGTCTACAGTGTGCCTCTGAAAAATGCCCTGCTATTCTTCTCAGGTTATCAAAATCCTATCTTTCAAGGCCCATCTTAAGCATATCTCCTCTCTGAAGCTTTTCCTTGGTGACTCTCAATCTTTCACAAAATTCAATATTCCTTGAATTTGGACAAACGATAGTTTCTTGCATCATTTCCCAAGAGTTTGCTGAAAGTGTTATGAATATTAAATAAGAGGTCTTGATTACCCAAAAATAAATGGTACAAAGGAAAGATGAGTTAATTTATATAAAATGAGGACCAAACGTTTATAGCAAAAAAAAGCATTTATATTTTCTCTAAAAAATGGAATAAAGTTATAAAAATTAAATTTTATATCTAAACAAAATGTTGTTTATATTAACTTATACTCATAACTGTTTTGTCAGAATTTTCCCACATGCTGTATTATATAATTCATGCATATTAGTCATTACTTCACCTTTGACCATAAAGAAGATATTTAAAAAAAATATTTAACCAAAATACTCCCAAGGCATTTCTGACTTAATATTCAAACCCTTCTCTTTCTCTTATCTGTAACTAATCTAATATTACAATGTCTTCATTTGACAATAGTTTTACCTGTTATTTGAGTGGTACCTCAACACTGTTTTCATGAACTTTACAGTATCCTACAACTTTTTCAAGATTTGCCATTGATTTGTATCATATTTGTAGTATATCATGGAGTGTGATCCACGAGGAAGAAACTATAATACCATGAGCAAGAATAAAAGTTTGAGGATGTTTGAATACAGACTAATTTTGAAATGGCCAATATATTTATAAATATATTTATTTAGCAGTGACTTCTGATTCCCTACCACGTATATGTTACAATAACACATTTACCTCTCTCAGTTATGTAAAAATAATAAAACTTGAAAATGTCCAAATATCTTTGGACAAATATTTTTTCCTATAAAATGTTAACAGTTTTAATTATATTGGCGTAATTTTTTTCCCTGGTAATGATGTCAATGTTATAAAGAAAATCAAAATTTAACTTGTCAATTAAGATCATAAGAACAATGAGAAACTAATATGATTAGTTTCTTAACAATGTTCTGGACTTGAATCTCAGCTTTGTATAAGCTATTTAAGTTGTCTAGATATCAATTTCTTAACGTGTAAAATTCTAAAACCTGTGTAATCATGGCCTCTAGCTCTTTGAGTAGTTATGATGATCAAATGACATAATGCATCAAAGAGCAAAGTATCTGTCCTATACTAAGTGGTCAATACCCACTGTTCCTATTATTTTCTCACAAAGATAACTAAGACTGCTTTCCCCCCACTTTTTTCAAGAAAGATCACTCAAGAAAATTCATAAAAGGAGCCCAAATTTGCCAATAATTTCCATTTTCTTCTGCTGGTAGCTTCAAATTCAGTTACATTGTCAATAATTTCTTTTCAAAAGTGGTATTTTTATAGGTATATTAAAAGTGGGAAGAAATTTTAAATCTCAAAGTAATTAGACTCAGAATTAATCTAAGGACTACTACAAAATGATCATAATCATGTAATAAATGCAGATAACACTTTTTACATCATAATTCTTAGTAAGTAGTTAGTGATACAATAACACTCTACCTCATATAAATAGTCTATTGCACAATATTTGAATGCTGAAAACATATCTTCTTTCTTTGAAAGTAGTATAAATTTCAGTATCTGGAAATAAAAAAATTAATATTCAATGTTGGTATAATAGCAAAGCAAGGAGTAGAAAACCATTCACAAAACTTTGGTTATTCATTTTATTTTATTGTCTTTTTAATGTTTATTTTTGAGAGAGAAAGACAGAGCATAAGCAGGGGAGGGACAGAGAGAGAGGGAGACACAGAATCCCAAGCAGGTTCCAGGCTCTGAGCTATCAGCATAGAGCCCAATGCAGTGCTCGAACCCACAAACTATGAAATCATGACCTGAGCCAAAGTCAAATGCCTAACTATTGAACCACCCAGGTGCGCCTAATCCGTTCATTTTTAAAAAGGTGCTGAATGATATGAAAAAAAGTTAACTCCTCCAAAAATAATATTTATTACTATAATCTAAATCTATTATGAAAATAACATGCTGATATAAAATCGTTCATATATTTTTCACATATGTTCATATATTGTTTCATCCACACAACTTCTGGTTGGTGGATTGAAATATATATACTATGATCATTTTGTTGCAAGAGGCAGGAATTCGCAAGACTGGTACAGTGGTTTTCTTAAGAAAACCGTATTTCTTAAGTAGTGCTGAAATAGCATAACCACAGGCTGAAGTGGAGGAGTAGAATTTGGGAAATTCTGCTCTTCCTCAAAAAATAAAAAGCCCATCAGGCACTGAGGTGGCTTTAAGCATCCAACTATTGACTGATCTCCTAGTTCATGAGATAGACAACTGTGCTGAAAGCACAGAGCCTGCTTGGGATTTTCTTCTCTCTTTGCCCCTCCCCTGCTCACATGTGTGCTCTCTCTCTAAAAATAAATAAACTTTAAAACAAATAAAAGGAAAAAATAAGCCCAGGGGCACCTGCCTGGCTCAGTCAGAAGAGTATGCAACTCTTGATCTTGGGGTCATGAGTTCAAGCTACATGCTGGGAATAGAGATTACTAAAAAAATAAATAAATAAAACTTAAGAAATAAATAAATAAAAAGGCTGAAGTTAGTATTCCCTAATAGCTCATTTGGAATAAAGCCACTAAGACATATTATTCCTAGGTCAATGGGTTATTACTGATAAACAAATTCACCTAATGAAGCAGTAAGTACAACTTGGAATGTTGAAAGAGTCCAAAATGGTTCTCATTTATGTGTGAACTAGAGCAGTTACAGCTGAGAAGGGTCACTCTAGGACAGTCTAGTTTATCAGACAGTTCTCAACACTTTGATTAGCTACTTAAAATGTTTTGGCAATTTCAGGTGTAAGTTAGGAAGTCTTCATGTAATAGTTTGTAAGTTTTTAGTGAGTGAAATAAACATTTTCATCCAAATGGTTTTGCCTTAGTTTCATTATTATTTTAAATTTGTTTGAAGTTTACCTGTTTCCTTATCTATACTGAAAGTACCGCACCAGAAGACCTTAAGAGCTCATCTACATTGACTATGAATGTATTATTTTCAGTCATCATCAAGTGAACATTCTTAACTACTCAAATACAGTATTATAAAAACTTAGAGCAAACTTGTTATGGAATACAATTACTTTATTTGATGAATTAATCAGAAGACATTTTGTATATTACAATAAGCTTTCTAATGAAAACAAACCCATTAAGATATTTAAGGGTTTTTAAAAATTTTTTTAATGTTTCATTTATTTTTGATACAGAGAGAAACAGAGCATGAGAGGGTACAGGCAGAGAGAGAGGGAGATACAGAATCTGAAGCAGGCTCCAGGCTCTGAGCTGTCAGCATAGAGCCCAACGTGGGGCTTGAACCCACGAATGTGAGATCATGACCTGAGCTGAAGTCTGAAGCTTAACCAATCTACTGACCCACCCAAGCGCCCCATCTGAATTATTTTTAATATTCTTAGATTCTGTGGCATCAACAAATGTGGGGAATAGTGTTGGTGTCCTCTTTCACTCTTAATGTCAACATAGCATTTTTTTTTTTTTACTGGTGATTACTTCTCTGGAAATATTTTTAGCCATTGTACTTCCAGACTTTTTCCATGACCTCTGTCTCTGATCTTTGAGGCAAATATTAACTTAGAATTTCCACTTCTTGATATTGTGCTTTCATAAAACATTTCTTGATTGTGCCTCATTCTAAAAGTCATTTCAAAAAATTTAAAACAACCAACTCTACTTAATTTATCCATCCAGCTACTGTCAGCATTCATCTTAAATTTTCCTTTCTTAGGAAGCCTATATCTTTCAGCTTCTGATTCATCATTCTCAACAACTACCTTACGTAATAATTACTGTTGTATTGAAGTTAGTCATTTAAATTCATGAACATATAGAACTTAAATATATATTCATAAATGTTCTCTCCCCTGTCAACTTTATTTCATTGCATTACAGCTATTTAAACCCATCTTATAAGAGTGGAAGAATAGGAAGAGAGACAAACTGGCAACTGAAAACAAGCAAAATCATGGTTAAAGAGAAGGTATTTTTTTTTCATTGCAGCAATTTCTGAAATATTTTTCCTTACCTGTTTCTAAAGATTTTCTTTCTCTCGGGCTACCTCCTGACAGATATCTGGGCCAAAATAGAAATGCATATAAATAATTAGGCTCTTATGCACAAGGCAAGAGAAGTAAGGCACAAACATTTTTCTATCCAGCTTTACTGAAGTGTAGTTGAGAAATAAAAATTGTGTACAGTTAAAGTGTACGTATGTATAATAGAATATTATTCTCAAGATTATTTAACACCACAGACAAATGAACGTGAATTTTCGGGCTGACTTCCCATTTCCTCCTACTGGCCTAAAGCATATGCAGATTTCTGTCCTTCCTCAACCCTTTGCCTAAAAACCACACTTCAACCACATTAAAATTCTAGAGCAAGCGAGGGTCACGTATTTTCTCATATTGTTTCATCTATACGACTTCTCATTCGGGGGTTGAAATCCCACTGGCCCTTCTGTGCCCTTCATACCCTCTATTCCTTCCTAATTGGGTTACGTGGGCCCTGGTTTTGGAGTCTTGTCTTCACAGAGCCACATCAACCGGGCCTCAAAAATAGGTTTTCCAGAAATTTTGGAGCTGCCATACCCTAGCCCTAGCCTGAGCTCTTCTTCCCCTGAGATCAAGAACACCTTTCCTCCTATGCCGCCTAAGCCTGTCAGGGATCCTACCTCAGCCAAAACCGCCAAGTACCTGCCCTCGCCGGAGAAAATTCCCCGCCTACTGAACATGTGACCTCCGGCCCTCAGCTCGGCGCTGGCATTGGCCAGTCAGGCCAGGTCCCGCCCCACCCCGCCCATGCCCCGCCCCTCTATCTCGCGTCACTTCCACCCGGGGTGCGCCGGTTTAGAGAAACCTTCCCTGCACCTGGTGGAAGGGGATTGTGGAGATGGTGGCGGGAAGCTACGAGAAGCCGGTATGGAAGATAGGGAAGACCAGACTCCTTTGCGGAGTCTGTACATCTTTAGTAGTGGCAGCTCCAATTTTATTAGCTAACCCTGGCCAACAGGACAGGGCCAGAGGGAGGGGAAGGACAGAAGCATTCCAGAAGTAAAACGGAAAGGATTTAGCCACCAGAATCCTAGAGAGAGGAAAGCAAAAGGGAGGAGGCGAACGTGATTCAGGTGTTTGGCTAGGTGTTGGCCCTGCCTTGACGGAGGAAGAGCATTTGAGGAGGGGCAGGAAGATAGCTAGATTTGGGACACACAGATTGTACGCTTTGATCGATAGCCACCCCTTCACAAGCACACTCATTTAGGAATTTCTAGACCCAGCTTTAAGGAAGAATTGTCCCTTTCTTTGTATTTCTTAACTCCTTCCTTTCTGTGACATAACTTGGCATTAAATTTCTTCCCATAATATAGCAGGAAATAAATAAAACTATTTATTTATTTCAGTGACACATGGGTGTCTTTCCAGTTAATTGTTAACAAAGTACTAATCATGAAACATCAGTGGATAAGCCACCTTATTCTCTCAAGTTATGGACTTCATTCTATTTTGCACAGGTTGCTGTGGTTTGCTTCACTGATACAGATTTCATGTTTGGCAGTAATCAATATAAAGATGTTCATTTAGCATTGGGGTATTTTACTATGCATTCTTGGATGTATACCTTTTATTAAAACTAATTTTGAATTAAATAATCTTGTAAAAATAATAAAAGTAACACATGGGTATACTCATTGTAGCCAGTAAAACCATCCAAAGGTGAATACAGATAAAGTAATTTCTATTACTAACCCTATCCTTAGGTTACCAATGTTAACAATCTGGGGTGTATCTTTTTATACTTTCTTGCATGTTCATACAAATTTATATGGCCATGTGCACACAAAATAGTCTACCCAATTATATAAAGATGAGTGACTTATTTTCCTCACTGAACAATACATCTTGAACAACTTTCCAGATCAAGATATATTTATATATATATATGTATGTATGTATATATTATATATAGATAGATGGATATGTCTATATATATATAAACTCATTTTTAACAGCTGCATAAGATTTCATATAAAAGATATCCCATAATTTATCCAAACATTCTAGACTTAACAGATTGTTTTCAGGTTTTTTTTTTTAACCTTGGAAATAATGCTGCAATAAGAATTCTTAGACATATGGTTTTGAATATTATTGTTCTTATTCCTACAGATTTGTGTTGCTTTGCTGGCTCAAATGATAAGAATATTTCAAATTTAATAGATATTGCTGATTTCCCTTCCAAAAATTTATAGCAATTTATGTTAACAGTGCCTGAGAGGTATCATTTTCCTGAATATGCAACAGAAATGAATATTTTGCTCTTAAAAATATTTGCTGGTCTGAAAAATACTATCTCATTATTGTTTTAATTTGCATTTTTCTGATCACTGCTGAGATTAAACACTTTTTAGATGTTTATGGGCCCTTTGGATTTCTTCTTCCATGAATTCCATTAACTGCCTAATTTGTGTGTGTGTGTGTGTGTGTGTGTGTACAAGATCAGGCAATTTTTCTATTAAATAGGCTGTCTTTTGAAGATAGCGTATATAGGTACATTAGTATCACATTTGACTATATAAAAGAAAATTTCCAACAATATAAAATTTATTTATCTGTCATGTAAATGAGGTACAGAAGCAAAACATGCAGGTCTGATATGACAGCTGTGCCCAACAAAGTCCTCAGGGACTTAACCATCTAGCTCATTACTCTGATATTTCTGTGCTGTGGTCCTTGTTTTCATGGTCTCAGGTGGCAGTATTTATGTTCCAGGCAGCAAGAAGGAGGAAGGAATGAAAAAGAGGAAAGGCCAAGGTGCAATGTTCTGTTATATATCTGTAATTAAAATTGTGAAATATAATGTTCATAAAGAAAAGTGCAGAGAAGGACAAATACCATATGTTTGCACTCATAGGTCTAACAGGAGAAACCTAACAGAGGACCATAGGGAGAGGAAGGGGGAAAGAGAGGTGGGGAGAGTGAGGGACACAAATCATGAAAGACTACTGAATACTGAAAACGAAACGTGGACTGAAGGGGGAGGGGGTGGGAGGGAAGGGAAGTGATGGTCATGGTGGGGGGCACTTGTGGGGGAGAAGCACTGGGTGTATTATGGAAACCAATTTGAAAATAAACTATTAAAAAAAAGTGCATAAGACAAACTGTAGTTTAAAAGAAACATCCATGCAACCTCCAGTCAGATAAAGAAACAAAGTATTGCAAGAATTTCAGAAGCTGGGGTATCTGTGTGGCTCAGTCGGTTAAGCAGCTGACTTCGGCTCAGGTCATGATGTCTCAGTTCATGAGTTCGAGCCCTGTGTCTGGTTCTGGGCTGGCAGCTCAGAGCCTGAAGCCTGCTTTGGATTCTGTGTCTCCCTTCTCACTCTGCACCTCACACTCTGTCTCTCAAAAATAAATAAATGTTAAAAAAAAAAAAGAGAGAATTTCAGAAGCTGTGTTTCCTTTTCTAATCACAGTTCTCCCGAGGAAGTCTCCCCTAGGCCTAGAGATTACTATAATCCTGACTTTATGGTAATCATTGCTTTTCTTTTCTTTAGTTTCACCCAAGTATACATTTCTAAATGATACAGTTTTGCTTATTTTTAAATATTGCTATTTGTGTTAGTTTGGTTCTTGCTTCTATTCAGCAGATGCTATTGTATGTATATATGTAGTTCAGTTTCATTGCTGAATACGTTGTATAAATATACCTCAATTTATTCATTCTGATTTTTTAAACTTTTTTTTTTTCATTTTAGAGAGAGAGCACAGGAGATGGGGATGGGGCAGATAGAGAGAGAGAGAATCTTAAGCAGGCTCCGCACTCAGCATGGAGTTCTGTGCAGGGCTCAATCCCACAATGCTGGGATCCTGACCTGAGCCAAAACAAAGTCGGCTGCTCAACTGACTGAGCCACCCAGGTGCCCCTATCCATTCTACTGTTGATAGACCTTTGGATTATTATAGTTTTGGGTGATTACAAATAATGCTGCTTTCAATATCCTTGTACAGATATCCTAGTATACATAAATGTTTTTTTCTGGAAAATAATTTCAGGAATGAATTTTGGGATTATCAAGTGCACGTATCATCACATCAATAATGGCAAACTGTTTTCCAAAGTGATTGTACCAATTTCCACTCCCACCTGCAATGTTTGAGAGTTCCTAGTGCTCTGTATCCTTACCAACCCTTAGCAGCTTCATAGTATTTAATTTTGAGTGTATGGTGAGTATCTAGTTGTCTCTCAAGGAAGGTTCCCATAAATTGCCACATTCCACTTCTGCTTACCTTTCGGCCCTAGTCAGCTGGTCAGTCTTAGCTGTAACAAAGGCTAAAAGGTTTATTGTTTATTCTGGACAGTCATGTGCATAGTTACAACTCAGAGATTCTATTATTAAAATAAGAAGTAAAGAACAGATTTTGAGAAATATATAGTCGTTTCTGCCACGTTAAGAATAATAAAAATAGCTAACTCTATTGGGCACTTATTATGTGCCAACCACTATTCTAAACACTTTGCAACTACTTAAAAACTAGATACTATATTACAAACCCCAGTTTACAGATAAGAAAACTGGGACATTGAAAACTTAAATATCTTTCCCAAGATTAAACAACTAGAAAGTATGAGACAGAATTGCAAACCAAGGTAGTCTGGTTCAGAGTCCATGCTTTTAGTTAGACCATACACTCTTTAAAAGGGATATTTCCTTTTGTTCTGCCACATATTTTACAAAGATTTTTCCCTTGCTTATCTTTGGAAATTTATAAAAGTAGTTTTCTTTATATATCTGTAGTGAATTTCATCATATCTAAGTCATCTGTGGTTTTTTTTTTCCTCAGTAGATATTTCTGCATCATTTCTAAAATTATGCATATGAAAAGAATGTTAGAGCAATGACTTCTCCCTATAAATTTTAACTCACCATTATTTGCACTATTATTGTTTTGTATCTTTTATTTATTTATTTTTTTATAGAAGTTTATTTATTTTGAGAGAGAGCATATGTGCATGGGGAAGGAGTAGAGGGAGAGGGAGAGAAAGAATCTCAGGCAGGCCCCACGTCCAGTGCAGAGCCTGATGCAGGCTCCCAACCATGAGGTCATAATCCGAGTTGGCCAAGAAATCAAGAGTTGGCCACATAACTGACCAAGCCCAGATGCCCCTCATTTTGTATCTAGATGGAAATAAAATACATTTTGAACACTTGAATATAAACTAAGCTGAGGAGCCATAAAGGAAGCTGGAAAGATCCTCTACTTTCCAGATCAATTCCACACATTTGTGGAATTATCTTATAATAATACAGGCTTCATTGTTGTATTTACATGTTATGCTGCGGAGGACAAAGTAATGAGGTTTCAGGTTTACTGAGAACATACTTTGTGCCAGGCACAATATTAGACACTGAAGATGCAAAAATAAGGAAAACACATCTTGGCCTTTGAGAAGTTTACAAATCTTTGTCTGATGTTCTTCTTATTTTTCAATTTTCTTTTCTTCAGACAATTCTGTACCCTGCTGCCAGGGTGACATTTCTGAAACAACTAATTGAGAATATTATTCCTCTGCTCAAACTTCACAATTTATCACATACAGGATGAAATTGGAAATTCCTAACATAGAGTAATTACTCCACCCCATTTACTTTGGGAATTCTACCACTGAACCACCCATGCACCGGCTCCCCATTTACTTTGGAGTCCTGAACAATTGTCGATTCTTTGAATATCTCCCAGATCCTCTGACTTTCAATTCTTTGTTCCTGCTGTTTTATTTGTATTCTGATTTTTTGTTGAAACCCTATTTATCCTATAGGGTTCAGTTCGAATGTTTCCTCCTCCCACTGATAATCTTAGAATTAGTTGTTACCTTTTTGACACGCATAGTTTTTCTCAGTATTCCATTTTGGGCAGTTTTCATACTTCATATTATAATTGTTTTGTTCATGTCTGCCTCTCCTACCAGATTGTTGTTTTCTTGAGATCGTGGACCATGGGCCACATCTTAATTATCTTTATACACTTTGTAATACTAGCATGATGCCTTACCTAGAGTAAGCTCTAAAATAGATATTGAATTCACTACTTAAAATTTGGCACTAGGTCATTTTGAAATAATCAAATTTTTGTTTGCATTTTGTATTAAATGTAGGTTTTCAGCATTTTTGCAGGAGTATTAATGTGTATGAAATATTACACACACACCCACACCCACCCACACACACACACACACACACACACACACACACACACACACACATACATCAGCCAACGTGAACATGGCATAAATATGGCAGATAATCAATTTGAGACAGACTTGCAGATTAGTCTGAACCAGATTATGCAGAAAATCTGGATATATGGAATGAAATAATATTGCACAAATGTGTTGCATAATTAATGTGTCTTGTGGTTGCTAATTTATGGGTGTTGACTCACTATCTTTTGATCAGTAAAGGACTATTTTATGTTAGTAGGTTGAGAAACATTTTGGCAAAACATATTTAATTAAACTAGAAGATAATGATAGAAACAAGCTGTGGTAGCATTAGCATGTAAAGAAATTTTTACAAGTACAGAAGGAAAACCTAATGTTTTATATTCATGTAGTTTACCTTTTTTCTCAGATGCAGAAGAAGCCAAATGTTATTGTAGCCTACTTTTGAAACATCTGTCTCTCTAAATACTATCAGTTTTCTCTTCCATATGTTGAACCCCTCAAAATTTTTCTGATTATCAACCATCTCATACCTCATATGTTTATTGTGTCTTTTACACATATTGAAAAATTCACTTAAGCTGAGCTTCTGGGTAGGATAAAACTTTATACATGCTTAGACTTGATTCTGTTCCCCCAAAGAAGCTTAGGCTGGAATAAATAGTCTGTTTCCTTCTGAAAAATGGAAGGGCTAACTCTATCTACACTTCAACATTTCCCTTGGGAAATGCTTGTCCTAATACTTCTTATGTTTTATGGTCCAGTAAAATTAAGACATTTGCCCAAAATTACATAGGTGGGACAGGAATATAAGTCTTCTGATTTCTATACAGTGAGGTGAAATTGTTCAGTCATCGATTTATCCATCAGTTTTTTTTGAGCTCATATTATATGCCAAGAACTATGCTAGTTGGGGAGAACAAATGACTACTCTTGTCAGTGCGGCAAGGAAAATAAGACATTTTCACAAATAACTAGTTATTCTCCGAGGAAATTAATGTCATAAGAGTTACAGGAGCTTAAAAAGGAAATAATGCTTTATTGTTTTAACAAATAAGTTGTAGAGATACAGAAGAGTAATTGAGTAGATAACTCATTTAGCTATTTCACCAGATTAACCATACCTATGGGAAATCTAGCTGTTTGAACCACAAAAGCATAACAGCACCACTGTGTACCTAATGGAAAATGAACCAACTTATAAAATAAATAACTCCTCGAGGTTTAAATGTGACCTCAAACTACGATATGTTATAACAAATATTCAGGGTAGCTAATATCATCCTTGTGAAATATGGGAAAAGTATTTCTCTTTTTCTTTCCAAAAGAAGTCTTAATGTTGTTTCATAAACAGCAATTCTCATTTACAAAAAAAATTCAGACTTTTTTGAGAGAGAGAGAGAGAGAGTGCACATGCATGTATGCACGCAAGCAGAGGCGTGACAGAGGCAGAGGCAGAGAATCTCCAGCAGGCTGCTTGCCCAGTGTGGAGCCCAACGTGGGGCCTGACATGGGGATCTGTGTCGCAACCATGACATCATGACCTGAGCCAAAATCAAGAGTTGGACACTTAGCGGACTGAGTCACCCAGTCAAAATTCATATTTTGAATTTAGACCCAATCTTTCACCTCACAATGTAAATTAACAAATAAATTTTGAATACCTACTATGTGTTTGGTATGTACAAACTTAATAGTTTAGTAACATACTGTCTTTTACAGGAAAGAGAGAAAAAAAGCCAGAAGCAGTATCTAACACTATTGACCACTTTATCTTTTAAATATATTTCTCTTTTGGCTTCTAGCTTCCTGATTTCTCCTGCCTGTTCCACACCTGGACTCTCTATAATTCGGGGAGAAAATAATAAAACTATAAAATCAGGCTCATTGGTTCCACTACACGTATATGTTATGCAACTTAGGGCAGTCTTCCATTGCCCATTCTCAATCATTTTTTCTCTTCGTTGTGTGTGTGTGTGTACACACACACACCCACATATACACACACACCCACACCCACATATATATATACACATATATACATACATATATACATACATATATATGTATATACATACATACACACACACACACACACACACATGTGCCAGCAATGTTCAAGATGTGAGAAATAGAGTCTCAAGACAATGTCTATATCTTTAGGCCCCTTGTCATATTCCAACAACTAGATAGTAGTTCTCATTTGAGGTGATTTTGCCTCCCAGAGGGCATTTGGGCATATCTGGAGTCATTTTTGGTTGTTACAACTTGGGTAAGGGGTGCTACTGTCATCTAATTGGCAGAGGCCAGGATCTTGCTAACCATCCTAAAATTAAGAGGAAAATCCACAACCTCCCTTAAATAAGAATCATCCAGCCCAAACTATCAATAGTGCCAAGGTTGAGAAATCCCGATCTTAACTGATTAGAGATTAAACTCTATCCACACTCTTCTATTCATATATAAACCACTTACCTCATTCCCTGGAAACGACTTCACTTTCTTCTTGAAGGAGAAATTGTGTTCCTTCACTTTTTATTTTTTTGTCTCAAAATGTCTATATAGTCTCATTTGGCATTTTCTTTTTTCTCTGGATAAGTATTATTCTTTCTAAGACTAATCTCTTTCAATATTTATGTCATATGCTATTTTCCAAATTATTTATGCTACTGACAAAAATGCATTCTGTATCACAGAATAAAACAGATAAGAAATCAGAGTGCTGATTTCTCCAGAATTTAGTTCATAGATTATTTCCTCTCATGTATATCTTCAATCTCTTCTTTATGATGGGTTCACTCTGTGTCTAAAAATTACTTAATTTTTTCTATCTTAAAGTATTCTTTAAAACTCTCATTTTTGATCATGCTTTTTTAAAATTCTCTGTATCTCTTAGGACTCCTATACTTTTCTCCTAGCTCTTCACCCGCCTCTAATCTAGTCTGCATAGTGCTGTACAATTTAGATTATGTCAACTACTCTCTCATCGAAGTCCTATAGTAGTCAACAAGTGCCTACACATAATAACTATGCCATATAAAGCATCTCTCATTTACAAGATACCATGCTTGGAACTTGACTCAAATTAGTATTAGTATCTCCATCATGTAGATGAGAAACAGGATTAGAGAAGTTAAATGACTTTCTCAAAACTCTGTAGCTAGTTAGGAAGTGAGGAGCCAATTTAAAACCAAGTCAATCTTATGTCAAAGTCTGTACACAACCCTTCATTCCCTAAGGAATCAAGTCCAGACTTCTGAGTTTGGCCTTCAGGTCTCTATGATTTGTCTCTAAGCTTTTTTTTGGTATTGCTGACCATCATCCTCCCTACGTTCTTGTTAAAGTACTGTTCTCTGCATACTCTTTTTGATTTCTTTTCTCCTGTTTGCTCCCACTCATGTCATACCCTCTGTCTGTTATCCTTCTCACACAGCTCTAGAAGTACAAATACCCACTTTCAAGCCCAACTCAAGCTTCCCAGCTGAGTTCCCTAACCTCTGATCTTTTCCTTTTTTTTTTCCTGGTGAAGTTTTCTCACAGATTTTCTTATTATAAATTATGTATATGCTTTTTTTTTTTTTTACCTATTCTCTATTCTTGCCTCCTTTAGAGTAGGAATTTGTTACATGATAGTAACCTATTTTTGTGGAGAATTTTACAAGCACTCTTTCGTATATGTTAAGAACCTGGCAAAGAGCAAGAGCTCAATAAATGTTTGCTTGTTTGGTTCTAATCTTCAGAGAAATTTTCCAAGATATTACTATACTTTACTAACATAAGAAAATTGAGGCTGAGAGAGACCAAGTTACCTGCCAAAGGGCAGACATATTCCAGGATGACCCAAGCTCTAACTCAAGGGTTTTATCTCTAATTGATGGTTCTTTCTACTATACTACCTACGACTTTAGAATTTTGGTTCCCCAGTATATCCTAGCTCCATACCTTGATCTTAGTAGTACTGAATGTGAGCTGAATGAGTTAGTATATGTCTGTTAAGAACATAGTCTTTGAGGTTGAAAGTCATGAGGGATTTCTTGGCCACCAAGAATAAGAGCACTTTAGGATGTGACTCATCCTCACACATAGTATTTATTATTCATTTAGACAGAAGGAAAACAAACCCACCCATTCTGATAAAATATCTTAGGTAACATTAGGTTGAAGTCTGTATTATTATCCACTTAAGAACACTTGTGCCACACACCTTTGACAAACAAGCTTTTATGTGATTTAAAATCAGTAAGCAGGAAAAAAATTAAGAATAATTTTTCAATTTTTGTTTTTCCTTTTTATGTAGCTACATTTATCATTCTCTTTCCTTAGTGTTTCTGCTTTTTGGGTCATGTTTAGAAAGGTCACCTCTATACCCAAAATTATATACTCTAATAAATTTTCTTCTACTGTTTTTATCATGTCATTCACTACATTTAGAATCCCTGGGATTGTGTCTATGTATGTATGTGTGTTTCTATGTATGTGTGTAAGGTGTGAAATAGGTTTCTAATTCAATATTTTTCTTAAATAGTTCAATTAGTTATTCTTTTATTTTCCTTTCTGATTTAAGTTACATCTTTATCATATACTTCCATATACTAAATTATTATATATATAAATATTCCATAATTTTTTTCAAGTTTATTTATTTTCAGGGGAGGGAAGGGGAAGAGAGAAAGGGCAACAGAGAATCCCAAAGCAGGCTCTGCACTGACAGTGCAGAGACCAGTGCAGGGCTTGAACTCCTGAACCATGAGCCACATAGGTTTTTCTCCAGATTTTTAATTTATTCTGTTGATGGTTTATTCCTGAGCTGTTTTTATTAATTTACATGGTTTTAATTATTAAAATTTTAATTTCTGGGCAGCAGTCTCATTCACTACAATTTTTGAAAATTTCTTTTAAGTATAATTGGATTCAATTTGCTAGTATTCCTTGTTGAGAATTTTTGCATTCATGTTCATCAGAGATATGGTTTTAGAATCAAGGTAATGCGTTGTAGAATGAATTCCTTCCATTTCTATTTTTGTAATAGTTTGAGAAGAATAGGCATTAACTCTTCTTTAAATGTCTGGTAGGATCCCCCTGGGACACCATCTAGCCCTGGACTATTGTTTGTTGGGAGATTTTTAAATTACTGATTCAATTTCTTTGCTGGTTGTGGGTTTGTTCAAATTTTCTATTTCATCCTGTTTGAGTGTTGGTAATTTGTATGTTTGTAGGAATTTGTCCATTTCTTCCAGATTGCCCAGTTTGTTGGCATATAACTTTTCATAATCTTCTTTTATAATTGTTTGTATTTCTGTGGTGTTGGTTGTGATCTCTCCTCTTTCATTTACCACAATCAAGTGGGATTTATTCCTGTGCTGCAGGAGTGGTTCAATGTTCACAAATCAATCAGTGTGATTCACTACATTAATAAAAGAAAGGATAAGAGTGATATGATCCTCTCAATAGATGCAGAAAAAGCGTTTGACTAAATACAGCATCCATTCTTGATAAAAACTGTCAGCAAAGTAGGGATAGATAGAACATACCTCAACATGATAAAGGCCATATACAAAAGACCCACAGCTAATATCATCCTTAATGAGGGAAAATGGAGAGCTTTTCATCTATGGTCAGCAGTAAGACAGGGACTTGCACTCTTACCATTACTATTTAACATAGTACCAGAAGTCAGCCTCAGTGATGAAACAACAAAAGGAAATAAAAGGCATCCAAATTGGCAAGGAAGAAGTCAGACTTTCACTATTTGCAGATACATAATACTCTATGTAGGAAACCCACAAGACTCCACCAAAAAATTGGAACAACTAATACATAAATTCAGCGAAGTTGCAGGATATACAATCAGTGTACAGAAATCTGTTTCATATCTATATACCAGTTATGAAGCAGCAGAGAGAGAAATCAAGGAACCAATCCCATTTACAACTGCACCAAAACCAATAAGATACCTGGAATAATCCTAATGAACCAGTTAAAAGATCTGTATGCTGAAAAGCATAAAACACTTAGGAAAGAAATTGAAGAAGATATAAAGAAATGGAAAAACATTCCATGCTCATGAATTAGAAGAAAAAACATTGTTAAAATATTTATACTATGCAAAGCAAACTACGCATCTAATGCATTTTCTATCAAAATACCACCAGTGTTTTTCACAAAGCGAGAACAAACAGTCCTAAAATTTGTATGGAACCACAAAAGACCCCAAATAGCCAAAGCAATCTTGAAAAAGAAAAGCAAAGCTGGAGGCATCAGGATTCTAGACTTCAAGCTATATTACAAAGCTGTAGTTTAAGACAGTATGTTACTGACACAAAAACAGACACATAGATCAGTGTAACAGAATAGAAAACCCAGAAATAGACATACAACTCTATGGTCAACTCATCTTTGATTAAGCAGGAAAGAATATCCAAAGGAAAAAAGACAGTCTCTTCAACAAATGTTGTTGGGAAAACTGGACAGCAATATGCAGAAGAATGAAACTGGACCACTTTCTTACACCATACACAAAAATAAATTCAAAATTGATGGAAGATCTAAATGTTAGATAGGAAACTATCAAAATCCTAGAGGAGAGCACAGGCAGCAACCTTTGACCTTGGTCGGAGCAACTTCTCACTAGACATGTCACTGGAGGCAAAGGAAACAAAAACAAAAATGAACTATTGGGACTTCATCAAGATAAAAAAACTTCTGCATATTGAAGGAAACAATGAAAAACTAAAAGGCAGCCTATGGGATGGGAGAACATATTTGCAAATGATATATCTGATAAAGGGTGACTATCCAAAATCTATAAAGAACTTATCAAATTTAGCACCTAAAAAACA
>NC_043712.1:21106399-21107720 GCF_006229205.1 Suricata suricatta | reverse complement strand
AGAAAATGTTCTAGCCCGAGATGATCAAACAAAACAGCAAAGCAGGATAATATTAGGAGAAAAATGCTATGAAATATTTAAAGATTTACTTATTATTTAGCTGTAAATCATTAGAGGTTCATGTCTTAATAAACTGAACTATATTTGCATTCCTGAAATAAAATCTATTTGGGTCACAGTACATTCAACTTTTAGAATGCTGTTAAATTCAATTTGTTAATGTTTTATTTAGGATTTCTGTATTTATTTCATTATTAAGATTGACCTATAGTTTTTTTCTTCTGCTATTCCTCACTAATTTGGTTTCATAGTTATGCTAGCTTTGTCTTGATTTATATATTTATATTGTTATGATTTATAATAAAGTTTTTCATCATTCTCAATGTTCTATAAATAACATTGCTCCTAGAAGTTTTGATAGAATTCATGTTTAAAAACATCTTGACCAATCTGGCCATTTGTAACAAAGTGGATGGACCTGGAGGGAGTCATGCTAAGCGAAATAAGTCAGGCAGAGAAGGACAGATACCATATGTTTGCACTCATAGGTCTGACAGGAGAAATCTAACAGGGGACCATGGGAAGGGGAAAAGTGGGGGAAAAGAGTTGGGGAGAGGGAGGGAGGCAAATCATGAGAGACTTCTAAATGCTGAGAACAAACAGAGCTGAAGAGGGAGAGGGGAAGCGGAAGGGGAATGATGGTCATGGAGAGGGGCACTTGTGGAGAAGAGCACTGGGTGTTGTATGGAAACCAACTTAGTAATAAACTATTTTAAAAAAATAAAAATAAATAATAAATAAAAACATCTTGACCTAGTGTTAGAACTTTGGTAACATTTCCTATTTCTTCTATGCTGTTGACCGGTTCAAGTATTCTGCCTCTACTTATATCAATTTTCATAATTTATATTTCTTAGAGAACATCCTATGTTGTCAAAATTTTCACTTCATTGACAGGTTAAACTTTGAGTATTCTTATAACTTTTAAACTTCTTAGATATTTATATGCTTCTTTTAATCCTTTTTTTTTTTTTTTGCATTTTCAGCTGTTTTTTCTTTCTTCAGTTTTGCAGGAGGATTGTTTGTCCTGTTAGTATTTTTCCTTTTATTCAAAAAAATTTTTAACATTTATTTATTTTTGAGAGACAGAGAGACAGAGTGCAAGCAGGGAAGGGACAGAGAGCGGGAGCCACACAATCTGAGGCAGGATCCAGGCTCTGAGCTGTCAGCACAGCTAACACACGTGGGCTTGAGCCCACAAACTGTGAGATCATGACCTGAGCTGAAGTCAAATGCTTAACGGCTGAGCCACCAAGGTGCC
>NC_043712.1:21057326-21106299 GCF_006229205.1 Suricata suricatta | reverse complement strand
CATTCTAAAAGTTGAATGTACTGTGACCCAAATAGATTTTATTTCAGGAATGCAAATATAGTTCAGTTTATTAAGACATGAACCTCTAATGATTTACAGCTAAATAATAAGTAAATCTTTAAATATTTCATAGCATTTTTCTCCTAATATTATCCTGCTTTGCTGTTTTGTTTGATCATCTCGGGCTAGAACATTTTCTTCTTCATCCAGGAAACTCCTATTTCTCTTTAAAGACTCAACTCAAATCATTTATGGGTCTCCTTTTCTGACCCCTCCTTACTTGAGGCTAAGAAGCTGTTGCTCTTTTACATGTCCACAATACCTTGTATTTATCTCTATTGCAGACTTACTATACTGCTCTATAAATGCTGGTTAACTTGTTTGTCTCCCACAGTGGTCACCAAACTGTGAACTCGTGAGATAGAGTCAATTTGTTTCTGTGTTTTGGAAGCCTGGTATAGAAAAATTTGGCAGAATCCATTGAGAAATATACGCAGAACAAAACTGGAAATAAAAAATTTAGCCATTTACTATAAAAAGCTGTACTGGAGGACACGATTTTGATGTCTAGACTGGACTTCTTAGTATTTCACCTTAGAAAAAATCAAACTTCCTTTTCGTGTTGAAGGCAAAGTTGGGCAACCTCCCTGGAAAGCATTGGCTTCTTACCATTTGGTAGAGAACAGACTAAGACCAGTGTTAACCTCCTCTGTCAGCAGCCTAGAAGATGCTAATATATTTATTAATCAAATGTATTAATGTATTTATTGATCAAAAGTACTAATCAAGCCAGTCACTCTTCCTATGGTTAAGTCAGAGGTGAAGAGAAAAGCCAGGAGTATTATTCTAGCTGAAATTCTGCATGAAGACCTGAAGCCAGAGAAATAGGGGATACCCCCTGTAATGGCTACCTAACTTTGGACATTTTCCTTTAGGACTTAGTTGCCTGTGATTTCAGAGAAAAATTTCAATTGCAGTAACTATATTTAGCCTGAGTGCTCTCCTTTAACTTAGGAGGCCTTTGTTCTTTAATTTATAATTTGATTTATATACTTCCTCAAATTTCTGTTAGAATAAGTGAAGTGAAAAAAGTGACCAAAAGACATGTAAAATTTCATCACAAATCTACTTGCATTCTATTAGGTACTCTGTACTTTTTTCTAGTTAATGTAACATTGCTTTCAAGGCACACGTAACAGGGAAACTGCTCCTTCTGTAGCCTCATGAAATCAAATAAGACGGAATTGTCATCTCCATACATTCTGGATCTATTTAACCTAGTAGCATGCTCTGCTAACACTGGGAGACAGGGGAGGGCCAGCAAGGCAGAGAATGAGGACAGTATGAGAATATGAGCCCATTCACTTAACATTTGTGTCACTAGCTTTTTCCCTCTGCTATCAATACAGACAGTAGCTGGAGACCTAATGCGCAGCATAGTGATTATAGTCAGCAATACTGTGTTATATACTTCAAAATTGCTAAGAGTCTAGATCTTAAATGTCCTCAACATAAAAAATAATAATTATGTGATGGAAGTTTTAGCTAAAGCTATGATGGTAATCATGTTGCAATTTATAAATATCAGATCAACACATTGTACCCCTTAAACTTGCACAATATTACATGTCAGTTATATCTTAATAAAAATAAAATGAAGTTATCAAAATTTGCTTTCATGAATTTATGGACACTTAAGTAGTTTAGTGGCTAACCAAATAAAGCTGCTATGAATGTTTGTGTACAAGTCTTAGTGTGGTTGTGTTTTCATATCTCTTGGATAAATAACTAGGAGAGAATGGCTGGGTCTTATGGTTTGTGTATATACAGTTTTTTTTTTATTATACCATTGACTTGTAACATTATATTAGTTTCAGGTGTACAGCATAATGATTCAACATTTGTATATGGTGTGAAATAATCACCTCAGTAAGTCTATCTATAACATCTGTCACCACACAATTACAGTATTTTTTGTGTGATGAACACTTTTAAGGTCTATTCTATTGACTTTCAAATACACAGTTCAGTATTATTAACTATAGTCACAATGATCTATATTACATCCTAATAAATTATATCCTAATTCATATACTATTTTATCCTAATAAGTTAGGATATAATAGGATAAGATTATATCCTAATAAATTAGGATTTATTTATTTTATAACTGGAAGTTTGTTTCTGTTTTTTTTTTTTAATATTTAAATGTGGTTTTTTTTTTTGAGAGAAAACACACATACACGTGAGCAGGGGAGAGGCAGAGAGAAAGAGGGAGACACTGAATCCGCAGAAGGCTCCAGGCTGCAAGCTATCAGCACAGAGCCTAACTCAGGGCTCGAACCCACAAACCACAAGATAATGACCTGAACCAAAGTCAGACAATTAACTTACTGAGTTGGACACTCAACCGACTGAGCCACCCAGGAGCCACTAGAAGTTTGTTACTTTTGACCACCTTCACTCATTTCACCTACCTCACAGTCCCTGCCCTGGCAACGGCCAATCTGTTCTTTGTATCTGGGAGGGGTTTTTTAAATTTTATTTTTTAGATTCCCCATATAAGTGGGATCATACATACATAAATATTTATGATTTTATAAATATATGCATCTTTTTTCCTCAATGTTTATTTTTCTTAAAAAAAACTTTTTGGGGTATCTGGGTGGCTCAGTGGTTGAGTGTCCGACTTCAGCTCAGGTCACGATCTCACAGTTTGTGGGTTTGAGCCCTGCATCAGGCTCTGTGCTGACAGCTTAGAGCCTGGAGCCTTCTTCGGATTCAGTGTCTCCCTCTCTGCCTCTCCCATGCTCATGCTCTGTCTTCTCTGTGTCTCAAAAATAAATAAAACATTAAAAAAAATTTTAAATAAAAAATAATTAATTAAAAAACAACTTTTTTTGGGGCACCTGGGTGGCTCAGTTGGTTAAGCCTCCGACTTTGGCTCAGGTCAGATCTCACGTTTGTGGGTTCGAGCCCCACATCGGGCTCTGTGCTGACAGCTCAGAGCCTGGAGCCTGCTTCTGGTTCTGTGTCTCCCTCTCTCTCTGACCCTCCCCCTCTCATGCTCTGTCTCTCTCTGTATCAAAAATAAATAAAACTTTAAAAAAAATAAAAAATAATAAAAAAATTAAAAAAAACAACTTTTTTCTATTCCTCATCTTCTTTCTTTTGACTTTCCTTCACATATTCATTTTATTTCTTCTTTTCTGTGTTTATTTAACACAGATTATGGGTTGCTTCTAATTTAAGCAGCAAAGTGAGAATATTAGCAATTGCAGCCTCAGGAAAATTATCAGTGGCACCAGGGTACAGATGTCTGAGGGTGTATGGAGAGGATTGAAAAATGAAATGGAAAAATTAATTGGATTGTCAATACATACAAGATGCCTGAGATGAGAGGAATTTGGGAAGAGTATAGCTCTCCCCAAAGGAAAGATATACTAAATATCCCTGTGAAATATCCCAGAAGGAATGCAGCTGTGATGTTGGGATTTATAAGAAACACATATTGGGTCTTCATTCTGGTTCCTAGCACAGGGATCCTAAAACCTTGGAATTAACTGTGATGAAAAAAGGTGCCTTGTATTGTGTTAAGGAGGCAGCTTTTGGAAAGCACCTAAGGCAGAGGCTGGTTGTCTGTGGGGCCAACCATGTGATTTGAGAACTTGCAGTCTAGTCCTCCCCCACCTTTGGGAACGGGAGAGGAGCTGGCCATGGAGTTTAGGCAGTAGTGGCTGATGATTTAATCAGCGGTGACTACATAATGAAGCCTCCATAAAAGCCCCAAAGGACAGGATTCAGAGAGCTTCCAGATTGGTGAACATGTGGAGATTGTGGGAGGGTGGCGTGCTCAGAGAAGGGATGGAAGTTTACTGCCCCTTTCTCCAGACCTTTCCCGATGCAACTTCTTCCATCTGGCTGTTTTTGACTTACATCCTTTTATAATAAACTGGTAATGTAGTAAGTAAAATGTTTCTCTGACTTCTGTGAGCCACGAGAGCAAAGTAATGGAAACTAAGGAGGAGTGTTTGGAATCTCCAATCTATACCTAGTCGGTCAGAAGCATAGGTGACCACCTGAACTTGAGATTGGTGTCTGAAGTGTGTGTGTGTGTGTGTGTGTGTGTGTGTGTGTGTGTGTGTATGTGTTGGAGAGAGCATGTGCAGTCTTGTAGATTGGAGCCTTTAACCTGTGGGATCTGATGCTATCTTTGAGTAGATAGTATCTGACTTAAGTTGTAGGATACCCACCTGGTGTCAGAAAATGGCTAGTTGTGGGGGAAACTCCACACGTTATAATTCAGTGGAGAATCTTAAAATAATAAAAAATCCTGGTTAGGAAAAAATAAGAAAACAATGCTCCTTTAAGCTTTAGGTGGCCTGTTACTGATTTCCTATAATTATGGAGACTTCTACTAAATCCAGCATTGAGGGAATTTAAAGGACATTGTAGTACAACGATTGATAGGTACTGAGGTTGCTGTTAGCCTACAGTAATTTGATCTGGCTCTTTGGTAAAAGTACCTTAGGTTAAAGTATGAATGCTGAAAGATTTAACTAATGGACTCCTGATGACCACCCAACAATAAGAGGCTGATCCCAGGCAGTAGGCCTTGTCCAATGGGAATTACTGAAGCAGTGTCTCTACTACTACTCCAGTTTGTTGTTGTTGTTATTGTTGTTGTTGCTAAGCTATGCTGTCTGGTTGAGTTTTCATCCAGTAATTACTCTATTCCAAGAGACACATCTATTTTATGGAATAGGACTATTCTCAACTCTTACACCATCCTCCCTCAACCAGTCAGCTGTGAAGGCAGAAGACAAGACCCAAAATGAAAAAGACAATCCTAAATAATCCTCTGCATATTTTGATTTTGGATTTCATGTGACAGCCTAAGGAAACAGAACATTTTGTATGATAAGACAGTGTAAGTTCTACTACAGCTATTTAACTTACTCAGGAATGTTTGCCAGAACCTTCTTAGAATGGTGCCAACAACATTTATGTAATCACCTGTATGTGAGGAAGGATAGATACAAATACAAATTTTAAAAAATTTAATGTTTATTTATTTTTGAAGGAGAGAAAGAGCACAAGCGGGGGAGGGGCAGAGAGAGAGGGAGACACAGAATTAGAAGCAGGTTCCAGGCTCTGAGCTGTCAGCACAGAGCTGGACATAGGGCTTGAAAACATGAACTCTGAGATCATGACCTGAGTGAAGTTGGACACTTAACTGACTGAGCCACCCAGGTGCTCCATAAATACAAATTTTCACCTGCTAAAATGTAATTCTTGATAGTTAAAAATTGCTGCATTGTAATGAAACCAGAATTTTGGAGATTAGATTATAAACAAATTGATCATATAATTTATTGTCAAAACCTGGCTCTTTTGAGAATGAAAGAAGCAAATTAATAATCATGCCAGGGCAACAGGAGCAAACTGAGCTTGTCCCAGTCAAACCAGGGAATACAGCTACTCTAATTATAAACGACATTTTGTATAAACATAGTCAGGATTTCACATGTGAAGGATGAAAGAGTTCTGGAGAATTTCTCTCTCTGTATCTACTTTCTCACTTTTCTTCCTCAACCCACTTTCCCTAAGGTTTTCTAATGTTTCCTTCAATATCCCAGCCATTTTTTCTCATTCTTATCTACAAGAATATGAGGTGAATAAAACATTAAAACTAGTTTCACACATACTTGAACTTCAGCTGCTCTCTATAGTTAGTAGCAAAGCAGATGTAGTTTTGTGGGAACTCCAGACTGGCTACCAATATGACTGCTGGAGGGACAGCATTTATGTAAAAGGTTAGTCTGTATTTCCTATTTTCCTTTAGGGCAGGAACTTTATGCCCCTTTTCTGATGTGTAAAAAGTCAACAGGATTAGAGTGTGTTAATTTGAAATCACACGAACTTTTAAACAGAGTAGCTTGTAGATTAATAAAATGCTCTTGATTCTTTTTCTACTGAGACATAATTGACATAATATTGTATATGTTTAAGGTGTCCAACGTGCTGGTTTGATATGTTTATTGTTCTGCAGTATGATTAACACTGTAGCATTAGCTAATACTCTCATGTCACATAATTACCATTTCTTTTTTGTGGTGAAAGTACTCTTGATTCTGTCCTATGTGGCACTCACATGGCTTTTCATATCTCCCCCAAGCAAAGGAAGAACAAGTCGGCCTTATTCATAAGTTTGTATATCCATGCCGAAAGTTTTAGATGCACACACCATGATTGTCACAAGATATAATCATGTCTTCATAAGGTTAAAGAAAGAGGTAAACCTGTGACAGCCAGCCAGTGCCCTCTGGGGACCTCAAAAAAATGTCATTAACTTCACATCAGATAGAAAGGTCAGAGGGAGGGCAAATGATGGAAGGAAGATGTACTTTCAAACAACTTTCGAAAACTGGCTTTGTAAGTGGGAACCAGGCTTTTTAAGTGGGAAACCGTAAATTGGACAAATTTACCTATAAATTGACAAATATTGTTCTCAAGTTCCTGGTATGAATGGGATCTGGGAATTGAAGGGGAGCAGAATGTGCCACAAAATAATCAATTTGTGGATTATTTTGAGCTGAAGTCAATTAAGCCCTCCAAGACTGAAGAAAAACTTTTACCTTTCTCCTAAATACCCAAAAGAATTTTAGATAAGGGGCCTAGCCCAGAAAGAGAGCTATTACCAGAGATAACTTTTTAAATGTATTCTTCTTTTACTGAAGTAATGTATTCTTTTTTATTGATATGCAATATTATATTTGTTTTAAATGTATAACATAGTGATTCAACAGTTATATACATTATGCTCACAAGTGTAGCTGCCACCCTCCATCATACAACGCTATTACAATACCATTGGCCATATTCCCTATGCTAATACCTTTCATCTCTGTGACTTATTCATTCCATAACTGGAAGCTCGTATGTCCCGCTCACCTTTACCCAATTTGCCCATCCTTCCCACCCCTCTCTTGGCCACCATTGGTTCTTTTATGTTCATTTTTAATAAATAAAATAAATGAATGAAAATAAATAAAATAATTAAAATAAAATAAAAATAAGTGAGATAAATAAATAAAATGAGAGAGAGAGTGCACGTGCATGTGTGCTTGAGCCCTATGCATATGATCAAGGGAGGGACAGAGGGAGAGGGAGACAGAGAAGCCCTCACAGTTTTCTTGCTGTCAGCACAGAGCTGGAGTTAGGGCTTGATTTCACAAACCATGAAATCATGACTGAAACCAAGAGTCCAAGGCCAAACCCGCTGAGCCACTAGATACCTGTTTGTTCTTTGTATTTATGGATCTGTTTCTGCTTTTTGTTTGTTAATTTGTTGTTTTTTAAATTTCATATATAAATGAATAATGTGTTTTGTCTTTGATTTATTTCACTCAGCATAATACCCTCTATGTCCATCTATATTGTTGCAAATAGCAAGATCTCATTCTTTCTTTATAGCTGAGTAATATTCTTTATAAATATGTGATGGAATATTACTCAGCTATAAAGAAAGAATATATATCATATATATCTCTATATAGATATATATCTCCCACATCTCCTTTATCCATTCATCTGTCAATGGATACTTAGGCTGCTTCCATATATTGGCTATTTTAAATACTGCTTCAAGAAACATAGGGTGCATATATATTTTTTCTCATTTTCTTTGAGTAAGTACCTAGTAGTACAATTCCTGAATTGCATGGTATTCTTTTTTTATTATTTTTTAAATTTTAAGTAGGCTCCATGCCCAATGTGAGGCTTGAACTCCTGACCTTGAGATTAAGAGTTGCATGTTCTACTGACTAAGCCAGCCAGGTGCCAAGATCTTATTTTTAAGTAATCTCTACACCCAGTGTGGGGCTCAAACCCACGGCCCCAGGATCAAGAGTTGCATGCTCCACTGATTGAGCCAGCTGAGTATCCCTATTTTTAATTATTTGAAGAACCTCCATACTGTTTTCCACAGTGGCTGCACCAATTTACATCCCCACTGACAGTGCATGAGGGTTCCTTTACCAGATATAACTTTTTCTCTAAAAGAAATTTCTGTATGGCAGAGCAGACATCTAATTACCAAACATCTCTTCTTACCATCCTGTGAATTACCCTCCTCCCCTTTGAAGCCCCAAGCTCCTATCCCGTTCCTTCGCTCAGGACAGCATGTCAGCTTCAACTGCTCGACTCGCCCTCCAATCTCATATCTTTGGGGCTTCTGTATATACAAAATTAGACTTGTTTTTCTCCTTTTAATGTCTTATATCATTTTAATCATTAGACAATCCAAAGAACCTAGAAAGGAAGAAGGGGAAATTGTTCTTCCCCTATAGAATGAAGTCATCTTTAAGTAGTGTCTCCACATCTGTCCCAGCACGTGGCAATCATTGTCAGAGGAAAGAGGAGGCACCCTTGAGAAACCCTGTAATATGTAGAAATGACTTAAACAATACCCAGGATTTACATGGGACCTACTATGAATCAGGGACTGTTATGAATGCTTTTCACATATTACCTCAAGAAAGACCTGGGCTTAGAGTCATATAGGTCTGAGTCTGAATGCTGGTTCTGTCACTTTCTAATTGTGCGGTCATAGGAAGAAGGTTCTTAAACTCTAATCATAAGTTTCTTCAAGCGCAAAACACTTGCAGGGTTGTTGTGGAAATAAGTGAGATCAGGTTGTATGCTGGCACCTCATGGTCCTTTCCCTCTTTTGCTGGTTACCCTGTGAGATGTTCAGATGACAAAAAGTGGTGCTGAGTGAACACTGTCTGTAGGTCAGGGAGCAGTTAGCCATGCTGATACCACATGATATGGAACATTCACATGAGTGCCCTTTAACTTTATGTGCCCTTAAAGATTACGTGTCCTGGGGTGCCTGGATGGCTCAGTCCGTTAAGTGTGTGACTCCTGATTTGGGCTCAGGTTTCTATCTCATGGTTGGTGGGATCAAGCCCTGTATTGGGCTATGAGCTGACAGTGCTTGGGATTCTCTGTCTCCCTCTTTCCCTACCCCTCCCTCACTTTCACTTTCTCTCTCTCTCTCTCTCTCTCTCTCACTCTCACTCTCACTCTCACTCTATCTACTTGGGACAAATAGTTCCTGTTTCTTGACCTGTTTTCTAAAAACATGGAGAGGCTGGGAAGCAAAGAGCCTGGATGGTTTCCCCAAAGCCACAGGAGACATTACAAAAATGACAAAGATTAATATTATGAAGATGATGAACTCAATTTGCATTTCCTTTTAGGGTCCTGAGATTTAAAATTTTTATTTTCCCCAGAAAGTCATTCATGGAGAGAACATTTATTTCTAGTGCACTCTTCTTCTTGGTGAAGGAGAGTGACCCTCACATGATTTCTTTTTGTCAAAAACTTCTGATATGTGATATTTACATCTCCACCCATACAATTATTAGTAAAAAGTATAGACGGTTTATATTGATCATTCTTAGTACTAGAAGATTTGCTAATCAAATAGTCAACAACCTCGAACCACTTTGAGAGTGAGGCTGATACTCATAATTAACCTCATTTTGCAAGTGAAGGAATGTGAGCACTGAAACAATGTGACCTAGCCAAAGCCCCAGCAAGGTAAGGGCAAGGATAAAGACTAGAACTCAGTAAACTCTGAATCCCAAATCACAGTTGCATTGTACAATCAACCTTTGTTAACGTTAGCAATTTTATGGTGCTTTCCTACGTTTGTGCTGTGTGATTCAAAAGTGGGCTTTGTTGCTATTTCTTGCTATGTATGATAAGCAAAGCAAATTGTGCTTACAATCAACCTGTGTCTCTGTGTGTGTGTCTCAAACACACACACACACACACACACACACACACAAATGCACATCTATTGAGAAAATTCCTTCTTAATAATCTACCAATAAGTACTTTTAGATAAGTGCATGAAAAGTACATGGTCCTGCTGAGTTATATAGAGATGATATATAGACTAAGATGTTATATAGAGAGATACCAGGAACACCTTAAAGATGTGAGGTAGTTCACATCCATGCTGTGTATCCTGGCACTTGCAATTTAGCCAGCCCATAAAGAATAGGTCAAAGTCAGTGACCTGTACCAGCTATCAAAGCCAGTGGTATTTGCCTAGGATCCTGATCCCCGAATGCATGAGTATCCTATTCTGAGGTTTTAGCTTTTGGTGCTCTCTGGTATTCTGGTTTTGAGAAACTATCTCAGGCTCTTCGGCTGATAGGTTTCATACCCCCAGTAACTAAGTAACACACTTTGTACCCAAGATCTGTGTTACAGCCAAGGGAACAGCTGTAAAATAGTTTGAGATGTTGAAGGTTATTTTCCTTTTGACTCTTGTACGTTTTTGAAAAAGCGACCTTCTTCCTAGCATTCTTGAACAAGCTATTGTGTGGCAGCAATTCCTTCTAAAGGTACTGATTTAGAGGGATGGGCCTATACGGCCAAGAACAAAAAGTCAAATTCTTGGCTTTGAATTCTAAAGTAGGCTGTTGAAATTGATAGCAGAGAAAACAGGCTTGCAAGCACAGACTTTTAAATTGTAATCATTGGGCTGTTTGAAAGTGAAAGTATTTTTAAGGTCAGAAGCTTGTCTTTGAAAACCAGGAGCCAAAATCCAAATATAAAGGTTATAGCGTAATTATCAGATTTTGGAACAATATAGGATGTTGGAAGAGCAGTTTTTCTAGCCAAAAGAAAGAAAGATTTCCAGGAGTTGGCAAGAAAAAAAGATCTGGAGAGGACATGAAAGGAAATTATCTTTATGTGTGTAGTTTTATCCTTTACACTTTTCAGGCTGAGTCCCAAGAGGGATATTGAAGAAACACATCAGCTAGTCCACTGAGGTTCGGGGGGGAAGGGGGGGGGAGTGCCAGAGCAGGAGAAGCATCATCAGACTCCCTAGAGTGTTGCCTGATGAGATGGCACACCTTGTCACGAAGCCTTAGTCCCTAGCATAGCTTCTGAACTGAGGAAGAGTGATTCCTAAGTGAGGCCACCAAGTTGCTGGGCCTGAGGCAGCTTCTTGAAGGCTACACATGCCTGCATGGCGGGAGAGAACCTTCAAAAGTTCCTGTGAGACAGTATGACAGCTACACAAAAAAGTAAATTATCATATCTAGCACTTTCACTTCTAGCTATAGATTCAAAAGAATTGGAAGCAGAAACTCAAACATACATTTTTATAATCATGTTCATAGCAGCATTATTCACACACCCAGAAGGTAGAAGCAACCCAAGTGTCCATTGGCAGGTACACAGATAAGTAAAGTGTGCTATGCACACATGGTAGAGTATTATTCAGTCTTAGAAGGGAATGAAATTCTGATGCATGCTACAATAGGATTAAACCTATCAAGTTTAATAAGTGAAATAAGACAAATGCTATATGTCATATGATTCCATTCATATGACATACTTAGAATGGTCAAATTTATAGACAGTAGAATAATGGTTACCAGAGGTTTGGGGGAAGGGAGAATGGACAGCTTTATAGGTATTGGGTTTTACTGACATGGTGAAAAAGTTGTGGAGATGGAGCATGGTGATAGCTGCACAAAAATGTAAATATGAACAACAATGCCAATGAACTTAAAGATAGTTAAAATGGAAATTTTAGTGTGATGTATATGTTATCACAGTTTTTGAAAATCAAGGGGGGAAATGTTCCCAGGCCCCCAGTAGGAAGACAAAGATGACTGAAGGTCAAGCCAGTGGTCCTGGAGAGGTCAGGACAAGGAGGGTATAGAGTGATTTGTAAAGCCCTGATGACTGATAAGCCAAGGGGATGCATAGTTTAGCATGGTTATAGTGGGAACAGTCAGATACTACACAGGAAACAGGGATTTTCCCTCTCAACAGAAACCACTGGCTGGTTTGCTCATGACTGCAAAACGTATTCCTCTCCCCCAAGTCGGGGTGATGAGCTACCCAGGATTAGGATCATCCAGAGCTTAGATGACTCCTAACAAGGGGCAGAAAAAGGTGAAAGGAGAAGATAACAACTCGACCATTTATCAAAAAAAGATTGAGTTTAAATTAGAAGGTACCAAGGTTACTTTGGATTACAGTGTTAGGTTTTCCATCACCCATGAAAGAAGGACTCCAGAGCTAAAGTAAGTTGAGTTATATGTAAGTAATTTCCATTTTGCATGCATGGCTGTGTAAGACTGTGAAATGTATTCCCGTTACATTGCTGTAGGCCTTTTCCAAACCTACAACTAAAGTGCTTCTCAAATCTGTGGCAATTTTGGAGCTCTTCTGTGATGAACAGGGAGTTCTGCCTGGTACAAGATAAATTCAGCTCCTTGGGCTCTGTGGGAAATGGCCACACAATTTCACTGATGACCAACCTCAAGACCAACCCCAGAACATGGGTGTTACGAAGCTGGATCTTTGGTATACCTGGTAATTAAAACAGTAAACAGACATGGCTTTCCAGGTCCATGTTACACTGTTGCCTTTGAGAACACTTTTGGACTACCTGGACTGTTGGCTAATGGCACCATCATCTTTTCAGTGGTTAGTGATAAGGATACAGAGGGCCTCCTAAAGTCATAGCTATTAATAACCACTAATCTGTATTACATAGTTATTCTGCACTGGCACTGTGCTGAGTACTTACATGCTTATCTCATTTAAGCCTCATCACACATCTGTGAAATTAAGTACTAGTATTAATCACATTTTGCAGAAAAGGAAACTGAAGATTAATAAAGGCAGATTACTTGCTCCACATCACACAGCTAGTATATAACAGAGTGAGGAAGAACCCAGAAACCTGACTCCACAGCTCAAGAGCTAGAAGATTATTTTGCTTATTGTTTTGGGATATTCTCCTACTCTAAAAATCGAGCTTGACATGCATATTTATGGATACAGTACAATAAGAACTGGCTTAACTATTAGATTTGTGTTTGAGGACTCGCAGGTTGATTACTGGTCCACATAAACAAGGCTTCCATATGGTACCTAATAATTCAGCAGTGGGTTTTTTTAATGTTTTATTTATTTTTGATACAGAGACAGAGCATGAGAGAGGCAGGGGCAGAGAGAAAAGGAGATACAGAACCAGAAGCAGGCTCCAGGCTCTGAGCTAGCTGTCAGCACAGAGCCTGATGCGGGGCTCGAACCCATGAACGTGAGATCTGACCTGAGCCGAAGTCGGAGGCTTAACCGACTGAGCCACCCAGGCGCCCTCAGCAGTGGTTTTGAAACAGGACTTTCTCAAAAGCATTTGGGATATGTTGGGGTTTACTAGTTTTATGAGCAATTCATCATCCCAATTCTATCCAAACTGCCTTTTGCTACATCTTTAAACCATGAAAAGTTCCATCATCCAAGACTTCCCCACAACCATACTGTTGGAAGTTTTACTTTTCTCTGAGATATAGGGTTATCCTAATCATACAGGCACAGATAACTGACTTCCACCACTACTTCATGTGGGAGTTAGAGTTAATGGTTTTAAAGGCTGCCTTAGAAGCATGAGGGCTAATCTCAAGGAGTAAGCTTGGAGCAACTGAGCTAGACTACCAGCTTACCTCATGTCACAGAAGATGGTCGAGTTTTTTATTTCTGTCTTATAGGCTACTGGGCAGGAAGGTAGATAGGGCCTTATCTCAGAAATAAGGGAAATAACAGTACAAACACTTCTCCATTCCTCATTCCCTCTATCCTGTGATATCTCAGCAATCTTGCCCCAGTGGTGACTGAGCACTGTCTGATACAGGAAGCATGCAGATGCTCTGTACCTGAGCTTGATTATTACCTAGCTACTCAGAGCTTGCCTGTGGGAATACAGAATTCAGAAGAGAACTCTTCTGACCAGGAACAGTTATGAATGAAATGAAATTCAGGCCAGAGAAGCCCATTTCTGGGTGTTTTATCTTTGTCCTAAAATAAATCTAGCCAACCTCTCCAGATTATCCAAAACCTTTGACATGCCCCACAAAGATCTCTGATAGCCTGATATGTCATTCTCTAATATACTCACACTAATGACACCTTAACCAGATGTAAAGATAGACCTCCAGAGGTCTAAGGAACTGCTTACCTATTTCTGATCATGAATGCCCCTAGGACAACTTCCAAAACATGTCTCCAGAATTTTAAAGTTCTGAGAAAATATTATTTTCAAATATAATCAAATACTGAGCAAACTATTAATCAAGAATAAAGGAAGAAAACGGGTCTTTTCAAACACAAAAAGACTAAAATTTTATCTTCCAAGTAACTGTTCTTAGAAGTTACTTGAGGATATACCCAGCAACTTTAGAGAACAGACCAAGGAAGATGAGATATGGAATCCAGAAAACAGTGTACCAGACTTAAACAAACAAACCAATCAACAAACAAAAAACAGTGGGGGTCGGGGTAGGCACCTGGTGTCTCAGTCAGTTAAGTGTCCGACTTCAGCTCAGGTCATAAACTCAATTGGTCATGGGTTTGAGCCCCACGTTGGGCTCTGTGCTGACGACTCAGCCTGCAGCCTGCTTCAGATTCTGTGTCTCCCGTTCTCTCTGTTCCTCCGCTGCTTGCACTCTGGCTCTCTCTCTCTCTCTCTCTCTCAACAATAAAGATTAAAAAAAATTTTTTTTTGAATAGGAGCAGAGGGAGCACATGCATGGCTGATAACACAGAGCCTGCTTGGCCCTGTCTGCCCCTGCCTCATGCATGCGCTTTCTCTCTCTCTCAAAAATAAAGAGACATTTGAAAAAAATGACTAAGGAAGTTCCTGGAGGAAGCTAATTAGCAAGTCAATAAAGCAGCTATTTGAGATTGAAACCAGAAGATCAAGGGCTCTTAGATGAAAGTTTACAGAAGTAAAGGGAAACTAATATTAAAGAAAATATTTTTGACAACTTGGATAACTTGAGGAAAACATAAATACAAATAAATCAAATAGAGGGGCCCCTGGGTTGCTCAGTCGGTTAAGCATCCAGCTTCGGCTCAGGTCATGATCTCACGGTTCGTGGGTTCGAGCCCCACGTCGGGCTCTGTGCTGACAGCTAGCTCAGAGCCTGGAGCCTGCTTCAGATTCTGTGTCTCCCTCTCTCTCTGACCCTCCCCTGCTGTGCTGCCTCTCTCTGTCTCTCAAAAACAAAGAAACAAACAAATAAATAAAGGAGAAAGAAAAGTCATTAGAAATCCCAGTAAAAGAATTATGAAACACAGAAAAAAGTCATGACCCAAATGTGAAACAAAAGACTTTCAGAATTAAGATGGTAAGAATGGATATATTCCATGAAAACCCACTTTGCTCCATATGCAGAGCAATGATAAAAATATAAAGGAAGAAAACTGAAAGGCATAAGTAGGCCCAAGTACCAGATAAATGCAAAAAAATCAAAAAAGGAACAGAAACTCAAAGCAGTAAAAAGGACGAAAGCGGGGGGCAGCTGAAGTTTGCCTTTTATAAAGTGAAAGGGATTAAAACTGCTCCTGTGAGACATGAGACTGGAACCAGACACATACCTCAAAACCCTGAGCAGTAGTGGGGCATCCTCAACACTGTGAAATGAGAATGAAAATTAACCACTGCTTACTGCTGCTTGAGACCATAACTTCTAATGAACTGCAGGCCTAAGGAGATGGAGATTAAGATCATAACTTTGCAGCCAGGAAATAAGCCAAGACCTCCAATGGTACATGACTAGATCTGCCTTATCCTTATAATATCACCTCTGATCCACTGTTCTGGGACATAGTTCTGAATTAGGGACCCAAATGGCTGAGTGGAAGTAAAAAAAAAAAAAAAAAACCTGATAGACAAGGAGGGGTAAGGAGAGAGGTTAAGAAAGAGAGCTATAAAACAGACAACAAATTCTCAGTTAAGATGAAACAAAATTTCAGGACACAAATTTATTGTTGATAAAGATGACTACAAAGCAGAGGATGGACAGGGGCACCTAGAGTGTTATAAGGTGCAAAGAAAAGGTGGCTACTAAAATCTAAGGGAGGGGCGCCTGGGTGGCTCAGTCAGTTAAGCGTCCAGCTTCGGCTCAGGTCATGATCTCACAGTTCATGGGTTCGAGCCCCATGTTGGGCTCTGTGCTGACAGCTAGCTCAGAGCCTGGAGCCTGCTTCAGATTCTGTGTCTCCCTCTCTCTCTGACCCTCCCCTGAACACACTGTCACTCTCTCTCAAAAATAAATAAAAAGCATTTAAAAAATTTTAAAAAAATCTAAGAGAGACTTACTTTTCTCAGTCTGCACTGGCTACCTTTCAAATTTGACGAGGGAATTTTCTTTTTTATTCAAAGAGTCTATGGAACCCCACCTGCTTCAATCTATAAATCTTAATATCAATCTATAAATTGATAATATTACTTATTTTTAAGGCTCTCTTTGTAAGGCTTTTTTAAGAAAAGAAGTTCTGTCAGAACTTCAGCTCAAAGATCCTATTGACAGTTTTACAGAAAATGTATCCAGTATATTTTTGCTGACGGTGGTGGTATTATTGTTGATAGTGATTATGATAGTGCCAATGATGAGATGAACAGGAACTTACTTCCTCACTACCGAAGCCAAAGCATTAGAGCTTTGTGACAAGTCAACATCCTGGTTTCTCCAGAATGGCATGTCAACAATGTCATTGCCCATTTCCTTCAGGGCTGGGCATTGACCTTACCATGACTTCTACTTGCTATAAGGAGTGTTTCCTCTATACTCATTCAGCATGTCATTCTGCCCCCAAAATGAATTTTCGGAAATATCATTAGATCTGGTAATCCTGACTCTAAAAATTCTCTCCACTCAGTAGTTGATACTGTGTTTAAGAGTAACCTCTGCATTTGGGAGAACCTAGATTTCAGGAAGCCGTATGTGCTCACTAACCAAGCAAAGCATCATCCTCAGAAAGCATATTATTAAACAATACATTCTTATCTCTCAGAGGCCAAACACACCCACTTATAGCACTGTCTAGCAATTGCAGACCTGCCGACAGGGTAGGGGGAGAGACATAAGAGGTCATTGCCACATAGCATACCATTTAGCCCAATTAATCGTGCATCAGCTGTCTGAATACAGCATGGCCCAAGGCTGATCCTGGAATTCTATATTCTTCATCACATAGACATGGTCTTTGTCACAGAGGATTCTCCATCCTTGATCTTCCCCCATCCCTCCCTCTTTTCTTTCTTCCCTTTTTCCTTCCTTCACTTACCAGGCATGCTTTGAACTATGTGCATCAGACACTACTCCAATACAAAGGTGGTAAGAATCACATGCCGATTTTAAATTAGGAGAGTCTGTAAGACCCCAACATTAGGAGCTGAAGTAGGTTTTTATCTCAGGAATAGAGGAAGAAACAAAACTGAGCAATTCCCTGGGGCACCTGGGTGGTTCCATCAGTTAAGCATCATGGCTCAGGTCATGATCTCATGGTTCATGAGTTGGAGCCCTGCATCAGGCTCTCTGCTGTCAGCACAGAGCCCACTTCAGATCCTCTGTCTCCCTCTCTCTCTGCCCCTTCCCATGCTTGCTCTCTGCCTCTCTCCAAAAAAAAAAAAACAAACCCCAAAACCAAAACAAAAAACTTTAAAAAACCTGAGGAATTCCCATCAGAGTTGCATATGCTTGAGTAATGCCCTCTCTTACACCCACACCTGATTTGGTTGGCAAGATTCTGTGGGCAGTTGTGAATGTGATGGATAGAAGATTCCCCTGAGTTTTCTGGGCTCTTTGAAGGAGGCCACTGCCCAGCATGGTTGTGCAAGTTGGGCTATGCAAAGGAGTGCCTGCGGAAGGTGAATCAGGGCAGAAATCTAGCTTGGGTTCTGTGCACTCAACCATGAGTTGAACGCTGCAAAGGATGGGCTCATTTTCCTTATTCCTACAAAAATAGACTGACTATGTTTTAGGAAGCAGATTCATGTTTTCTGATTATAATACTCTGATGGGAAGGTCTAGGAGTTGTAAACCAGAGTTGGGACAGCAGCTGTGTGGAGAGGCACAGGCTTTCCAAGACCAGGTACAGAGTGGACATTGCCATCCACCTCAGGTCCCCTGCTTTGAAACAGCATAGAGCCAGGGTTTTTTTCTAACAATCCTGATACATTTTTAACTTGGGATTCAGACTTCAGATTGGTTTCTAGTCAGTCCTCATATTAGTCCTAGTGATGTTTGTCTCTCTGAATGTGAATATATCCTCTTTATCCTCACTGACATCTTTGGATGGGAAATTCCTAGAAAATCTTCAGGAAGATGCAGTTGGACTTGAACATTAAGCATTTGAGGAGATGTGGCCCAGGACCAACCTTGTCATCTAAAAAGCCTGCCTGGAAAGCACAAGTTTCCAGTCATGGCTTGATCCTAACTCTCTACGCCTGCTCTTGAAAAAGTCCTTACCTCTCTCTGGGTTCTAGTCTCTTGGTCTATACAATAAGAGGATTAGGTCTTTATTGTTCCCTCAGGTTGTGGCTATACCCTGCTAGCTCTTTCAGAGATTGGAAGCATACAGAGTGACTTGGCAGCAAGGCCTATTGGTAGCCCGTGGAGCCTGCGCCTGGGACAAGAGGAACGATATGGCTGGAAGTCGCAGAGCCCTGCGCTTCTCTCCCTATTCAGTTCATGCCAGTGAATCAAGGATGTAATCACCCTTGGCATACCGAACATTACTGTCCTTATTTCAGCCTCAGCTTCTCCTTTTATTTGTTAAGTTGCCATCCCTCCCACCTGTACATGAGTATGCAGGCTGCTACAGTAAAACCTCAGAGGCTTTGAAGTTCCAGTTTCGCCCCTTAATAGTTAGGTGACTGATTCCCAATTTCCTAATCTGAAAAGTGGAGATAATGATGTTTATGTCATGGAGTTGCTATGAGGATTAAGTCAGATCCTGTCTAAAAAGCACATAACACAGGGCCTGGCTGATACATGATAATTTCCTTTCCTCTCCTACCTATCCACTCCCCTCTGCCCCACCACCAGTGTGCACATGGCAGTAAAGACCACTACAATTTTGCACCCTGGAGGAGTGACTTGACTGTCTAATGACATATGTTCAGGCATGAAACATGTATGCACTTGGCTATTTGTGGCTTGAAATCTGATGCTTGCTATTTTTTCACTACAGTTTCATCTGAAGATATGTCTCATTAGAATTATAAAAAATATATGTTTTTCCCTCCAAACTGGTAGGTTTCTCCAGTTATGCTGGACCTGATAATTTTGTGTATATGGAAGAGGTTAGCATCCAGTGGGTCCACTCAAATGGCATTGGGAAGTCCCCTTAAATTTCAACCTCAGTGCTCTCTGATGAGTTGACTGTCTCCCAACATCCACCTGTGATTTGAGGCCCCATTGTGGTGTTACTGATACCCAGAATTCCAGAATTCTTCAAGGATTTCACCCCTTCCACACAGCAGCCCAATCTATTTGTGGAGAGCTCTCTTTTAGTGAAATGTACCATCTGCAACAATCACACACTGTTCTGATGTGTAGAATACAAGCAAGTTAGTATAATGTGCTAGTTAAGAGCAAGGTTTCCTTATTCAGACTGTTTTATCTTGAAAACTGATTTTGGTACTTACTAGCTTTGTGGCCTCAGGTACAGTTAATGTCTCAATTTCCTTATCTAAAGAAATGGGGTCAACCTGCTTAAGTGAGCCAATATGTATAAAATGTCTGATACATAATTCTCATGTTTATTACTAATAATGACAATGATCTCTCCTCTACATGATAAGTTGTCATATCCTAGAATGAAGCTGAGGATGGCCTAGTTAACTGCAGTAAAACTGGGTAGGTGAGAGGAGCCAGTACCTAGAATTTAACCATCCATTCCAGAGGTATACCCAGCTACAGGTCCTTGAAACCTTATCCTGAGACACAGGCTATTGTAACTGGAAGGAAGACTTCAATGTGAAGGGCAGTTTTCTGCTTATTGATCTCCTGGCTGATCATTTGAGAGCTCAAGTCCCTCTCTCTGCCAGGTGGGACACCTGAGGACAGTAAGGTCAGAATGGCTGTGAATTCCTGATCACCAGCCATCTTTGCATTGTAGGTTTGATGCCTATGACCCAACCATCTCCTGGAACTTCTAGACCATGTCCTTGACCTCAGCCTGCTGCTATGAATAGTTTATGCAACGTATGTCAGGTACCAAATGGTTCCAGCAGGACTTGGGATACCTGATTGAGAGACTTTCTTGGAAGAAAAGGCAAAAATGTTGCTCCTGGCTCTGGCTTCATACCTAAATCCTAAAAGTATGCTTGCTTTTGGTGCCTGTTTTTAGAAAGGACACAAGGAATTTGTTGGTAAGGTTTATTTGGGTTTTGGCTTACTCTGCTATACAGAAAAAGTGAGGGTGCAGGAATTAGGGTATGTTAGGATTACTAAGGCTTCGTGGTAGTCAGAGCATGCAATAACTCCTGAATACTGAGGATGCCCTTCAGTTTCTATACTTGAAGATCTTATTTTTTAGAAGTGCAAAGAATGAAAGATCAATAAAAACTGGATGGCTGAGGGTAAGTTCCCTATGGGAAGAGGTCAACATTCTCTACTTCCACTTCCAAGACCAGCTTTCTTACTTTCCCCTCACTTCCATCCGAGATTGTGATAACTAAGATCCTCTACATCTTTGACCTCTTCCTCTTGACATAACAGATGCAGGTTCTCCCCAAAGGACACTACTGCTGCTGCCCTTCCATACTCTGTCTACTGCAAAGCCAGGAGAAAGAGCAACATTCTTAGAGCCCAGTGTCATTTATAGGCTATGACTCTTATACCATCAAATAGAACATTTTCCTCTGTTGAATTTCAGACCACTAGCTTATATCACAGTTCCCTTCCTTGACTCTTAACTACTGTCTTCCTGGCCCTTTCCCCAAATTTACTTCTTGCTCTTGATCCATGTCCAGTTTGTTAATAACCATGGGCGACCACAATGTCTGTGGAGATGATCTATCCCATAACTTCTTGACCTTCTCAATTCCATGACCTCCATGTAATTTCAGTGACCCCTTCCCCCACCTTGAGGCATGGACTAATTTTGGATTTTGTCAATTGCCCCAAACTACTCCACCTCTAGAATTATAACTCTAGTCTCCTATCCTTTGGCTTCAGTATTCCACTTCTCTCACCCCTTGCTTTTTCTAAGCCGGCTCTTTGATCTTAATAAAACCTCTGGTATTTGATTCTTCCATTTTCCATTTTCTTCCAGTCTATTTGTCTCTCCCCTATCTAAACTAAATTCTTAACTTTCTGTTCTTTTTTCTCCTTAACCTTTTATCTAACCTACCTGGAAAAACAGCTGGACCTTCCATGACACATCACTCATCAGCTCTCCTATTCCTCATCGATGTTTAAATTATTTTTAACTTCTCTATTCTCTACAAATTCCTACCCCTTCTGTGTCCCACCCTACCTTATCACTCTTACAAGACATCCTCATTTAATACCTTACACAGAAAATAGAAAGCGTTAAAGAGCAATTACCTTTAAGTCTCTGTCCCTTATCTCCAATATGCAAAATTACCTTCATCTCCCTCCTCTGGTCTAAAACTAATCCTCTGATATAGAGCTAATCTAAAGCCAAAGCTACCTGTGCTCTGAATTTTATCCCTCTCTACATCCTCATGGGCCTTACTCTATCAGTTAACTCTCTGTTATCATTAATGTCTCCCTCTTGACTTACTTCTCAGAAGCCTGGTTCACTAGGCTTTTGCCTCACCTGGGAAATATCCACTTTGAGCATTACTTCAGGGGTGCCACTGATAGAAATATGCAAGTCAGAAAGAGGGGGAAATTTTTTAGGAAGAGGAATTGGAATTGGGACTTAATTTTTTTAAGTACAGAGTTTAATAGGCTATTCCAGTAGAAAGGTAAAGTAGGAGATTTGGAGATGCTCCTGTATATCTTTAGGAAAAAGATCAACTCTAGATATCCAACTTTCTTCCTTCCAGATATCTGATTCCTCTGACACATCAAGGGCATAAAACTATCCATTAAATTGGATGGGGCAGGGGTGGATCTTATCCCTGAGTGTTTCTTTTCCTAGTATTTTCCTATAAAGGGCCTCTAAGTTTTGGGTATATTAACATATTAATTTTAAAGGTATGACACACAAAAAAGTATGTCCTTGGTGTTGAAAACCCAGATGTTATAACTTTGAATTTCATCTCAATCTCCAGATGTGGAATCCAGAAAATATTTTCTAGTCTTATAAGCAGAAAATGAAAGTATAACTCTGGGTCCTTATTAGGAATTCTTATATTTTTGTATAATCCTTAGAGTCATTGTACAGCCATATTTATTAAAAGAAAGGCTCCCCAAGCCTGCTTGGGCTTCTCTTTCTTTCTGACCATCATGGTTGCCTCTGTCTTTCTCAAAATAAATAAATAAACTTAACAAACAAACAAACAAACAAACAAGGCTCCCCAGGGCACCTGGGTGGCTAAGTTGGTTAAGAGTCTGGCTCTTGGTTTCAGCTCAGGTCATGATCTCATGGTTTCATGGGCTCAAGCCCCACATCAGGCTCTGTGCTACTGGCACAGAGCCTGCTTGGGGTTCTCTCTCTATCCTCTCTCTCTCTGCCCCTCCCTCACTCACACTGCCTCTGTCTCTCTCAAAAAAATAAATAAGCTTGAAAATTATAAAAAAAGAAAAGAAAAAGAAAAGAAAGGCTCCCTAAACTCTTGTTAGACTTCACTGGAGCATCTGGCTGGCTCAGTCGGTAGAGTATGCAACTCTTGATCTCAGGGTTGTGAGTTCAAGCCCCACATTAGGTATGGAGCCTACTTTAAAAAATAATAAAACAAGGCTTGGTATGAGAGAGAGGGAGGGAGAGAGAAGCAGAAGAGTGTCTGGGTGGCTCCATTGGTTGAGAATCCAAATATTGATTTTGACTCAGGTCACGATCCCAGGGTCATGGGATTGAGCCCTGAATTGGGCTCCACATCTGCTGAAGATTCTCTCTCTCCCTCTGCCTCTCTCCCCTGTGCTCGCTCGCTCTCTCTCTCTCTCTCTCTCTCTCTCTCAGAAGGAAGAAAGGAATGGAGGGAGGGAAAAAGGGAAAGAGGGAAGGAGGGAAGGAAGGTGGAAGAGAAAATGAGTTTACTATTTCCCCAAAAGTCAAAGTACACTATTCTGTAGATATTTCAGCCTCCTCCTTTGAGTACCACTTACTGACAGAATATCTGCTACATTTAGAGTAGAAACAGGCAGAGGCTGAGAAATGCTGATGAACTTTTGGGTGGCATGTCTTTGGCCTTGGGTTGAACTGCTCCTCAGGAGTTCATCATATTCCAAATTCCCTTTGATAAAATTGAGCTTTGTATCCCTGATGGATAATTGCTGTCAGTCTCAATTACTTCATTACATATTTTAAAATTATCTTATATTGCTTTGAACTACCATAACCAACACACTCTTTTGATGATAACACACTGATTATAAATATCATCACAAAATACACTTGAACATTCATCAGAAACGAAGATTTCCATGAACTAACAGGATGACATTCATCAATGTAATTGGATATCTGCAGTGCCACTCTGCCAAATGGTCATTCGTCTTCTCTTTGAATCATAGGCCATTATATGGGGTTTGGATGGATGAAAACTTGTAAATAAAAAAAACTGGAATTATGAGACTAGAATCATAAGGCTACAAGGGTCTTTTAAAGGTCACCTAGTCTTTTCAGGCACTAGACCACACATTATTCCACAGGATGAGATTTTATAGTATATTCCTTTTTAAATTCAAAAATATTTAAAATTTAAAATTCTAGTATAGTTACCTTATTTTTTAAATGTTTACTTATTTATTTTTGAGAGACAGCAAGAGAGTGAGCACGGGAGGAGCAGAGAGAGGAGACAGAATACCAAGCAGGCTCATGCTGTCAGCTCAAACCCACGAACCTTGAGATCATGACCTGAGCTGAAACCGAGAGTTGCATGTTCAACTGACTGAGCCACCCAGGTGCCCCAACATGCGGTGTTGTCTTCGTTTCGGGTGTACAGTACAGTGATTCAGCGATTCTATATATTACTCAGTGCTCATCATAAGAGTACTCTTTAATCTCCATCACCTGTTTCACCCATCCTCCACCCACCTCCCCTCTGGTAACCACCAGTTTGTTCTCTATATTTAAGAGTCTGTTTCTGGGGCACCTGGGTGGTTCAATCAGCTAAGTGTGGATTCAAGCCCCGCGTTGGGCTCTGTGCTGACAACTCAGACCCTGGAGTCTGCTTCAGATTCTGTGTCTCCCTCTTTCTCTCTGCCCCTCCCCCACTCATGCTTTGTCTCTGTCTGTCTGTCTCTTTCTCTCAAAAATAAACAAACAGTAAAACAACTTTTAAAAAAAGGGTCTGTTTCTTGGTTTGTCTCACTCTTCTTTTTCCCCGTTTGTTCTTATGTTGTTTCTTAAATTCTACATATGAGTGAAATCATATGGTATTAATCTTTGTCTGATTTATTTCTCTTAGCATTTATACTCTCAAGCTTCATCCATGTTGTTGCAAATGGCAAGATTTCATTCCTTTTTATGGCTGAATAATATTCACACACACACACGCTACAACTTCTTTATCCATTCACCAATTGATGGACACTTGGGATGCTTCCTTATCTTGGCTATTGTAAATATTATAAATAATGCTGCTGTAATGTAGGGGTGCATGTATCCCTTTGAATTAGTGTTCTTGTATTTGTGTAAATACCTGGCACTGTGGTTGCTGGATTGTAGGGTAGTTCTATTTTTAACCTTTTGATGAACCTCCAAACTGTTTTCCACTCTAGCTGTGCCAGTTTCACTTCCACCAACAGTACACAATGGCTTCTTTTTCTCCACATCCTCTCCAACATTTATTTCTTATGTTTTGATTTTAACCATTCTGAGAGGTATATCTCATTATAGTGTATGATTTGTATTTCCCTGATAATGAGTGATGTTGAGCAACTTTTCATGTGTCTGTTGGCCATTTGTATATAATATATTCTTATCTCCTTAACTTTCTTTCTCTTTTCTTCCTTGTCATCTTCTTTACACAAACATTTACCATGTGCCAGGTCTTATGGTAAGTATTAATTAGTATTTAGTATTGATTTAGTGATGAATAATCATTTCCTATCTTTAATACTCTTATCTAGTAGAAAAAAGATAGATTATGTTACTGCAGACAGGAGCCTAGGTAGTACATCTATATATTTAAAAAATTTTTTTTGTCTTTATTTTATTTTGAGAGACAGAAACAGAGAGTGACTGTGGGAGGGGCAGAGAGAGAAGGAGACACAGAATCTGAAGCAAGCTCTGGGCTCTGAGCTATCAGCACAGAGCCTGATGCGGGGCTCACACCCACAGACTGTGAGATCATGACCTGAGCCAAAGTTGGACACTTAAACTGACTGAGCCACCCAGGTGCCCCTAGACATCTACATTTCTTAATTAAGTGATCAAGAAATATTTCTAGGGTGGCACTCCTGGGTGGTTTAGTCAGTTAAGCATCTGACTCTTGATTTCGGCTCAGGCCATGACCTCATGGTTCATGGGTTCGAGCCCCACAACAGGCTCTTGCACTAACAGCATGAAGCCTGTTTGGGATTCTCTCTCTGCCCCTCCCCACCCTCTCTCTCTAAAAATAAATAAACATTTTTTAATAAAAGAAATATTTCTGGGGAGAAGATGCTTCAACTCACCCTTTAAAGATGGGTAGCAAAGAACCAAACAGGCAGAAGGGAACTGAGATTTCCAAGAGACATGATAAAATCTTTCATGGAAGAGTGAGAGCACATGGCCACTTATTCTGATGATATTTCAGTAAAAATTAAAGTAGCCCTTAATTTTATCCCTCTTCTTTAGCAGACTCCTTAAAAAGTTGGCAGGAATAAAATCTGATTCTATTATCATTTATTTTTTTTAAGTTTATGTATTTATTTTCAGAGAGAGAGAGAGGGAGAGAGAAAATCTCGAGCAGGTTCTACACTGTCACAGAGCCCAAAGTGGGTTCAAATTCATGAATCATGAGATCATGCATGACCTGAACAAAAATCAAGAGTTGGCCCTTAACCACCTGAGTGACCCATGCACCCCTGATTCTATATCATTTAATTAGAAATGCCTTAGTGCCAAATACAGAAAGAGGGAACTCAAAGGAAGTTTTGCATCTCTTCAACTTTTAAAAGGTAGTCTTACTATTTGCTGAGGGCAATGGTTATTAATAGGAATACTCAAGGAAATAACTTCTCAGTTATTCTCAGCCAATCTTCCTGGAAGTATTTCATTCATCTCAGAAGGATGTTAATTCTATTTTTCATAAGATAGAGGAGTGGGACCAGTTGTAGCAAGTAGAATCTAAACCTCAAAGATTAACCTCAGGAAATTCTGGTTTTTATCCACGCGGCCCATAAACTCAAATATTATATTCTCAAGAAAACTTATTTAAGGAGAGGCTATTAGCTTTATTTTGTATTCAAAGGCAGGAGGTGATAAATCTTAAAACAGGGTCAGATGACTTTTAGAGCTGATGTCACTGAGGTCTCTCTTCATCTCCTTCTTGATCTCTACCTTTTGATCCTCATCCTTCTTTGCCCTTTCTCTTTTTCATTTGTCTAAATTTCTTCTTAATTTTTCTTGTGCCTCCTGGGATCTCTCTGGGCATTTAAATTTTTCTGCTAGTGATTTGAGTTTCTAACACTTTACCTAAAACAATATTTCAAGTAATTCTTTTGACTGTTCACTTCTCAAGTCATGTCAAATAAGTTCCTCTCATGATTCTTCATATATTCCCACACTTGACAGAACCACACCTAGAGGAATGGGATTATTATTCTCTCTGTGTCACTTAGGAGCAAGTCTCTTGTGGAGAATCCTGTCTGTCCTTGGCCCTGCCCTGTTCCACACTTTTAACAGGGATGTGTATGAAGACATCGATGGCAGAATTACTAAATCCGCAGATGACTCAAAGCAAGGCAAAATAGCTAAGACCATAGATGGCTGGCTGGAATGCTGGTATGAAATCAATAAGCTGAAATTTAAACCAGGCAGATAGATGTAAAGTCCAGTGTGTTAAATTTAAAGAGAACTGGCAGAAACTCAAGTCCTGAATGGCATTAGTTCATGTGGCCTAGACTGAAAATTTTGCTGCTGCTGCTGTTGTTGTTATCTTTTAATTTTTTTTAATGTTTGTTTATCTTTGGGGGGGAGGGGCAGAGAGAGACACACACACAAAATCTAAAGCAGGCTCCAGGTTCTGAACCCTCAGCACAGAGTCCAATGTGGGGCTCAAACCCATGTACTGCAATATCATGACCTGAGCCAAAGTCAGACCCTTAACCAACTAAGTCACCAAGACACCCCTAGATTGAAAGGTTTTAATTGAATATTAGCTTAATAGAAGCCAAAGCATGAAGCAGCTGATGGAAAGGCTAACATATTATTAGACTGTGAATCAAAAGTAGGGTCCAGATCAAAGGAAGGGATTGCCATACTGTACTTCATGTTGTCATATCATACTGAAACATGATTATCTATGGTGAGGTAAAATAGGTGAGCTAGATAGAGGGGGAAGGACAGTGAGAGGTCAGAAAACTGGAAGAGGGTCTAAACACCATGTCAGATGAAAGTGGTAAAAAAAAAAAACTTGGAAAGTAACAAGTTGGAGAAGACTTGCTATCTGAAGGTGAATGTGAACCAGACAATAACTCATGAGGAATGTAGCAATAGCTAATGTTGGCTCCCATCTCTGTCCTCTCTGTGCACCTTCTCTCTGCCCAGTTCCTTTTATCCCTGTGAGTTCTAAAATGAGTCCAGACTTCTTCCATCCTTGGCCCCAGCTCTGGTACATAGATATTATCTCTCTATGACTAAACTACAGATGAGGTTGGCTTCGTGGGTGTATGATTTGTGTTATTGCACAGGGCCCTGAATTTAGACAGATCCTGTGCTTGGTTTAATTTTTACCTGAAATTTATATCAAGTTTTGAATAAGGAGTCTGGCATTTTCATTTTCCACTGAGCCCCACAAATTATGTAGCCCACGCTGGGTGTAAAAAACATCCTTTTCTTCTTAGACCAATTGGAGTTTTCTAAAAGGAAGATTTGCTATGAAAAGGAGCTAGCAAACAATGTCAGCTATACTGATAGCTAGAAAAGAACAAAATTTCAGATTATGGGTTAATCCCAAAGTGAACTAAAACTCAGCCAAAATAATGTGATATTCAGGACAATTAAGGGGGTCTATAGTTCTTGGCTCCCTTCCATCTCATTTTATTTATTTTTTTTGATGTTTATTTATTAAGAGACAGAGAGAAACAGATCATGAATGGAGGAGGGGCAGAGAGAGAGGGAGACAGAATCCGAAGCAGGCTCCAGGCTCTGAGCTGTCAGCACAGAGCCTGACGTGGGGCTTGAACCCACAAACCATGAGATCATGATCTGATCCGAAGTCAGCCACTTAACCGACTGAGCCACCCAGGAACCCTTCTATCTTATTTTTGGCTACTCTAAATGTTAAATTAAGATATGCATATGATCTGAGATGGATTTTGGTTTGGTAACAAAACCAAGCTTTAGGATCTGTAATGCAGACTCCATGACAGGAATGGGCCCTAGGTCACTGGCTTTAGCTTCCTCACCACTTGTCAGTCCCCTGTTTCTTACCTCCTCCTTTTGCCTCTTTCTATTCATTGGAGATTGGGGCTCTGGCTTCTTCACTTTGACTCCCTTTACTTCCTGTTTACTAGTGAATTGAAAAGTCCAATTACATAAATTAGAGAACCTTATCTTCCTTGCCTATTATTGGCATCATGTAAAGTTGCCAGATTTAGCCAATAAAAATACAGGATGCCCAGTTAAATTAGAATTTTAGATAAACAATGGGTAAATTTTAGTAATTGTTCCAAATATCACATGACATATACTTACACTTAAGAAAGTATTTGCTGTATAGATGAAATGCAAATTTATTTGAACACCCTATATTTTATCTTGGAAGAGCATAAAGACTGGGAAGTGATTCCTATCACTAAAAAATAAAAAGCTCTTAATGTTTCAGTTTATCTTTGATTTATGTGTTTCTCTGTCTGTATGATGCCAGGCTTTCCTTGGCCTTTTCAAAAGGAACGCAGTATGACAGTTGAAAACAAGTGACTACATGTCCATGGGGAAATGTTGTAAGTGTTACCCAAAAATACAGTCACTCATGGAAACCCAAGCTAGTCCTTCAACATGAAAGAAAGTATTTGTAGACATCGTAAACATAGCCATTCCCCCCAGCAACCCTGAACTGTTACATATCCATCCCTCCATTCTTTTAATGTTGTGATGTGAGAGAAAGAGTGAGCTATCCCTGGTGGTGGTGTATCTGAGCAACGCATGGTGTGTACAGGACAAGGCCGGGAAATAAAGAAGTATAGGAGGGCGGAGGCAATGCGTGCTATCCCTGGGGCTGGGATGGGGAGTGTGTGATGGCTCTGGTTGTGTGGTCACATGTGAAAGCTGAGAAGAGACCGTGTACATGTTATTATACACTCAGTAATAGGTAATGTAATACTCCTTTAAATAAAAATGAATGCTGGGGCACCTGGGTGGCTCAGTGGTTGAGCGTCAGACTCTTCATTTCAGCTCAGGTCATGGTCTTACTGTCCATGGGATCAAGCCCCTCACTAAGCTCTGCGCCGAAGATATGGAGCCTGCTTGGGATTCTCTCTCCCCCTTTCTCTCTGCCCCTCCCCAGCTCATGCTCCCTCTCTCTTGCTCTCTCTCTCTCCAAAGACATAAATAAACATTTAAAAATAAAAAATGAAATGATGAATGTTATGGTATGTGAATTACATCCCAAGAAAGCTGTTAGTAAAAACGTTAATATAAAAAAAACCCCCACACAACCCCATGATGAACAAAATATCAAAATTGTAACGAAAGAAAGGATCAGGCCAGATCCTACCCAAACCTAAGGCCACCAGTTTCAGATCTCAGGATGACCAGTACTGCCTGAGAAAGGTGTGAGAGGGAAGGAAAGAGGCCTACATACAGCACGGAGGGGCAAATACTTTCTCCTTTTTGTAGTTTCAATTTTTCTTTCCTAAGCCATGAACAGTAATTTCCCCTGGTCTCTGCTCTGAACAATGATTTCCACACTTGTTCCTTCCGTTTCCCTTCTCTGCTCCATCGTTCACAGTGGAACACAAGTGAGATGGGGAGAGAAAGCAGGCTGGGAGCTAGGTTTGTACGGAGTGAAGGAAGCAAGTCCACCCAGTTTATTCCTAGCCCATCTCTAACTCTGGCAAACATTTGTGATAAAGTCAGGAAAATAATTAATAACTGGCACCCAAATTTCTAAGGGAGAAAATTTAGGAGGGAAAAATGCCTCAAAATTGTTTGGCGGTAGAAAATGGGATCATAAGAGCATGTGCAGGGGCGCCTGCGTGGCTCAGTCAGTTGAGTGTCCGACCGGCTCAGGTCATGATCTCATGGTTCGTGGGTTCGAGCCCTGTGTCAGGCTCTGTGCTGAAAGCTAGCTCAGAGCTTGGAGCCTGTTTCAGATTCTGTGTCTCCCTTTCTCTCTGACCTTCCCCTGCTCATGCTGTCTCTCTCTGTCTCTCAAAAAAATAAATTAAAAGAAAAACAGAAAAAAAAAAAAAAAGAAAAAGAGCATGTGCGTCAGCCTGATGGCTAGGCTAAGGAGACCAGCCTTGTTACCTAAGTCAAAGAGAGGAATTTGTTTATCAGGAGCGGATGGGGTAGCAGCAGGACAGAAGAGAACCGTTGATTATGACACGGAAGGAAAAAGAGGGACTCTGGGGATGATCTGACACTGGGTTCTGCGTAGGCAGATTGGCCAGGAGAAGGGTCCCCTAAATCAGGGGATTGAGGGAGAGGCACCAAAACGACTTTTTATTTATTTTGAGAGCGAGAGAGCGAGAGAGAGAGAGAGAGAGAAAGAGAGAGAGAGAAAGGGAGAGAAGGAGAGAGAGAATCTTAAGCAGGCTCCACGCCCAGAACAGAGCCCAATTTGGGGCTCCATCTCACCACTGTGAGATCATGACCTGAACCACAAACGAGAGTTGGACCCTCAACCAATTGAGCCACCTAGGCACCCATATTAAACAACTTTTAAAAGCCTCTTCAGATATTCTGGTTTTAAGAAATCTTTTAGGGAGGTGCTTGGGTGGCTCAGTCAGTTAAACATCTGACTTCAGCTCAGATCATGGTTTGCTGTTCATGAGTTCGAGCCCCACATTGGGCTCTCTGCTGTCAGCGCAGAGACCACTTCAGATCCTCTGTCTCCTTCTCTCTGCCACTCTCCTGCTCACATTTGTGGGCTCTCTCAAAAATAAACATTAAATCCAACTCTTTTTTTCTAATGTTTATTTTTGAGAGAGGGAGACAGAGCACAAATGGGGGAGGGGCAGAAAGAGACAGTGACACAGATTCTGAAGTAGGCTCCAGGCACCAAACTGTCAGCACAGAGCCCAACACAGGGATCAAACCCATAAGCTGAAGATCATGACCTAAGCCAAAGTCTGATTCTCAACCAACTGAGCCACCCAAGTGCCCCTAGTGTCCAACTCTTGATCTCAGCTCAGGTCTTGATTTCAAGGTCATGAGTTTAAGCCCCTAACTGGACTCCATGCTGGGCATGGAGGCTACTTTTTTTTTTTTTAATTGCTTAATATGTTCTGTGTGTTGTAATCTCTCCCCTCTACAAGCCCCTGCTCTTAAATCAAATCTGTGTGTATGAGTAGGATTTGTGTGGAAACCAATGAAGGAACTGAATTTCATTTATAGATTGATCTAGTCAGAATGGAAAATGAAACAGAAGAGGCCTAAGTCCAGTATGCAGGAAAGACCATGAGATGTTAGCTTCCTAGACTGTGCCAAAACTTTATAAATGGCCCTGAACTCATGCTGGCCATGACATTAGACAGTTGAGTGAGTTCTAATATCTATATCTCAAAGATCAAGGAGGCCACATCTGAGAAACATGTTAAGTCTGTAAACAGGATTAAATCTTATTTGGAAGGCCCTTGTGGGCCCAGTATAGGAGTGGGAGAATCTTGCTGGTACATTCTACTTATATCTAAAAGGGCCTTTGGAAGAGAAAAGAACTGCCTCAGTAGACTCAGTTCAAATATTTTGGGCCCAGTTTTCTAAGGCTCATATTTACATTTATTACCTCATACATTTCAAGGGGTTATTCACATTCAAGATATTAAAATCTATATTAAGCTCAAGATCCCAACTAGATAACCAAATTTCTTACTTTACAGATGTTCCCACCTAAGAGCAGATGTTTACAATATATCTTGTGTATAAGATTCTCTTCTTTCCACCTTAAAAGAGGTTTCCCATTGAAAATGATAGTTCAGTAGGAATGATGACAGCCCTTATATAGTTTCATATAGCAGTCAAGAAACATAAAGATAACAGTCTACTGGCTTTTCTATACTTGTTTCTATAAACATATCACATCTCCCCCCAGAACTTTCCAACTGTAACCTGTTCTGTTTTACAGTGGGCAAACCTCAAAAAGACCCACTGTGACCCAAACCAGAAACTCAAGAGTTAAGCATCAGTATTTTATGAAAGCTTCCAGATTTCTCCAATGTTTTGCCTTAGTTGCAAGTTGCAGGAACTGAGTTATTGGAGGCATGTGTATTTTGATAAATTCTCATCCCCTCCTACCAGTTGAGACTTACTTGATTCTATGGCTTAAATAACTAATTATGTAATACTTCCTGTTTTTTCCAACACTATCACTTGTCAAAAGCACACCCTAAGATATGAGAATTTAGAAACCAATGTATTAATCCCAAGTAGCCTCATCATTTAGTTCGTAATAATAATAATTTGAATTTCTCCATTGATAGTCAGTTTTTCCATTCATTCATTTGTTCACTAACTCCTTGCATTCTTAAGCACCTATTATGTCCCCATAGTCTTCTAAGCACTGGCGATTAAAAATTAATTGAACAAGATATAGCCCTTCCCCTCAGGAAAAATTGACAACTCAGTAGGCAATTACAATATAGTGTGAGGCAGATTAATAAGAGAGCAAGCAGGTGGAATGCTAGGTGCACATAAAAGTGCATTTAATTGAATCTTTTTTTAAAAATAGTTTATTGTCAAGTTGGTTTCCATATAACACCCAGTGCTCTTTCCGACAAGTGCCCTCCTCCATTCCCACCACCTCTTTTCCGCCTTTCCCTACCCCTTCAACCCTTGGTTCATTTTCAGTATTCAATAGTCTCTCAGGTTTTGTGTCCCGCTCTCTCCTCAACTCTCTTTCCCCCTTCCCCTCCCCGTGGTCCTCCATTAGGTTTTTCCTGTTAGACCTATGAGTGCAAACATATGGTATCTGTCCTTCTCTGACTGACTTATTTCACTTAGCATGACACCCTCGAGGTCCATCCATTTTGCTACAAATGACCATATTTCATTCTTTCTCATTGCCATGTAATATTCCAGTGTGTGTGTGTGTGTGTGTGTGTGTGTGTGTGTGTGTGTGTGTGTATGCCACATCTTCTTGATCCATTCATCAGTTGATGGACATTTAGGCTCTTTCCATGATTTGGCTATTGTTGACAATGCTGCTATGAACATTGGGCTACATGTGGCCATATGCATCAGTACTTCTGTATCTCATGGGTAAATCCCTAGCAGTGTTATTGCTGAGTCATAGGGGAGTTCTATGGATAGTTTTTTGAGGAACCTCTACACTGTTTTCCAGAGGGGCTGCACCAGTTTACATTCCCACCAACAGTGTAGGAGGGTACCCATCTCTCCACACCTTTGCCAGCATCTATAGTCTCTTGATTTGTTCATTTTAGCCACTCTGACTGGCATGAGGTGGTATCTCAGTGTGGTTTTGATTTGTATTTCCCTGATGATGAGTGATGTTGAGCATCGTTTCATGTGCCTGTAGGCCATCTGGATGTCCTCTTTGGAGAAGTGTCTGTTTATGTCTTCTGCCCATTTCTTCACTGGGTTATTTGTTTTTCGGGTGTGGAGTTTGGTGAGTTCCTTGTAGATTTTGGATACTAGCCCTTTATCTGATCTGTCATTAGCAACTATCTTTTCCCATTCCACTGGCTGCCTATTAGTTTTCTTGATTGTTTCCTTAGCAGTGCAAAAGCTTTTTATCTTGATGAGGAACCAATAGTTCATTTTTGCTTTCATTTTCCTTGCTTCTGGAGATGTGTTGAGTAGGAAATTGCTATAGTGGAGGTCAAGAAGGCTGTTGCCTACTTTCTCCTCAAGGGTTTTGATGGTTTCCTGTCTCAAATTCAGGTCCTTCAGCTATTTTGAGTTTATTTTTGTGTGTGGTGTAAGAAAGTGGTCTAGTTTCACTCTTCTGCATGTTGCTGTCCAGCTCTCCCAGCACCACCTGCTAAAGAAGCAGTCTTTTTTCCATCAGATACTCTTTCCTGCTTTGTCAAAAATTAATTGGCCATACATTTGTGGGCCTAGTTCTGGGTTCTCTATTCTATTCCGTTGGTCTATGTGTCTGTTTTTGTGCCAATAACATACTGTCTTGATGACGACAGCTTTGTTGTAGAGGCTAAAGTCTGGGATTGTGATGCCTCCCGTTTTGGTTTTCTTCTTCAATATTACTTCGGCTATTTGGGGTCTTTTGTGGTTACATACAAAATTGAGGATAGCTTATTCTAGCTTTGAGAAGAATGCTGGTGCAATTTTGATAGGGATTGCATTGAATGTGTAGATTGCTTTGGGTAGTAATGACATTTTCACAATGTTTATTCTTCTGATCCATGAGCATGGAATGTTTTTCCATTTCTTTGTGTCCTCTTCAATTCCTTTAAAAAGTTTTCTATAGTTTTCATCATATAGGTCTTTTACATCCTTGGTTAGGTTTACTCCTAGGTATTTTTTGGTTTTTCGTGCAATTGTGAACAGGAGCAGTTTCTTGATTTCTCTTTCTGCTGCCTCATTATTGGTGTATAGGAATACAACCGATTTCTGTACATTGATTTTGTACCCTGCAAGTTTACTAAATTTATTGTTCAGTTCTAGAAGGCTTCTGGTGGAGTCGATTGGGTTTTCCATGTAGAGTATTATGTCATCTGTGAAAAGTGAAAGTTTGACTTCTTCTTTGCCAATTCTGATGCCTTTTATTTCCTTTTGTTGTCTGATTGCTGATGCTAGGACTTCCAGCACTATGTTAAACAACAGTGGTGAGAGTGGACAGCCCTGTCATGTTCCTGATCTCAGGGGGAAAGCTCTCAGTTTTTCCCCATTGAGGATGATATTAGCTGTTGGCTTTTCATAAACTGCTTTTATAATATTTAGGTAAGTTTCCTCTATTCCGACTTTCTCAAGGGTTTTTTATTAAGAAACAGTGCTGTGTTTTGTCAAATGCTTTTTCTGCATCTATCGACAGGATAATATGGTTTTTATGTTTTCTTTTGTCAATGTGATGTATCACATTGATGGATTTGTGAATATTGAACCAGCCCTGTAACCCAGGAATTAATCCTACTTGCTTATGATGGATAATTTTTTATATGCTCTTGAATTTGATTTGCCAGTATCTTGTTGAGTATTTTTGCATCTGTATTCATTAAGGATATAGGTCTGTAGTTCTCTTTTTTTGCTGAGTCTCTGTCTGGTTTGGGTATCAAGGTGATGCTGGCTTGGTAGAATGAGTTTAGAAGTTTTCCTTCTATTTCTGTTTTTTGGAATAGTTTCAGAAGAATGGGTATGAGCTCTGCTTTAAATGTCTGGTAGAATTCCCTTGAGAATCCATCAGGCCCTGGGCTCTTATTAATTGGGAGATTTTTGATAACGGATTCAATTTCCTCACTGGTTATTGGTCTATTCAGGCTTTCTATCTCTTTCCATTTGAATTTCAGTAGTGCATGTGTGTTTATGAATTTGTCCATTTCTTCTAGGTTGTCCAGTTTGTTGGCATATATTTTTCATAGTAATCTCTAATGATTGCTTGTATTTCTAAGGGATTGGTTGTAATAGATCCATATTATTTCTTTTCTTCTGCTGGGTTTGGGTGCTCTTGCTGCTCCCCTTTTAGTTCCATTAGGTGCTCTGTTAGATTTTGAATTTGTGCTTTTTCTAGTTTGTTGAAATAGGCCTGGATTGTAATATACTTTCCTCTTAGGACTGCCTTTGCTGCGTCTCAGAGATTTTGGATTGTATTTGGATTGTAGCATTGTGATCTGAAAGTGTGCATGGTATGATCTCTATTCGTTTATATTTATGGAGGGCTGCTTTATTCCCCAGTATGTGACCTATCTTGATGAATGTGCCATGTGCACTTGAAAAGAAGGTGAATTTCCTAACTTCAGGATGCAGAGTTCTAAATATACCTATCAATTCCATCTGTTCCAATGTGTCATTCAGATCCATTGTTTCTTTAGTGATTTTCTGTCTGGTTGATCTCTCCATTGCTGTCAGTGGAGTATTAAAGTCCCCTGCAATTAGCACATTCTTATCCATAAGATTGTTTCTGTCTGTGATTAATTGTTTTATGTATTTGGGCGCTCCCGAATTTGGCACATAGATGTTTACAATTGTTAGCTCATCCTGATGGAGAGACCCTGTAATGATTATATAATGTCCTTCTTCATCTTTTGTTACTGCTTTTACTTTAAAGTCCAATTTGTCTGATATAAGTATGGCTACTCTGGCTTTCTTTTGGCTTCCAGTCACATCATAGATATTTCTCCATCTTTTTACTTTCAACCTAAAGGTATCTTCAGGTCAAAAATGAGTCTCTTGTTGACAGCAAATAGATTGGTTTTGTTTTTTTATCCACTCTGCTACTCTGTGTCATTTGGTTAGAGCATTCAGTCCATTTACATTCAGTGTTATTAGTGTAAAATGTGGGTTTAGATTCATTGTGTTCTCTGTAGAATTCATGTTTACAGTGGTGTCTCTGGTGCCTTGTATTCTTTGCAACATTTCCCTTATAGAGTTCCCCTTAGGATTTCTTGTAGGGCTGGTTTGGTGGTCATGAATTCTCTCAATTTTTGTTTATTTTGAAACACCTTTATCTCTCCTTCTATTTTGAATGACAGGCTTGCTGGATAAAGGATTCTTGGCTGCATGTTTTTTCTGTTCATCACATTGAAGATTTCCTGCCATTCCTTCCTGGCCTCTACGTTTCATTAGATAGGTCTGTAACCACTCTGATAGGTTTCCCTTTGTACGTGAGGGCCCTTTTCTCCCTAGCTGCTTTCAGAATTCTCTCTTTATCTTTATATTTTGCCCGTTTCACTATGATATGTCGTGCCAAAGGTCAATTCAAATTACGTCTTAAGGGGGTTCTTTGTGCCTCATGAATTTGAATGTCTATTTCTTTCCCCAGATTTGGGGAAGAAAATCTCAGTTATAATTTGGTCTAGTATCCCTTCAGGACCTCTCTCTCTTTCTTCCTCTTCAGGAATTCCTATGATCTGGATGTTGTTCCGTTTGATTGTATCACTCAGGTCTTGAATTCTCCTTTCCTGCTCCTGGATCAATTTCTCTCTCTTTTTTTCGGCTTCCTCTTTTGCTATAACTGTGTCTTCTAATTCACCTATTCCTTTCTGTGCTTCTTCAATCCTTGCGATGACCACCTCCATTTTATTATTCACCTCATTTATAGCCGTTTTTAACTCGTCACACCTATTTTGAAGTCCCTAGTCATTGTATCAGTAGCTTTTCTGATGGTTTTTTCAAGCCCAATGATTAATTTTATGACAAGTGTTTTAAATTCTTGTTCAGTTATGTTGTTTAGATCTGTTTTCAGCAGTTCTGTGGCTATGACTTTTTCCTGGAGTTTCTTCAGGGGAGAGTTCTTTCGTTTTGTCATTTTGGCTAATTTTCTATCTCTTATCAGTTTTATAAAGCTCGTTGTGCACTGTGCACCTGTTAGTATTGCTCTGTTAAAGGAGGCTTATTGACTGTCCGTGGCCTGTCATTTCAGGAAATGTTCTTTTAATGGTGTCTCTCAGTTTCTCTTGTTGTGCCTTTGATTATTTTACTTCCCTACTCAGCAATATTTCGGACTCTCCATCATGCGTACTTTGGATTGTTTCTTGGGATAGCCCTAAAAAGGAAAACAGACAGACAAATACACAGGGAACAGAAGCACGCAAATGCACAGACAAATCAAACAAACAAACAAATTAAAAGGGGGAAAGGAAGAAAAGAAAAGGGAGAGGAAAGAGAAGAAAAAAAATAAAGGGGAGCAGAGACAACAAAGGACAATGGACAGTCTAAAAGTTTATGACCAGTCAAGCGGAGAGATAAGGATGAGATAAGGGAGAATATATCTGGATGGCAAGAGAAAAAAAAGAGCGAGAAAGGAAAAAGGAAAATAAGGAGTAAAAGTTTTTTAAAAAGTAAAAAAAGTAAAAAAGGTAATAATAAGAAATAAGTACAAAAAAAGCAGCAGCTCCCCCTCATGGACAGGCGTGGTTTGGTGTACATAGGTCTCAGGGGCTGCTCTCAGAGGCCCCGCCTTGGTGATGGCAGAGAGAAGAATGGCCGCGCCCCAAGCTCTGCTGGAACTATGCACTGCAGGCCACGCTTACCAGTCTGATCTCCTTTGCTGCAGCTGAGCCAAGCTGTATTTTCCAGGCCCGCCTTGCTTCAGAATCCTAGTCCATGCACTTTTATGCTACCACAGATGAGATGTACTCTCTCTGGTGGCTATCTTCTTAGCCAGGATCTCATAGGGGAGGGAGCCATTTCTCTTGGGGCAGGCAGGTATTTGCGCTACCGCTGCTAGGGCCGAGTATGCATCCTCAAAGGCGCTGCCGCCAACTCCCAGCCGGGATTGCATAGGGGGAGGGAGCCGTTTCTCTTGGAGCAGGCAGGTATTTGCTCTGCCTCTGCTAGGGGCGAGTATGCATCCTCAAAGGCGCTGCCGCCAACTCCCAGCCGGGATTGCATAGGGGGAGGGAGCCGTTTCTCTTGGGGCAGGCAGGTATTTGCGCTGCCGCTGCTAGGGGCAAGTATGCATCCTCAAAGGCGCTGCCGCCAACTCCCAGCTGGGATTGCATAGGGGGAGGGAGCAATTTCTCTCGGGGCGGGCAGGTATTTGTGCTGCCGCTGTGGAGGGCGAGTGCGCGTCCTCAAAGGCGCTGCCGCCAACTCCCAGTCGGTATTGCATAGGGGGAGGGAGCCGTTTCTCTTGGTGCTGGCTGGGATTTGCACTACAGCTGCCTGAGGGGCAGGGCGCTGCTGGAAATGAAGTGAGCGTTCCACAGCCCCCGCCACTGGCACTGCCAACTCCCTGCCAGGATTGCGTAGGGGTGGGGTCTATTTTTTTTCCATGTTGGCACCCGGGATTCGGGATTCGTGTAGCCAATGCTGGAGGCAAGATGCGCTGTGGAAATAAGCTGCACGCTCCCACTCCTGCCTCTGAAGCTAAAGTGTGCACCCCTGCGGCCACCGCTGCTGCATCCTCCAACTCCCTGCCTGGATTGCACAGGGGTGGGAGCTGTTTTTTACCTTGTGCCACCCGAGTTCAGTATTCGCACTGCCAGCAGTTATATATGGAGTGAGAGTTTTTTCTCTCCCAGCCGGGTTAAACGTTCTTTATCTCTTCTCTAGAGATAGTACTATGAGCGTGTTCAGTTTCTCTTTCTCTTCCCTTTGTCCCTCAGGGGCTCCACACGCTTTCCCTGTGTTGGGCTGGGGCTCCGACGTCCCTTGCCCATTTTGGGCTGGCCTGTTTTCCAATCCCCCAGTTCTCACTCACTCACTCAAGCATCTTTGAGGTTGTCTTCTTTCTGGAGTCTGTATTTTCTCCTTCCTCTCTCCGCCATCTTGGCTCATCCACATTTAACTGAATCTTGAAGGTTGAGAAAGTTTAGAAAGTATTGTCTAAGCTAAGACTCAGTGGATGAGAAGGACTTAATCCAAATGTAAAGCCACAAGAGAAGAACATGGCAAAGGCCAGAAGAAGAACAGAATAACTCCAACCAAAGAACTCTCAAAGATCTACAAGTAGTTAAGCAAGATTACAGCTTAAAAATCAAGGAAGATAGTGATTAAAGATTAGGCTGAAGAGATAAGCAAAAGTCAGAATATGAAGGACTCTGTCCATCATGTTATATAGAGTTTAGACTTTATCTAGGTGGGCTATCCTAGAAAGATTTTTTAAAAATCAGAGTGACTAAAATTGAAATTATTGACAACACCAACAATTGATAAGGATGTGAAGTAACTAGAATTCTTATGTATAATACCTACTAATGCTCCACAATCCAGCAGTTCCACTGTGGGTTGTGTACCAACAGAAATGAGCACGTGTGTCAACCAAATGGTATACACAAAAGTGTTCAAACAGTTTAATTTATAATATCTAAACCCTGCAGATGACCCAAATAGCTGTCAACAGTAAAAAGGGTAAATAAATTGAGGTATATTCATAGAATGAAGAACTACCTAGCAATAACCGTTCATAGCAATAATACATAGCAATAATCAGTTCAACCTACTGAACCAATCAGGCACTTACATGAATTTTTAAAGTAGGCAAAACTGGGGCACCTGGGTGGCTCACTCGGTTGAGCCTCTGACTCTTGATTTTGACATGGGTAATGATCTCAGGGTAGGGAGATAGAGCCCTGTGTTGGGCTCTGTACTGATAGCAGAGCACCTGCTTGGGATTCTCTCTCTCCCTCTCTCTCTATTCCTCCCCATCTTGCATGCTCACACATGCGCTCTCTCTCAGAATAAATAAACATTAAAACAAAAATAAAGTAGTCAAAACTGACCTGTGGTGATGGTAGTCAGAATAGTAGTTACCTTGGAGGTGGAGCATGACTCAAGTGGGGACATGAGGGAGCCTTCTGGGGTGCTAGAATGTTCTACATCTTGATCGGGGATGCAAAATTGAAAATATATTAATTCATATATTTAAGATTAGGGCACTCAACTAAGTTGACACCTTTATTAAGTAATGCCTCAATAAAAATTTGAAAGCAGAAGGGTGCCTGTGTGGCTCAGTCAGTTATGCATGGACTTTGGCTCAGGTCATGATCTCACAGTCTGTGGGTTCAAGTCCTGCATCAAGCTCTGTGCTGACAGCTCAGAGCAGCTCAGCAGGCTGTGCTGGAGCCTGCTTCAGATTCTGTGTCTCCCTCTCTCTGCCCCTCCCCGCTTATGGTCTGTCTGTCTCTGTCTCTCAAAAATAAACATTAACAAAAGGGGGGGTGACATAACAAGATTTGCATTTTAGAGTGGCCACTCTCATTGTAGAATGGACATGAAGCAAGAAGAAAAATAAGCAATGTCAGTAAGAGAGCAGTGGCCTGAAATATGAGATGGATCAATTTCACACATAAGAGGTAAAGAAGAATGCTCTTGGTATTTCTCGTATGTGTGGTGGATGAGAGAGAAGGAAGTGTGAAGAATGATTCAGAAGATTCTGGCTTAAGCAACAGGATAGATGGTGATGACATTCTCTGAGAGAGAGAGCACAGAGGTGGAGCAAACTTGAGGTCATATTTAGTAAATGAGAAAAGGTTTGGGAAGGAGAACAGGGTGTGGCCACGTCAGGACATCCACTCTCCAGCTGGTCTGATGAGAGGGTCATAATCTCAGCCTGAGTCACCTGCATTTGGTTAGCACTGGAAGGACCAGCTCCAGCCAGTCAGAGTGGTTGAGAGTGATGTTAGGAGCCTCTTATGAATAATAATCTGTGGTTGGCAAGCAAGGCCTGTGAAAAATAAAAATGGATTTAGAGCAATGGGTCTCAAGTTTCTGAAATGCCAGAAAATGAAAAAGTAAAGGCAGATAATGCCAAAGGAAATAAATATACAGACCATCTTCAGACATATCATGAGGAACACAGATCTTGGGTCTTTGAGAGTGAGTTTATGTGGTTGGTTGGAATGAGGGGTGAAAGGAGGCACAAGGGCTCTAGGGCCAAACAGACACAAGTTCAAATCCCACCTCCACTATTACTTACATTGTGACTGAGGGCAAGCCAATTAAACATCTATAAGCCTTGGTTTCTTTGTTTGAAAATGTAGCAGATAATACCCACTATCCCTCCCAGGTGTGACAGTTAAATAATTTCATGTATGTGGAAGAAGTTAATTCATTACGGGCATTAAATATATATGGATTTACCTTTCTTTAAAAAATATTTTTTTTTGAGAGAGAGAAAGGGAGAGAATCTCAAGCAGTTTCCACGCTCAGCAAGGAGCTTAATGTGGGGCTTGATCTCATGACCACGAGCTCACAACCATGAGATTACAACCTGAGCCAATATCAAGAGTTGGATACTCAACTGACTGAGCCACCCAGGCACCCACCCTTTCTTCTTATTACGGACAAAGTATCTCCCATTAAATTTATATAGTAAGTCCCAAAGGGCAAAATGGCCTACTCAGACCACTTTACCAGATACCCACTGTGCCTTCTGTTAACTGATTTTCAAAATCCTATTTTGCAACCTTCTCTGCAATGCATGGCATAACAAAAAAGTAATCCTCAATCACTATAGGAGGTGTCTTTAGTCTTGTCCATTCCATCTCTGATCTCCCACCTTTCTCTGCCTATAATGCTGTTAAAGATTGTTGTACAGGACTCAGAGATTGAATAATTGGCAATAATTGAATTTATTATTCAAGGCCAATTTATATTTTAAACCTACTATAGTTTACAAGTCTGGAGGTAGGCATTCCTGGGGAAGCTCAGCAGTAATCTGATAAAATAAGGGCTTCAAGACACTATATTTCTGTCTGCCATATTAGCACATGGCTACCATCCTTAGGGTACCTCATAGTTCAGGATGTCAGCAGGCATCTTATCTTAGTTGCAGGCCTGAAGGAGGAGAAAAGGCATAAAGGCAATAAAAGACCACTTCCACAGGGGGCAGTCTTCTTTATGTGGTCTTTATGAAAATTTCACAAAACATTCCAGTTCACATTTCATTGACCAAAACTAGCTGCAAGGGAAGCTGGAAAATACATAGTTCCAGGTGGTAAGAGGCCCAGACAAAAGTCCAGATTCTGTTACTAAGGAGGAAGAGAAGAATTCATGTTGAGGTAGGCAACTTGTACTCAAGGATTTCATTCATCTAAAAAATATTTTTTGATGATATGACTCCGTTTATTAGACACCAGACCTTATTCCAAGCATTAGGATTTTATCAGGGGGGAAAAAAGTTCTATCTTCACAGAACTTACATTCCAGTGAAATAATAATTGATAACTTTATTAAGTGTATACTGTATGCAAGACATGGTTTTAAGTATTTTATTTTATTTATTTGATATTTTCAAAAATCCTTTGAGGTACATACCATCATTATCCATATCTTGTAAATTAAAATAAAACCAAAGGCACAGACCTAATAATTTGGCAAGTTAAAAGGTGAAAGATTTATGCGATCTGAAGAGAAACCAGAGTATAATTTGGCAAGTTAATAACTTGCCCAAATTGATATGTCATAATTGGCAGATCCAGGATTTGAATTCAATCTAACTCCAGAGTGGATGCTTTTAATCTCTATACTATATTGCTTCTCCTCAATGTTCTCATATGCTTAATTTGCATTCTCTCTTGGGCATAAGTAATTACGTATATGTTTTGTGGGCATAAAATAGTTGGGCCCAACCCTCCCTCTTTATTTTTCTGGTCATGAGGCATTGGAAGGGGGATGGCTGGCTATACATTCTACCAGGAGTGAGTGGGAGAAAGTCACCACACACAGGACCTAGGAAATCATTAGGCTGCTTATCAACTTACAGTGCCGCTCAGATGCAATAGGAAGTAGAAAGTGTCCTCTTTTTTTTAAAAGCTTTGACTTTAATTGCAGTCAGTGATGGCATCACTAGTTGTCAATCCAGAAACCTGAACATCATTTCTGACTCTTCCCACTATTTCACATCCACATACAATCCACTAGTCCTTTTATTTGAACCTCTAAATACTTCTAGAATTTGACAGTTTATTTTCTTCATCTCTTTTGTCACATCTCCAAATTCGTGGCATTATCATGTGTCTGTGTAATTCAGTATCCACATATATGGTGTCCCTGCCTTCACTGGAGCCCTCTTGGGTCCATGCTCCACATTGTAGCCTGGGGACTTAATAACTACAGATGGTCACATTACGCCTTCTTAAAACCCTTCAGTGATTCCACTTTATCCTCAGAATAATAGCCAGACTCTTAACCTGACTTACAGAGTCTTTAAATCCCAAAGCACGCTGCAAGACTGTTGCAGGTTCAGTTTCCCCCAGGAAGCTGACTCAGAGTCCCTATTGCAGCTCAGATTCAAGAGGAGGGGAGTTAGACTCTACCTCTCAAAGAGATGGGAAGTAGAGAATCCATGGCCATCTTTAATCTACCACAGATGCCTAATAGGTGTCTCACTTGTAACACATCCAAACAAAACTCTAATTTTCCTCCAAATCTATTCCTTGTGGTGATCACCATCCCAGTAAACTGGACCACTATTCACCCAGTTACTCAAGCTCCATATCTTAGAGCCATCTGTGACTGTATTCTTTCTCTCATACTCTGTATCTTACTTATTAGCAAATCCTGTTGGCACCACCTTCAAAACGCATCCTAAATCGAATTGCTTACTCTCTTCACCTCCATTGTTCCTGTTGTTGTCATGGAATCTATATTTTAATGGAGCTAACAAGAAATTATATATATATATATATATACACACACACATATATATATATATATACCACTGCAGAGATATTTACTCTTTATTCCCTCTCCTACAAAATACTATGTATTTATTTATTTGCATTGCCTGCCTGCTCTATTAGAATATAGGCTCTGTAAGAATAGAAACTAAGTAGTTTTGTTCACTGCTATTTCCCCATCACTAAAAACATGTGCTATTATGTGCTATCACATAATAGGTGCTCAATAAATATATGTTAAATGAGTGAATAAATAAATGTGCTTAGTCTTCCTGTTGGGTGATCCAACAGTTGGAGCCAGAAGAGGATATTCAATAAAATCTTGGGAGTAATTTGGCTCAATGTGGAGCAGCACCTTTCCTAATATTAATAATGAAGAGATTCTATTGCATATCAAAGAAGGGTATAAAACTTGTGAATCTGCTTCTCATTTATTCTTTCCTAGGGATCTAACAATAGTGCCTCTTGGAAGAATTGTGAATTGCCAACATTAACACAATGACTTTCCATTTATTCCTTCTTTAGAATATTAGATTTTTTCCTATCTCTTTTGGGCATTTACATTTTATAGTCCTCTGACAGGATTATAGTTCTACTGATAAAGATAAATGTATGTCCTCTACCCAACTTTGCTTGGTAATATAAGCCATGGATAAATCATCAGGGTCTGAAAGAGAGACAGGTCTTAAAGGTGCAGTGACGAGAGAATTACAAAGCAGGGGGCTAAGACTCTCCAGGAGCCGAAGCATTGGTCTCCCGGCTCAAGCCCCTCTTATTTTGCTATTTGACTGACAACAGCAAGCACATACAACATAGTGTTTGGCATCTGAAAGGTCACTCACCTGCGGTGTATTCCATACTGGGTCATGAGTACATCTGGAGCCAGATGAAACACTCTTATGCCTGGCCTGGCACCTGTATGTCCTTTTAGAGAGAACAAACAGTCCAGGCAGCTTTCCGACCTGGGAGTGTAACTGCTTTCAGTTCCTTGCTGCTCCATCCCTTTCCTTCAGGGCATTCTTACAGTCCTCTGGCTTCTTGTTCTCCAACACCTCCCCGTTTTTGTCTGTATACAGTGGACGGTAGGAGGACATTGTATAATCCAAGCTGTCAGAGCTGTCGGTCGGTACGTAGATAGGCTTGTCATCCTTGGCGCCGACTGCACATGCAAGGACAAACACTGCATACTAATATAAACAGAATAGCAGGAGAGAAACTAAAAATCTTAGTATGTTTTATAGGGTTTAATTTTTCTAATCTCTCTGATATACTTTTTAAGATCTTAGTATCAGATAACATGTCCAGATTCGTTTTGAAAGTCTCATATATCTCTGCTTGCAGATACTGAATGTCCCTGGACACATTGATTGCCCGAGCAAATGTCTCTTAACATCATTCTGTGGAAATTTAGTGTTATTAAATGGTAACAGGGTTACACATATTCATGTAGCGTTCCAGTTACATTTTTAGCTGGCAGGAGCTGCCTCAGCCAATCCCATGGCAGAGAGTAGAGGAAGAATCACAATAATTGTGAGAAACAAGGTGTGACAGTGCATCACAGTAAGGAAACATAAAAATAAGGACAGTCTTTTGTTTCACCAGACTGTTGATTCCTCCAGCTTCTGCCATGTGTATATTAGTCAGCTTCTGGAGTGACTAAAGCAGGGCTGCAGTTTCCTGGAGAGGAGAGTTTTCTCCTCCGGAGATGCAGATTGCTCTTTTCGTATGGTCAGCTTGCACGGTGTTGATGGATCAGGAGTTTCGAGATGCTGGCTTTACTCTGCTGTAGTGAATCCAGAGACCCATCTTGGCTACCTTTACTGCAGTAGGGGTGGACCAAATGAGAGTAGTGAACTGGCCCCTCCAGGTATGTAAAGGGTGGAGGGCAGCCGATAATTTCCATATATGCTTTTCTAACAGTCCTTATTGTAAATGAGGACTGGGCGCAGAAAATCCTTTAATATGCCAAATGATTGTGCCATTAGCAGTGGTGTTGATAGTTTGATTATGAACACACCATCGCAGATTTTGTAACTGTAATGCCCAAGATTTCAATATCACCCCAAAACCTGAGACAGCCAGGGAGACCGATCACGCATGCAATGGCAAAGGGCGGTTTTATTACAGGCTTAGGCTGGCTGAGCCTAAGCTCGGGCTCACAGACTTTACCGGCACAGTGGATCCATGCTGAGAGCCCTGAACAAGGGCGGGGTAGGGCTTTTATGAGTTTTGGGAAGGGGGAGTTACAGGAAATCGCGACACAGGCGCAGCGATCCAATCATAATGTACAGTATCATTGACAACAGGTTTAACCATACACATTGTTCAGAGTGTTCGTTACTTTTGGCGGGACCCAATTACAACATTTAGGGTACCTTTGAAATTAACCAATTACAGTGCGAGTTGAGGGTCTTGTTTGGTGACTATCGGGTTAACTTTAACATTAGGTAACAGGGTCCTATCTAAAGTTTCTATCTGTAGGCCTCACCTTTAGGAATGTGGGGAGAGGTAGCCACATATCTTTTACAACTTTTCTTTGCATTTAGAGTTTGTCCCAAGCTATTTTTCTCCAAATAACCAGTTTCATTTAGGACAAAATCATTTTTTAGCCTTTAGCAAAAATATATTTCCATTTCTTATATCTTTTACTTTTTTATATATAGAGTTACTTTTCTTATTTTTATCAGTTTTAACTACGTGTAGCAGAATTTTAACTCTTAGAAACCTTGGTCTCCAGGGAAAAGTAAGTAGTAACCAATTGTGAACTCTATGTTACATCAGAATTTTTTTAGATGGCAAACTTATGAATCCATTAAGCACAAAGCATATTTTTCAATAGTTCCAAATAGCCTTAGTTTTTTTGCAGCAAGTTAAAAGCACAAACCTACATCTAGTAATTAGTGCTTTAGCTTCTCATCACATTAGATACCCAATGAATGTAATCTCAATTTATCACGCAAGCAAAACTGTAATGTTTTAGGTTACCAAAGACTTTGAAACTATCTGAACAATGACCCATGAAAACTTTGAGACAGACAAAATTAACCATTACTTTAAATCATCCTTTTGTTAACAAACTGGAACAGAGATAACATGAGCTTATTTGACCTTGAGCAAATGTAGGCAGAAAAAAAATTATTTTAATGTTGATAAACATTGTCTATCTCAAACCAACAATTTCAAATTAGCTTAAAGACAAAATACATTTTACTCAAGTCCACGTAAGACAATTTGTTCCCCACGGATAATTTTTACCTGGAATGTTGGTGGGGAAATCTGACATTGGTGTGGTCTTCACTCCTCAACATCTAGGGTGGGAGGAGGAGTTGATGGTGCCTGAGGCATTGAGGAGCCAGTTATGCAGGCCGCCCCCAGGTGGTGCAGAGAATCAGGAGGGAGGGGAGGAAAGATAGAAGAGACAGGTGCCAGCAGAAAGCAGAGAAAGAGAATTCCCATTTTTAAAATCTTGTCATCTCAGATAAAGGAGCAGATTCCAGGATTTTTTGTTTTGTTTTGTTTTGTTTTCTATCAGTAGAATTAGGCAGTCAATGTCAGTCCGGAGAAGACCAGGAATTTCCCCAAAACAAAAGGAGTTTTAGCAGCTGCTTGGGAATATTCCTTAAAGTCCCCATTCTGAGGTAGAATAACCAGAGACAGTTTGCTCTAACTATCATAGTCATTGACCCAGAAAATGAAGGAGAGATAAGTCTCCAACGTTACCCTGCAGAAATCCCAAAGGATAGCTTCCCTCACTCTAAAGTTCCCTTCATTTCCCCCCAGACTTCTTTAGCAGTGCTGCATACTTCCACCTTCAGGTCTCTGTTTGGGCACCCAGCTGAAAGAGAGGTCCTAAAAGTGCAGTGATGAGAGAATTTTAAAGCAAGGGGCTAAGACTCTCCAAAAGCTGAACCATCGGTCTCCCGGCACCAGCCTCTCTTATTTTGCTATTTGTCTGACAACAGCAAGCACATGCAACATAGTATTTGGCATCTGACAGGTCATGCACCTGCAGTGTAGTCCATGAGTACATCTAGTGCCAGATGAAACATTCTTATTGTAAGATTTAATAGATGGAATGAGATTATGGGTTTCTTCAACCCACAGCAAAATGGCCACTCAGTCGCCATCTTAAGGTAACTCTTACATTCGGACCTTTTTGGTGTTATGGGGCAGCGTCAGGTCTCTGGCTACTTCCTGCTGAGATGGGGAGCAGTGTGATGATCTGGGTTTGTGGTCGGAATGAGAGAGTACCCTTAAACCACCAGCAGGTAGGTAGCGGCAGGTTGGTGAATAGGAAGTGTTGGGGGGCAGATGTGGCAGGAAGGGTGGGCTCGGAGGAGGAGGAGGAGGAGGAGGAGGAGGAGGAGGAG
>NC_043712.1:21037478-21057226 GCF_006229205.1 Suricata suricatta | reverse complement strand
GAAGGCGTTGTAAGGGGTGAGAGCAAGTTTTGTGAGTTCTGGCTTAGATTGGGAAGTTCCCATAATATCCGGCCTAAAGTCTCGGGACTGAAGTAGGCGACCCTGTGTTCAGGCTCGAGACTCAGAATGGAGGGTTGGCTCATCCTAGGGTGGGGGACATCTCCCTAACCCAGGAGGCCAGAGCGGATATAGCCCCTGGGACTATATAACGCGGAGTAGCCCCTGGGGCTATGGCGGAGGGGTTGTCCTGACGCGTTGCGATTTCGGACAGGACCCCCCGCAGAGGCTTGGATAATCGGGGAACTTACCCGATTAGTTGGTGGGGTAGGGTTCAGATCCTGGACCAGAAGCTCCGCAGGAGGGCCCCAGCCTGGTGGGGCAGTTTCCCTTTCGGCACCAAGGCGAGATCCCCGAATCGGGAAGGGGAGAGCTCAGCTAGAAGCCAGCTGCTGAGCTGCTATCTCCTCCCGGGTTTCCGCACCAAATGTAAGATTTAATAGATGGTTTCAGATTATGGGTTTCTCCAACCCACAGCAAAATGGCCGCTGGGTCGCCATCTTAAGGTAACTCTTACACTTATGCCTGGCCTGGCACCTGTATGATGTCCTTCTGGAGAGAACAAACCGTCCCCGGTGGCTTTCCGACTTGGGAATGGAACAGCTTTCAGTTCCTTGCTGCTCCGTCCCTTACCTTCAGGACATTCTTACCGGGCCTCTTGCTTTTTTTACTCCAAAAAGGGCCCATGTACAAGATGAGCTGGTCAAGGTGATAGGAGGACCTAGACCTACGGAGGGATTGGGAAAGTTATTATAATATAAATAAATAAAAATAAATCAATAGAAATGTTAAATTCTATCTTTTTGAAACACTGAAAGCAATGTGAGCACTAGCAGAAATTGTCAAAATTCTTTTTTTCAGAGCTCTGTAAATTAACCAAAGACCTACAACCATCTGATGAGACTTTATTCAAAAAGAAATAGGTTATCTGATTAGACCTATCACAAATAAAGATATCACAATGATAAGAAAAAGAAAAAAACTTACCTAGAAGAAAATCCCAAGCCCAGATGGCTTTGCTAGTGAATTCTACTAAACATTTAAAGAAGAACACAAATCTCTCAAAAACTTTCTAAAAATTAGAGGTGGAGGAAATACTTCCCAGCTATTCTATGAGGCCAGTATTATCAATACTAATACCAAAGACACTGTAAGAAAATAAAACTCAGACAAATATCTCTTATGAATATAGCCCTAAAAATCTTCAACAAAATACTAGCAAACTGAATCCAGCAATAACGTTATACAGTATGACCAAGTGGGATTTATTCCAGGAACACAAGGTTGATTTAACTTCTGAAAATCAATCAGTACTGATAGATTAAAGTACTGATAGAATAAAGGGCAGAAACTATATGGTCCTTTTAGTAGATGCAGAAAATGCATGTGACAAAACTCAGCACCCTTTTATGATAAAAATATTCAACAATCTGGAAATATAAAGGAACTTTCTCACCCTGATAAAACCCACAACTAACATCATAATCAATGATGAAGGACTGAAAGTTCCCTCCCAATAATCAGGAATAAGACAATGATTTCTGATTTTGCCATTTCTATTCACATTATATTAGAGGTTCTTGCTGGGGCACTTGGTCAAGAAAAAGAAATAAAAGGCACTGAGATTGAAAAGAAAGAAGTAAAACTGTTTCTATTGGACGATCATGATCTTCTATGTAGAAAATCTTAATGAATTACAAAAAAGCCATTAGAACTAATAAACAAGTTTAATAAAGGCTTCGGGATACAAGATCACTATATAAAAATCTGTTTTATTTCTGCACACTAGCAATGAACAATCCATAAATGAAAATTTAAAAATCCATTTATAATACCATCAAAGAGAATAAAATACTTGGGAATAAATTTAAGAAAGGAAGTATAAGACCTGTGCACTGAAACCTAAAATAACATTGTTGAATGAAATGAAAGAAGACCTAAGTAAATGGAAAATCATCCCACCATGGAGCAGAAGACCTACTATTATTAAGATGGTAATGCAACCCCTATAATATCCCAGCTGTCTTTTTTGCAGATATTGACAAACTGATCCTAAAATTCATATTAAAACTGAAAAGCTAACCAAAACAATCTTGAAAAAGAATAAATTTGGAGAACTCATACATCCTAATTTCAAACTCACTGCAAATCTACAGTGATGAAGACAATATGGTACTCGCATTCATATTGAGAATCTAAAAATAAATCTATACATTGATGGTCAACTGATTTTCAATAAACATGCCAAGACTATTCAAGGAAGAAGAATCATCTTTTAAACAAATGGTGACAGGACAACTAGATATCCATGTATAAAAGAATGAAGTTGGACCCGTATCTCACATCATATAAAAATCAATTTAAAAAAACTAATTCAAATTGTGTCAAAGACCTAAATATAAGAACAAAACCCATTAAACTCTTAGAAGAAAATGGGGGGGGGGGAGGTAGGTAAACTTTGTGACATTGAATTGAATTAGTAAATGGTGTATTTGATATGATACTAAAGCACAAGTCACGTAAGAAAAAAATAGATGAATTGGACCATTAAAATGAAAAGTTTTTGTTTCAAAGGACACCATCAAGAAAGGGAAAAAGACAACACACAAAAAGGGATGTTTGCAAATCATATCTGATAAGGGCTTGTATCTGGAATATATAAAGAACTCTTACAACCCAATAATAAAAAGATAAAAACTCAATTAAGAATCAACAAGGGTTTTTAATAGACATTTATCCAAAGAATATGTAAAAAATGGCCAATAAACACATGAAAATATGTTCACCCTCTGTCTTAGTCCATTCAGGCTGCTAAAACAGTACACAGACTGGGTGACTTTATAAACAACAGAAAACTATTCCTCAAGTTCTGGAGGCCAGGAAGTCCAAAATCAAGGCACCATTACGGTCATGTGCTGTTAAGAATCTTTTTTTGTGGTTCAGAGCTGGCATCTCACATAGTGGGAGGGGCTGGGGAGCATTGTGGGACTTCTTTTAAAGGAGCTATAATCCTGTCAATAAAGGTTTCATCTTCATGCCCTGCTCACCTCCCAAAGGCCCCACTTCTTAATAACATCATCTTTGGGGGTTAGTATTTCAATATATGAATTGGGGAGGGTCACAAACATTCAGATAAAAGATTTTGAGATAAACATATATTTTTATTTCCCTTGGATACAAACCTAAGAGTATTGAGTTGTGTGGTAACTTTAACTTTTTGAGGAAGTACCAGACTTTTTTCTAACGGGGCTGCGCCATTTGACCATCTCACCAGCAATATATGTGAGCTTCCATTTTCCCACATCCTCACCGAAACCTGTTATAGACATACTAGTAAGTGTGAAATGGTATCTCATTACAGTTTTGATTTACATTTCCTTAGTGTCTAATGTTTCTATGGCCTGAATGTGATTTCAATTCAGTGATTCTTAATATATTCACAGAGTTGCAGAACTATTGTTATCTAACTTAAGGACATTTTCATCATTGCAGAAAGAAATCCCAGACTCATTAGAAGTCATTCCCCTCCTCCCCCTCCTTCCAGGCCATGGTAACCACTAATTTAATTCCTGTCTCTATAGATTTACCTATTCTGGCTATTTCATTGAAATAAAATTATGCAGGGTGCCTGGTGGCTCAGTTGGTTAAGCCCCTGACTTCGGCTCAGGTTATGATCTCGTGGTTCACAAGTTCGAGCCCTGCTGAGCTGTCAGCACAGAGCCTGGAACCTGCTTCAGATTCTGTGTCTTCTTGGAATTCTGTCCCTCTCCCACTCATTCTCTCTCTGGGAAGGAAGGAAGGAAGGAAGGAAGGAAGGAAGGAAGGGAGAAAAACTCAGTCTAGTGGGTATTGTGGTTATCTCTCCAATTCTATTTTTTCTCATTCATTACATAGCTGCTGGCAGTTAGGGTGTGATTATCTCTACTTCGAGCTTCAGTGGGTCCTGACTTGACCATTCTAGTCTTCTTGCCATAGTATAAGTTGGTGAGCAAGGGGCTTCAGGATTTTTGTTAGGTGGGTGTGAATGAATAACACAATTTCTTTCTTGCACAAGAAGGGAAAAATTAAGGTACAGGTAACTGTTAGTAGCCATCTTACTCCCATGAAAGAAGTCAGCTGAAGACAAAACTGACACACTGAGAAGGAGTAAGCCAAGACTGTCACAAAAAATGGAGCAAAAGCCCAAATGGAGTCTTGCCTGACTTCTGTGTCTTTTAAGTTGTGTGTGACCACATGACTAATTTGCCTACGACAGTCTCGGCTTACACAACTTCTCTTAGCCTGATTCGTAATAGTGCTCCTTGCTTTCTCAAAAGAGTCCTAATTTAGACAATCATTTAATATGGTCAATTCCCTATAACTGGATTTTCAATTACATATCCAATTAAATTTAATAGTTAGCCAAGGCCAGATTGTGTCCATTCACACTGTTTCCTGGCTGATTCTCAGCAAGCTCCCTCAGATTATTCAGTTATTTAAAATATTTGGAATCACAGAGGAACCACAGAAGACATCCTGCTTTCCTCTCACTTTACCTGGTAATTTCTTAAATTCTTCCTTCAGGACCCAGGACTTCTCCATAAGTTTTTCTAGACATTCCTAAGTAAAAGTAATCATTCCCAGCCCCAAACAATTCTCCTCATACCTCTTTATCAACACTTTTAACATTGCATGCAATGATCTGTTTTCCTGTTTATCTCCCATAGTCAACTATGAGCGTCTCCAGAAAAAACAATTACATGAATTTTAAGTTTGTATCCAAAGCATGAAAATAATGTTCTCCTGGAACATAGTTGCTTTTGAAATTTGTTGAGGAATAAAGGGAATGAAATGACTAAATAGGAAAGCCATTTGTTTACCTTGTTATCTTAACAATCTTGTTCATATAATTTTGCTCAATATTTTCCATTGTACAGTGACTGGTCCTTAATAATGTCTCCCAAACCCAAATGATTACAAAATAATTAAAATGGGCAATTGAATTTAGGGATGAGCTTAGTATAGAAAAGGCCTAAATAGTTGTTTCTATTTCCTTGAGTTGCACAGTGGACTATTTCATGCTTCTTCACACTTGAGATAACACTTCGAATTTATGCCCACAATAGGGGCACCTGGGTGGCTCAGTCGCTTAAGCATCCTACTCTTGGTTTCTGCTTAGGTCATGATCTCACAGTTTCGTGAGTTTGAGCCCCACATCAGGCTCCAAGCTGACAGTGCAGAGCCTGCTTGGAATTCTCTGTCTCCCTCCAGCTCTCTACCCCCCCCTTGCACTATCTCTGTCTCTCTCAAAATAAATAAATAACTTAAAAACAACTTATGCCCACAATAAAATAAAAGTTTAAAAATAATCTGATAGGATTTTTAAACCATAAAATTGCTAGGCTGGAAGGAGGGCCCATCTTCACAAATTCATTCCTAGTTTGTTGCTCATTCATACAAATGTTGTAATCTTTAAAAATATAAATCAATTCTGAGCTTAAAAAAAATCAAGTATATATGTTGTCATATAAACTAGACTCTGAAAACTTCACTTTCTGTTAATCCTGATATCCTGATGTATTTTTTAAAAAATGTTTATTTGTTTTTGAAAGAGAGAGAGCATGAAGGAGGGCCAGAGAGAGGGGGACAAAGGATCTAAAATAGGCTCAATGCGGATAGCAGCAAGCAGATGCAGGGCTTGAACTCATGAACTGAACCGTGAGATCATGACCTGAGCCAATGTTAAACCCCCAACCAACTGAGCCACCCAGTTCCCTCATCCTGATGCATTTCATTCTGAGTATTTTAAGGTATTTATTACCCAAAATAATATTAACATTATTCAATATCACTGTTTCTTACAGGTCAAAAGGCCCCACATGTATCTAAATACCTTTTGTTTTAATGTTTATTTATTTTAGGAGAGAGAGCGAGAGCACATGCATGTGTGTGAGCAAGGGAAGGGCAGAGAGAGGGGGAGAGAGAAACCCAAGCAGACTACATGCTGTGTTGTCAGCACGGGACAGGGCTCAAGCTCACAATGGTAAGATCATGACCTGAGCCAAAATCAAGTTAGACACAACCGACTGAGCCACCCAGGCACCCCTAAATATCTTTTTAATCTTATTCTTTGATATAATATTATATTTCAAGGCCTGAAATAAACGGAATTTATTCATGGAATTAACGTTTCTTTGTTTGTTCTTTATTATTTATTTATATTTTTCCAATACTTACTATTGTCCTCTAATTGCATTTGTTTCTGATTGACTAATTAGTTATATTGGCAAGAAAATGAGATCTATAGGATATTCTTATTTGTGTAATAAGCAAGACTTGTGGAATGGTATATGCTTGTATTACGGATGGGCTGATTTGCTAAAAGAAAATCCTTATGGGAATAGTTAATTTTATCCTCTCATAGGTAAAAACAGTAGAAGGAGAAATGGAGAAAACAAGTTAGCAATCTAGATGAGATTAGAATAAATGAACTCTATTAAGGAATAATAATAAAACTTTCATAGAATTTCGTGTGCTTGGAACTGTTCTAAATATTTAAAATACGTGAACTTTAATCCTCACAATACAGGTCAAATAGCTAGTAAACAGTAGAACTAGGATTCAAACCCAACCACTTTGATGTTTACAGTGTATGTGCTTAACTGATAGTCTACACTGAATCCTGAAACAAAGCATTCTTAAGATGAAAGGTATTTTGTAGAGACCCTAAACTCAGGTGATCCAGGTTATCTCAACAGTCTTCGCTCCACAGTGAAAGTTAAATTCACATCTTGCTTACATTGTTAATGCTATGAAATTATACCAGAAGAAGCAGATTTTATTGGCATTTCCCTGAATTATTTTATGAGAAGAAAGCACTTATGAAAAAGACTGTTCTTTTTAATTCTTCCACTTGTTTTTACTTTCCTAGATAAATTGTTTTGAAATGATAACATATTTTATAAAATTCCTCTTAACTGAAGGAATTTTTTCTCCTTCCCTTCCCCCATGGTTTTCTGTTCAGTTTCTGTTTCTGAAGCAAAAGATGTGGTAAAAGGAAAGAGCAAGATGTTTAAATTGCCAGTGTCTCTAGGCATAAAACATATGATCTATTCTTAATATACTTTTCTATACTTTCAATGGTGAAATTCACCTATATAGAACACTGGTTTCCAAACTGAAAAGTGCTAAACAAAAATCCACTTTACAGTCTGAACTGTGAGAATTGTTTTTATGGGTTTTTGTTGTTGGTTAGATTTTTGCTGGTGGTGGTGGTGGTTTGGGTTTTTTTTGTTTGTTTGGTTGCTTTTTGTTTTGTTTCGTTTGTTTTTTACCTGTCAAATTCAGAATCTTTATTTCTTTTTTTATGAATATAATTTATTGTCAAATTGGTTTACATACAACACCCAGTGCTCATCCCAACAAGTGCCCTCCTCAATGCCCATCACCCATTTTCCCTCTCTCCAACCACGCCCATCCACCCTTAGTCTGTTCTTTGTATTTAATAGTCTCTTGTTGTTTGTCTCCCTCCCTCTCTGTTTATATCTATTTTTCCCCTTCCCTTCCCTCATGGTTTTCTGTTCAGTTTCTCAAGATCCACATATGAGTGAAAACATATGACATCTGTCCTTCTCTGACTGACTTATTTCACTCAGCATAATACCCTTGAGTTCTATCCACGTTGCTGCAAATGGCATAATCCCATTCTTTCTCATTTCAAGTAGTATTCCATTGAATATATAAACCACATCTTCTTGATCCATTCATCAGTTCATGGACATTTAGGCTCTTTCCATAATTTGGTTATTGTTGAAAGTGCTGCTATAACCATTGGGGTTCATGTGCCCCTATGCATCAACATTCCTGTATCCCTTGGGTAAATTCCTAGTATTGCTATTGCTGGGTCATGTAGCTCTATTTTTAAAATTTGAGGAACCTCTGCAGTATTTTCCATTGCATTCCCACTAACAGTGCAAGAGGGTTCCCATTTCTCCATATTTGCACAGCATCTATAGTTTCCTGATTTATTTATTTTAGCCACTCTGACTGGTGTGAGGTGGTATCTCAGGGTAACTTTGATTTTTATTTCCCTGATGGTGAGTGACGTTGACCATCTTTTCATGTGTCTGTTGGCCATCTGGATGTCCTCTTTGGAGAAGTGTCTATTCATGTATTCTGCCCATTTCTTCACTGGATTATTTGTCTTTTGGGTATTGAGTTTGGTAAGTTCTTTATAGATTTTGGATACTAGCCCTTTATCCGATAAGTCATTTGCAAATATCTTTTCTCATTCCATCTGTTGTCTTTTACTTTTGCTGATTATTTTCTTCGCTGTGCAGAAGCTTTTTATCTATATGAGGTCCCAATAGTTCATTTTTGCTTTTAATTCCCTTGCATTGGAGATGTGTCGAGTAAGAAATTATAGCGGCTGGTGAAAGAGATTGTTGCCTGCTTTCTCCTCGAGGGTTTTAATGGTTTCCTGTCTCACATTTAGGTCATTTATCCATTTTGAGTTTATTTTTGTGTGTGGTGTAAGAAAGTCATCTAGTTTCATTCTTCTGCCTGTTGATGTTCAGTTCTCCCAGTACCATTTGCTAAAGAGACTGTCTTTTTTTTTCCAACGGATGCTCTTTCCTGCTTTGTCAACGATTAGTTGACCACACATTTGTGGGCCCAGTTCTGGGTTCTCTATTCTATTCCATTCATCCATGTGTCTGCTTTTGTGCCAATACTATACTGTCTTGATAATTACAGCTTTGTAGTAGAGGCTAAAGTCTAGGATTGTGATGCCTCCCACTTTGGTTTTCGTCTTTAATATTACTTGGCTATTCAGGGTCTTGTGGTTTCATACAAATTTTAGGATTGTTTATTCTAGCTTTAAGATGAATGCTGGTGCAATTTAGATTGGGATTCCATTTGAATGTGTAGATTACTTTGGGTAGTATTGACGGTAGTATTGACATTTTAACAGTATTTATTCTTCCAATCCATGAGCATGGAATGTTTTTCCATTTTTTTCTAATGCTTTATTTATTTTTCATACAGAGAGAGCAGACCATAAGAGGGGGAGGGGCAGAGAGAGAAGGAGACACAGAACAGGAAGCAGGCTCCAGGCTCTGAGCTAGCTGTCAGCACAGAGCCTGACACGGGGCTCTAACCCACAAACGTGAGATCTGACCTGAGCCGAAGTCGGAGACTTAACCGACTGAGCCACCCAGGCGCCCTCCATTTTTTAAAGTGTTTCCTTCATAAGCTTTATAGTTTTCAGCATACAAGTCTTTTACATCTTTGGTTAGGTTTATTCCTAACTATTTTATGGGTCTTGGTGCAATTGTAAATGGGATCAGTGTCTTTATCTCTTTCTGTTGCTTCATTATTGGTGTATAAAAATGCAACCAATTTCTGTACCTTGATTTTGTACCCTGTGACTTTTCTGAATTCATGTATCAGTTCTTGGAGTCTTTTCATGGAATCTTTTGGGTTTTCCATATAGAGTATTATATTGTCTTTGAAAAGTGAAAGTTTGACTTCTCCTTTGCCAATTTTGATGCTTTTTATTTCATTTTGTTGTCTGATTGGTGGGGCTAGGACTTCCAACGCTGTGTTAAACAACAGTGGTGAGAGTGGACACCCCTGTCATGTTCCTGATCTCAGGGGGAAAGCTCTCAGCTTTTTTCCCATTGAGGATGATATTAACTGTGGACTTTTCATATATGGCTTTTATGATGTTTAAGTATGTTCCTTCTATCCCTACGTTCTAGAGGATTTTTATTAAGAAAGGATACTGTATTTTGTCAAATGCTTTTTCTGCATCTATTGACAGGACCATATGGTTCTTATCTTTTCTTTTATTAATGTGATATATCAAATTGATTGATTTGCAAATATTGAACCAGCTCCACAGCCCAGGAATGAATTCCACTTGATTATGGTGAATAATTCTCTTTATATGCTATTGAATTCGATTTGCCATTATGTTGTTGAGAATTTTTGCATTTATGTTGATCAGGAATATTGGCCTATAGTTTTCCTTTTTTGTGGGGTTTCTGTCTGGTTTAGGAATCGAGGTAATGCTGGCTTCATAGAGTGAGTCCATAAGTTTTCCTTCCATTTCTATTTTTTGGAATAGCTTGAGAAGGATAGGTATTAACTCTGCTTTAAATGTCTGGTAGAATTCTCCTGGGAAGCCATCTGGCCCAAGACTCTTATTTGTTGAGAGATTTTGGATAACTGATTCAATTTCTTCACTAGTTATGGGTCTGTTGAAATTTTCTCTTTCTTCTCATTTGAGTTTTGGTAGTGTGTTGGTGTTAGGAATTTGTCCATTTCCTCCAGGTTGTCTAGTTTATTGGCATATAATTTTTCATAGTTCATCCTGATAATTGTATTTCTGTGGTGTTGGTTGTGATCTGTCCTTTTTCATTCAAGATTTTATCTATTTGGGTTTTCTCTTTTGTTTTTGAGAAGTCTGGCTAGAGATTTATCAATTTTGTTTATTTTTTCAAAAAGCAAGCTCTTAGATTCATTGATCTGTTCTGTTGTTGTTGTTGTTGTTCTGGATTCAATATTATTTGATTCTGTTCTGATCTTTATTATTCCTCTTTTTCTGCTGGCTTTAGAGTTTCTTTGCTATTCTGCTTCTAGTTCCTTTAGGTGTGCTAGTAGATTTTGTATTTGGGATTTTTCTTGTTTCTTTAGATAGGCCTAGATTGCAGTGTATTTTCCTTTCAGGACTACCTTTGCTGCATCCCAAAGGGTCTGACTGTGGTGTTTTCATTTTCATTTGATACCATATATTTTTAAATTCTTCTTTAATTGCCTCATTGACCCATTAATTCTTTAGTAGGATGTTCTTTAACCTCCATGCATTTGGAGGTTTTCCAAACTTTTCCTGTGGTTGATTTCAAATTTCATAGCATTTTGATCTGAATGTGTGCATGGTATGATCTCAATTCTTTTATATTTATTGAGGACTGTTTTGTGATCGGTATGTGATCTATCTTGGAGAATGTTCCATATGCACTTGAGAAGAATGTTTATTCTGTTGCTTTTGGATGGAAAGTTCTGAATATATCTGTCAAGTTCATCTGGTCCAGTGTATCATTCAAGGCCATTGTTTCTTTACTGATTTTATGCCTAGGTGATCTGTCCATTGCTGTGGGTAGAGTATTAATGTCCCCTGCAATTACCATATTCTTATCAATAACTTGCTTGTGTTTGTGATTAATTGATTTATATATTAATCGATTTATATATTTGGTGCTTCAAATTGGGGGAATAAACATTCATCATTGTTAGCTCTTCTTGGTGTATAGACCGTGTAATTATGATATAATGCCCTTCTTCATTTCTTGTGACAGCCTTATGGCTACTCCAGCTTTGTGTTGACTTCCAGTGGCATGATAGATGGTTCTCCATTAAGGTGTCCTCAGGTCTAAAGTGTGTCTCTTGTAGACAGAAAGTAGATGGGTCTTGTTTTGTTTTGTTTTGTTTTTAATCCATCCTAATACCCTATGTCTTTTGAGCAGAGCATTTAGTCCATTTACATTCAGTGTTATTATTGAAAGATATGGGTTTAGAGTCACTATGTTTTCAGTAAGTTTCCTGCTTGTAGTGGCATCTCTAGTCCTTTGTGGTCTTTGCAATACTCACAGAGTCCCCCTTAGGATCTCTTGTGGGGCTGGTTTAGTGGTGATGAATTCCTTCAGTTTTCCTTTGTTTGGGAAAACCTTTATCTCTTCTTCTCTTCTGAATGATATGCTTGTTGGATAAAGGATTCTTGGCTGCATAATTTTCCTATTCATCACATTGAAAATTTCCTGCCACTCGTTTCTAGCCTGCCAAGTTTCAGTAGATAGGTCTGCTACTACCCTTATGTGTCTATCCCTGTAGGTTAAGGCCCATTTATCCCTGGCTACTTCCAGAATTCTCTCTTTATCTTTGTATTTTGCCAGTTTCACTATGATATGTCGTGCAGAAGATTGATTCAAGTTATGTCTGAAGGAAGTTTTCTGTGCCTCCTAGATTTCAGTGTCTGTTTCCTTCCCCAGATTGAGGAAGTTATCAGCTATGATTGTTCAAGCACACCATCAGTCCCTTTCTCTCTCTTCTTCTTCTGGTAACTCCTATGATATGGATATTTTTCCATTTCATTGAGTCACTTAGTTCTCTCCTTCTCCCCACGTGATCCAGAACTTTTTAATCTCTTTTTCTCAGATTCATCTTTTTCCATAATTTTATCTTCTATTTCACCTATTCTCCCCTCTGCCTCTTCAATTCTCGCTGTCACTGCCTTTATTTTGCACCTCATTTATAGCATTTTTTAAACTCATCATGACTCTTTTTTAGTTCCTTGATCTCTGCAGCAATAGATTCTCTGCTGTCTTCTTTGCTTTTTCAAGTCCAACCATTAATATTATGACTATTTTTCTAAATTCTTGTTCAGTTATAGTGTTTATATCTGTTTTGAGCAATTTTTCAGCTGTCATTTCTTCCTGGGATTTCTTTTGAGGAGAATTCTTTCGTTTCACCATTGTGGCTAATTTTCTGTCCCTTATATCTTTTAAAAGCTTGTTATGTATCCTGCACCTGTGAGCACTACTGTATTAAAGAGAGATCATACACTTTCCAGGGCCTGGCCCTTTAGGAGGTGTTTTTTGGAGACTGTTATTTCTCTCTGTTGTTGTGAGCTTGGTTACTTTATCTTCCTACTCATAGTGATGTTTTGAACCCTCCACTAGGTGTGCTTTTATTTGTTCATTCAAGTAGCCTTGGAAAGGGAATCAAACAGAAAACAAAACAAAAACACTCAAACACCAACCCCCCCCAACACACAAACAAAAAAAATAAATCCAGAAACAAAAAACCAGAAACACCAGCTACAAGTAAACAACAGGGTGGAGGCAGTGCTGATGGAAGAGGCCTTATCCCGTAACAAAGAGATATGATAGGGGTGGGGAATACGAAAGAATAAAAATCAACCAGAGAAACTATGGCTTAATCCAGGGAGAGAGAAAGAAAAATAAAAAAGGAGGCCAGAAAAAAGAAATAAAAAGACAGAGAAATTATATGGCTTAATCCCAAGAGAGTGAAAGGAGAATAAAGGAGATGTGGAACATGTACAGGAGAATGGATTAAATATGTCTGCTTAAGGGGCGCCTGGGTGGCTCAGTCGGTTGAGCCTCTGACTTCGGCTCAGGTCAGATCTTACATTCGTGGGTTCGAGCCCCGCGTCAGGCTCTGTGCTGACAGCTAGCTCAGAGCCTGGAGCCTGCTTCCGGTTCTGTGTCTCCTTCTCTCTCTGCCCCTCCCCGTCTCATGCTCTGTCTCTCTCTGTATCAAAAATAAATAAAACATTAAAAAAATTAAAAAAAAATATGTCTGCTTAAACAAACCAACAACCAGGGTAAGCAGACTAGAGGAGACATAAGAAAGAGAAAAGGAAGGAAAAATGTATCTATATAATAAGAACTGTACAATAATTAAATCAGGCAGTACAACAGTACTGGTCTGGAAGAGGTGCCCTCTGGTTACCAGGCCAGGAGGGGCGTGGTTTGGTATAGGTGGTCCCGCCTCCATGGTGGGCCCTGCTGTCAATTTGCTGAAGCGCCCACTAGTTGGCATGGGGAGAAAAATGGCAACACCCCAGTCTCTCCTCCATGGACCAGGGGTTCCAAACCACTCTGTATGAGCTGTCCTCACTGTGCGGCAGACACAAATGAGGCAGTTTGTCCCACTCCACCAACTCCTGTGCCCTGGTGCTTGGCTGGGATTCAAACTCCCACTCCATGTGCCCCAGTACTGGGGAAGCACCTCTCTGTGCCACCTGATATGCGGTCTCCTGCTGGCAGTAACAGGCAGGCTTTGTCCTGTCCCATAGCACGCCAGGGAGGCGACTTTCTCCTACTGTGGACTGCGCCCCTGACCTAGCCACTGAGCCTAGGGCTGGCTCCCCACCTCCCCAGGTGTGTCATCGGGGCAGCTAGCCCCAGTCTGGAGAAGGCCCCTCAGTTAGAGATTATCTCTTTCTTCATTCCAGTCCTTGGTTTTTTTCTTGTCCAAATATAGTCCTATGGTTCTACAGCCGCTCTTCTCTTCCTTTGACTCTGTGCAGAAGGCGCTCCCTCCCTTCCACTGGTTTTATCTCCCCTAGTTCACAATCAGGCACCTATGGCCCCTCATGTTGTCCCAATGGGTCCCTGTGAGTGTGACTGTCTCTTTTCTTCCTGGGCTCTCGGAGTTCAAACTCCTTTAGCTTCAATACTGCTTTGTTTGTGAGATGAGAGAACTTCAGATTCCCCTATTTCTCTGCCAAGCTGGCCCCTCTCTGTTTTTTTAAGTAGGCTTCACACCCACTGCAGAGACCAAGTGGGGCTTGAACTTACAACCCTGATATCAAGATCTGAGCTGAGATCAAGGATCAAATGCTCAACCAACTGAGCCACCCAGGCACCCCTGAACTGTGAGGACTGATCATCTCCCATAAATTGTCTAAAATAACTTAATATTTCATTTGCTTATATAAAGAGTATTGGCTTTGAAGTCTGACAGACCTTGTTCCAAACTCCAGCTCCTTCACTTAGCACATGTCTCACCTGGGTAAATAACATAATCTTTTGGCTTTTAATTATATATTTCATGACTTTGGTGAAAATCAAGTTAATATTTCAAAAACTTGCTGGCATATAACTTAGGTTGGGTTCAATAAATTAAGAGTCTCAGCCTGTCTCTGTCTTTGTCCCTTTCTTTCAATAAACTACCAAGTTTGTTTACACACACACACACACACACACACACACACAGTCTAGGTGACAGTTTTAACATAAACTTGAGTAAATAAATTGAATTGAGTCTACCTAAAAAGAACGCAATTTTAGGGGGACCTGGCTGGCTCAGCTGGTGGAGCTTGATCTTAGGGTCATGAGTTCAAGACCCACACTGGGAGTAGAGATTACTTTAAAAACAAAAAAGTATTTTTAACAAAAAAAAATAAAAGGAAAACAATTTTTAAAATATTATGGAAAAAGAAAGTAGTTGACATTTGCATGAGACATATTTGGAAATCTTTTATTTAGCTTCCTTTAAAAATAAACATTAGTGCTTCAACCCAGCACACTATGGACTAAAACAAAACCAAATATGAGATCTGAAAAGAAAAATTAGTATAAGTAAATCATTTTAATTTATTTGAACATGAGTTAGCAAAACAGCTGAGGATAAATAATGAACTCTAGTGAACTCCAGGCACTCCCCTGGACCACACCCAGACATACAAACACACTTTATGTGTGGATTGTCAGGATCTGGCCCTGAGCTGAAAATTTACTAGAACCTTTGTGCATTTGAGGGCTATTCACAGTAACATAGTATCTTTGGATTTGTTCCTACCAAACATGCTGGGGGGGAGAAAAAAAAAAGAATGAATTAAATTAACTTTTGGCATTAGCACCATAAATTCCAGATCAACTGATTCTAACTTTGTTTTTGAAAATTCAAATTTACCCAATTTCTAGAGGATCACCTTTTTTTTTTAATCTTGTTTTTTAAAAGTGTTTTAGAAGACTGAAAATTTACAGTATACTTGTCTTTTAAAAATAACATGTTAACTGTAGGGAACTGACTTGTGATTTTTAAAATGTTTATGTGGAAGATTCTTTATAATAATGACAAAGATGGAAAATATGTCCAATGCTGACATAAAAATCATGCTGTTGACTCTGACAAGTAGAACATAGGCGTTGGAGCGGGTCTTCAGGTTGTGATTAGGCAAACTAATATGTGGTTAGTCTCTCCAACTCTGTGATCTAATTGTGTAATATGAAGGAGGGGTTATGGTAATTAATGTGTATTTTTTCCACAAAGAAAAATATTTTTAAAGTATTTGCAAACCCAGGAGAAAGCTGAACAATTTTTCCGGTAACTTCTCTCAATGTAGATTATTTATTCATTCGTTCAACAAATATTTGAGTGCCTAGAAGGTGCAAATCCCTGGGATCTGATGACAAACTAGATTATCTCACTTACTACATTTTCATATATATATATATATACATACATATGCATATGTATATATTTAGTGGAGTACTCATTAGTTTCTAAAAGATAGACTTTATTTTCTGGAGCAGTTTTAGGTTTACAGCAAAATTGAACAGAAATTATGGACAGTTCTCCTAGGCGCACTCTATTCCAACACATGCACAGCCCCTCCCACCCCCCACTATCAACATCCTCACCAGTGTGGGGCCTTTGTTACAGTTGATAAACCTTCACTGACACATCATTATCACCCAAAGTCCACAGCTTGTATTAGAATTCACTCTTGGTGTTGTAAATTCTATGGGTTTTGATACATGTATAATACATGTAACCACCATTTTAGTATTAATGTTTGTTTATTTTGAGGGAGAGTGCAAAAGTGGGAGACAGGCAGAGAGAGAGAGAGAATCCCAAGCAGGATCTGCATTGCCAGTGTAGAGCCCTACATGGAGCTCGATCACATGAATCATGAGATCATGACCTAAGTCAAAATCCAGAGTCAGACGCTTAACTGATTGAGACACCCAGGTGCCCTAATAAAGTTTTGTACAGAATAGTTTCATTGCCCTTAATATTCTCTGTGATCTATCTATTCATCCCTTGCCTCTCTTGCCTGACAACCACTCATCTTTTTACTATCTCCAGTTTTGCCTTTCATAGAATGTCATATACTTGAAAAGACTGTCTTCTTTCAGTTAGTAATATATATTTAAGCTTCCTTCCTGTCTTTCATGAAGGCTTGATAGCTCATTTCTTCTTGGTGAATACTATTCCATTGTTTGGACATACCACAGTTTATCCACTCATCTGCTGAAGAACATGGTTGCTTCCAAGTTTTATCAATTATGATAAAGCTGTTAGAAACATCTGTGTGCAGGTTTTTGTGTGCACATGTTTTCAACTCATTTGGATAAATATCAAGGATGCTATTACTGGATCCTATGTTTAGTTTTGTAAGTAACTGCCAAATTGTCTTCCAAAGTGAATGCACCACTCATAATTTTAAAAGAATAAATTATGAAAAATTTCTACTTGGCTTTATAAACTCCTTTGTAAAATAGAAAAGTGTATTTTTCACCATAAAAACAAATAATGCTCATTATAGGATATCAACAATATAAAAAGGCAGGCAAAAAAATCAGCACATTTTCATTCTTTAAAGACAAATAATTGGCGTAATTTCTTTCAGTCTTTCTTCTGTGCATAGCCTCTCAAGTGTCACATTTTAAACTTGATTTATCTAGAATGTAACCAAAGATGATGTTTCTTAGACACAACCCAAGTTAGGAATCCTGATTGTTGAAAATTAAATGACAATTTTGCAATTTATTTGCCTCTGAAAACATTGCTTCTCAAACTGTATGAATTCTAATATATATTAATGTTACTGGATTATCCCTGGAAAGAATCAGAAGCCCTGACCTTTGTGAAATTGGTTTTCTGAAAGAGAGGAGTACCCTTTAGAAAACCAAAAAAAGTGTTAACTGCTAAAAGTGAGATCAGCGGACAGTCTTTGCTAGACTCCTATGCTGCTGTGCTACATGGAAGAAATGTACAGTTTTATAGTATCTGTAGAATGTTAGGATTATATATTCTAATATTAGGGTTACATACTCATGCATATTCAGTTTAGAATACGTAATCCCAACCGATAGATACTATAGAACGGTTTGTACAAGACCAAGTGTAACCAGGCTCAGTACAATATTGCTGATCTTTAATAATTACTGTTATACCAATTCTGTTCATTCTTTTTCCCCCAATTCTGTTAACTTTAAGCGTATCTGCTTCTTTCATCTTTCTTGGCCTTATTTTCCATGTTATTGATCATACTATATAAAATCTTTTGTTGTAAGGTTCCAAAAAACATTTTGGAGAAAAGCAGAATATAACAAAATGCTTTAATTGACCAATTGACTCACCAAATCTAAGAGGGCATTAATTGTAAGGTGCATTATTATATATATGATTAAGAAAAAAAAAACCTACCAGTTAGCGTTAAGATGTTCCTGACTGTGAGATGCATTTCTATTTCAGAAATGTCGCAGTGTGTTAAAGTGTTTTTAAAAGTGAGTCCTTGAACTAATTAACTACAATGATGACATTTTAAAATTTCCATTTGTAGGAGAGCCTAGGTGGCTCAGTTCCTTCAATGTCTGAGTTTTAGTTTTGGATCAAGTCATGATCTCACTATTTATGAGATTGAGCCCTGCTTCCGGGTCCTCACTCAAAGTGTGGGGCCTGCTTGAGATTCTCTCCTCCTCTCTCCCTGCCTCTCCCCCGCTTGCTTGCTCTCTTTAAATAAATAAATAAACTTAAAAATTTTTTTCCATTTGTATTTTGCTAGTAGTATACCATCTCACTATAACTTTAATTCATCAACCAATAACTTTGAACAGCAGTTTCCTTTGTAAGCACTGTTCTTTCTCACTGACTGTACCCCAGTAAAACACAAAGTATTGTGAATGCAGATTGGTTCTCAGTAGACATTAATTTAAACTCTTCTCTGATTGTAATTTATCATTTAATTATAGATTAAGGTAGTTCATTTAATCAATATCAGCTATAATAAATCGCCATGATAAAATAACCAACTTCTTTTCAAAATTGAATTCAGTCCAATCTCAAGGGAGGTCATGGATTATTTAAAAGGAAATCACTTGAAATAATAAACATTGTCTAAACATAAAACAATCAAGAAACAATATAAACTCATCTAGGTTAAAGAAACAAACAGGAACATTTAATACTAGATTAAAACATCTCCCTGGACTGATTTAAAATTAAGATAAATGCTAAATTACCTCACTATCCAAAATATCACTGCTTAACATTTTAGAGCAGATCTATCCACATGCGGAATTTAAATTTTTCTGGTAACTAGCTATATTTTAAAAGTAAAACAAAAACAGTGAAATAAATATTCTTAATTTAGCCCAATATATCAAAAATATTGTTTCAATATGTAATCAGTAAAAATTAATTACTTAGGTGGTTTTGGACATCGGTGTATGGTTTAGACACACAGCATGCCTTAATTCTACCAGCCACATTTTAAGCGCTCAATAGCTACCTAGCCACCTATTGCTACGGCATTGGACAGCAGTCTTAGGGGACTTCCATGTTAACTGATTCCTTAGATTTGAGAGTTTGAGAATTTCTTTTATGTTACACACTGTCTCTACGGTGCTTAGAGATACGTGAGGCATTAAGATTATTTTGCTCTCCGGTTGGCTGTGATCCAAGACAACATAGCATTAAAAGCATTAAGAAACGAAGGCAACGGGACAGCCGTGCGTCCAGGAACCTGGCCTGGAGGAGGGCCTAAGCCTCGCTGAGCAGTGCCCGGCGGAGAAGCTGCAGACACAGCGCTGGAAGCTAGTTTTCGAGATAACCGGGCGGATGCCTGGAACTCCGTGTCTTTCTCAGGGGCGTCCCAGAACACTGGAGCGGGACACAGGGCAAGCAGCCTCTGAGCCGGACACATGGTCACGCGCCGCCACCGCCGAGGGAGGCCGGCCCCTAGGCTCAGGGCCGACCGCCCGTGGCGCCGCCGCCCGACGCCGAGCCCGGGGAGGGAAGGAGGGCTAGCGTCCAACCGAAGCCTCCCAGGGGCGCGCTCTCGATGGTGACGATGACGCAGCGGGCGCGAGAAGGCAGGGTGGGCGGGGAGCAAC
>NC_043712.1:20985002-21037378 GCF_006229205.1 Suricata suricatta | reverse complement strand
CTCCCCACCTTCCTCTCCCCTCCTGCGCCCCCGCGCCGGGCGCCCACCCTGTCCTCCGGCAGGATCGCGGTCCGCGGCGACGGCCGGAGCGGGCCGGGCCGGGCCGGGGGATGGCGCTGCTGGACCTGGCCCTGGAGGGAATGGCCGTCTTCGGGTTCGTCCTCTTCTTGGTGCTGTGGCTGATGCATTTCATGGCCATCATCTACACGTGAGTGAGGGGTAGCTGGAGGAGCCCTTGGCTCGGGGGTCAGGGCCTCCGGGTGGGAGGCATTGCGTTTTGGAGAGGATTGGGCTCGGGTAGGAGTGGAGAAAGCGTATTCTCAGACTGTTACTCCATTCCTTCTCACCTTGGACCACCTGGAACGGGGGGCCTTGCGGGGGGAAAGTGGTGAGTGAGGAGGTTTGCTGAGCTGCGGGCGACTGCACGGCCTGGGGAAAGGAGACTATGCTCTTTCTAGGTGTCGGGCCGAAGGTTGCTTGCTTGGTTTCATTGTGTGGGGGATTGTTTGATTTTGCATCTGGGCCAAATATATAGTGTGTTGCTGTGCTGTAGTTGTTGTTTTCTCGACTTGGACGACATTTCTATTATGATGATGATCATTTTCACTCTTCTGGGCGCTGTACGCAGCTACCCGGGGACCTCCCTGTGGATTTTCTTCTTCCTGAATTCCTTTAGATAGGTGTGGAGCACCTGTCCAGCTTGAAAAATGTCCACCGAATCTCCAGGCTGACGTTACAGCCTAGAGTCATGTCAGCTTGTGTATTTCTTTGTAGTTTTCTTTCCTTTTTTCCAGTTCTTTATATATAGTCTTATTTAAATTTGTCTCTCCCCCCCTCAGACCCCTTATTCATTATTAATTTAATAACTACATCTTGAGGCCTTACTGGATGTCATTCACTAGGGACACAGTGGTGAGCAGGACAGAATTCCTGTCCTCATAGAGCTTACATTCTGGAAAGGAGAGACAGATAATAAAAATTAAAATAGGATTATTTCACATAGTGATAAAGTCTGAATAATATAAAACAGGGTAGTGGGATGAATAATGATAGAAGGTATTCACTTGTTTAAATGTCTTTAAAATGAAATCTGCCTTCATAAAGAAGTGAAAGACTTACAGAGAGCACATTGCTGATACAGATTCACTGGCATTTTAGCCTGAAAAAAAAAAAAACCCAACACATGATTATACGTAGTAATCTTTATCACCAGCTAGAAGAGGGCATGTGTCAATAGAGGAAATGGGAAGACTTTTTTTTTAATGTTTATTTATTTATTTTTGAGAGGGCATGAGCAGGGGAGGGGCAGGGAGGATGGGAGAGAGAATCCCCAGCAAGTTCTGTACTGTCAGTGCAGAGCCAGATGCAGGGCTCCCTCGATCCCGTGAGCAGTAAGATCATGACCTGAGCCCAGATGTAGTCAGATCCTTTACCAACTGAGCCACCTAGGTTCTGGAGATGGGAGAACTTGTAACAAATTTGTTACTCCCCCTGCCTATTTTACTCTAGAAAGAATGTACTTTTCCTTTTGGAAATTTTGCATTTTATCAGAATCAGGTGGCATTTCCTGGTGCAGTACATTGTAGAAAACATACTGATATTCCTCTGAACGTGAAAGAAAACATGCCACTTGGATACTACTGATCTCAATTTTTTTAGTTTGTGAGCTGATGTCACTGAATCCTTTCTGGAGTTCATTTTAAATATATATGAGTTCTTAAAAAGCAACTTTGTCACTATTTTCCAATCATAAAAATAAAAAAGCTAACTATATAAGGAAATACAAAGAGGAATAAAGAAACTTAAACACACACCAGAACTTCATCACCTTGTCAGCCTCTTGTGACTGTCCTTACAGTGTGTGTGTGTAGAGAGAGAGAAAGAAGGAAGGGGTGGGGGCTGACATTATAACTATTGTTCTGTAGCCTGCTTTTAAAATTCATCTATTTAGTAAAATGCTTTCTGGGAGCTCTTTTGTACAAGGTACTATTCTAGGTGCTGGAAATACGATTGGAGAATAAGACATCCAGGCTCTGCCCAGCCTGCTCACATGGGGTTTCCACGTAAAATGTGATGACCACTTTTTTCCTATGTAATAAATGTATCGTCTTTGCATCATTTTAAATAGATTTATGGCATTTGAGTTTATGAGGTACTACTATGTATTCATTGTCATTGGTGGGTATTTAGGTTTCCAGTTATCAAGATTACAAACAACACTGTGGTGAATTCATATGTGTACTTCTTTGAGAGAGGATTTCCTTAGTGTAGGTTCCTAAAAGAAAAGTAGGTGCGCCTGTGTTTTGGATTGTCAAGCCCTTTTTTTTCTTTTTTAATGTTTCTGACTTGTGTAATTTTATCTCTATTCCCTCCAGTTTTATATAGTTAATATCTGTTTTAGTAATTTGAATTTTTAAATTTTTTACATTTTATGTTGTACTCATTATTTCACTTTGTGATATGATGATATCTAGAGACTTACTTTTAGGTTCATCTTAATATTTAGCCACTTGTCCCCAAATCACTTAATGGATTATTATTTGATTATACCACAGTTTGGAAATACGACCTTATTACAGAGTAAATTCTTTTGTATACTTGCATGTTTCCAGGTCCCCAGTGCGGTTTCATCCATCTATTCTTGTACTAGAATCCATTGTTTTTTTAAAGATATTTTTTATTTTTTTTAATGTTTTTTATTTATTTTGGAGAGACAGAGAGCGTGCAAGTGGGAGAGGGTCAAAGAGAGGAGTCACAGGATCTAAAGACAGGCTTCAGGCTCTGAGCTAGCTGTCAGCACAGAGCCTGACGTGGGGCTCGAACCTACGAATCATGACATCATGACCTGAGCCAAAGCTTAACCGACTAAGCTACCCAGGCGCCCCAAGATTTTTTTATTTTTAAGTAATCTACACTCAACGTGGGGCTCGAACTCACAACCCTAAGATTAAGAGTCAAACGCTCCAGGAACTGAACCAGCCAGGCACGTCTCTGCTATTATAATTAATGAAGTTTTATTACCTTATCATTGGTGAGGAAAGCCTTATTCTTTTACAAACTTTATTGGATGTTATGCATTTTTACTTAAAGGTATACTTTAACACTTTTTTCCCAGACCCTAAGTAATTTTGTTTTTTAATTGGAATTATTTAAATATGATTTTAATTGGAATTATTAAATTTATAGCTCAATTTGGAGAAAATTGACTTGTTTCAAGATAGGTCTATGATATAGTCCCTTCCTTGTATTATGTATACGTAATGATAAAATCACACTTTTTTACTTAAAACAAACATGAGAAATGTAGTCTAATCTTCCAAATAATCCATGGTATTAGACTTGAGACAACTATACAATTGTTTTAAGTTATGTGTGTTGTGCTTAACGATACACAGTAAAGTTTTCTTTAAATACTTTCAGTGTGTGAGAATAGTGCATTTAGCTTCATTAAAATACTATAGAGAGGCTTTGTATTTATTTTCTCATGCCCCACATAGTTCCTTTTATGACTTCCAGTAACAGGATCCAGAAAATAGAATGAAAAAAAAATGCAATTAGCTTATAACAGGTTATAATGAATAGTTCATTAAAGGAATCTTAAGAATACCTTTTTGAAATGAGTAACTCCACATAGAGCAAATAGTCAACAGCTTAATTTTTTTTCTAAACAGTTCTTTTTTTTAAGTATTTATTTATTTTGAGAGAGAGCGAGCGAGCACATGAGCAGTAAGAGAGGGAAAAAGAGAGAATCCCAAGCAGGCTCCACGCTGTCAGTGCAGAGCTAAAAGTGGGGACTCGAGTTCACAAACTGAGATCATGACCTGAGCCAAAATCCGGATATGAATGCTTAACTGACTGAGCCACCCAGGCTCCCCTCAACAACTTAATTTCTGCATAAATTAAATCTTACTTCCTTCCCTCCCCCCTTTTTTTGATAATTTCTTACATCTGGTCCCACCTTCAAAATTACTCACTGATTTGATTTGATCCCTTTTTTATTGTAATAAAGAGACTTTCTGGTTTGAATTGTTTTCAAGCAGAGATTTCTTCCTCTATCCCTTTCTCAACCGTACTTAGTAAAATTGCAAACTTGATATTAGCATTTTGACAAGGAAAGCTAAATAACACTGACAACAATATTTTGGTTAAGATGTGCTAACATTCTGTATTTTATTGAATAATACATTTTGTGAATACGTCTTCGGTGTCCTCTCAAACCCTTATTGGAATAAGGTAAAGTATACATAATTTAAAATAAGCAGGTATTGAGACTCTTCTAAAATTTGTGTGCTCGTAACTGATGGAAATGGAGCCTGTTTCAAAAACTTAGATGGCTCTGGTTGTCACATTAAAGAGATTAATCGTGGATACCTAATTGTCAAAAACATTTAAGTCACACAGGTATTACAGTAAAATGGCTAAGAAAAGCTATAAAACTGTTCAAAAATGAATTGGTTATTTTTTAAAAATCAAATACAATGTGTAATGGTATCTAGTTAATTTAGATTCAGTGTTCTATTGAATTGTGTCTTAGAAAGAGACAGAGCCAACTATTAGAAAATGGAGCTCAGCTTGCTCAGTCAGTAGAGCGTCAGTAGAACCTGTGTCTCTTGATGTCAGGGCTGTGAGTTCGAACCCCATGTTGGGTGTAGAGATTACTAAAAAAAGATAAATAAAAAAGATGAAGATCAGTGGGATTAATACAGTGAACATTTCTTGCTTGTATTTTTTGTTCGGATTTCACAGATGTCTTACAATTCCTATAGGTGTGCAATTTTTTAAGAAATTGAGCTAATTTATAAACTTAGAAAGCCATTATTTTTAATATTTCAAGATGATCTCTGCTCACTGGTATCTCTGCCAGTATGCTGCTTCGCTCCTTTCCAAGCTTAATATGGAACTGTTACTTAGTCATTTCATAATATATTCTAGATGGCACACGTTTCTGGGATTGCTGCCTATACTGTTCAAGATAAAATTCATATTAGAGCATTGAAATTCAGGGTTCTTATTCCCAAGATTTCTTTTTTCCCCTAAGTGATCTTTATGAGTTTTTCCTTTTTGAGATCTAGTGTGGTTTGATAGCTTGGGGGCTGTGGTGAAATCCTTTAAAAAGTCTGGAAGCAGCCCTTTTCTTCTCTTTTTAGCCCTTGAGAGCCATATTGCTGGATGCTAAGGGTGTCTGAGCGAGGCAGCTTGCCTTTTTCCCTCCATCTCCCTTCTTTTTCTTTCCTCTCTTCCCCCATTTTCCCTCTACGTGGATTATCTTTTTTTTTTGTTCTCTGTATGCAGTGTCCTAATGTTTAGTACTAGGCTTTATCTTTTAATTGACTGGAGGTGCCAGGCTAGTGTAGAAATACTCCTTGTATCTGTAAATATTAACTGCCCTCTAGTAAAGCAGAGGTCTTTCCCTGGGGTTTTCCTTCTAGTTCATTCTACTCTTTTCTAACCTACTTAGCATAGCAATTTCTATACGGGCTGCATAGCTTTTGAATGGAATTTAAATACTCATTGTATTACGATGTCTGTGGTAAAGTACCTGTCAGAAATGTATTGTTTTTAATGTAAAATTTGACATTTCAGATGTTATTTTTAGATAGTATGACCTTTGCCTTAAATTCATTAATACATTGGTGTTCTGACCCTTAGTGGAAAGTAAATTGAGAGCTTCTCGTCTAAATTCAATTCTGAGATGCACTTGGACTTTAGCCACATGTTGATCATCAGGGTCATTGCTGCCGGGACCACTTTGGGTTAATGAATGAGGCCAAAGACCCTTTAACCTGAACCTGGGAATTTGATATCAAATGGGACTATAGTGTGATAGCTTTTTTTGAGCACCGTGTGCTGGGCTCATAGTCTGTTTGGTGCCTCTCTAACTTAGTTGCTGTTAACACAATACCATGCCCAGTGCGTTTCCCATACACTAGGACTAACTTGTCACCAAGGGATTAGTGAGTTGGGGCTTTGGGGGAGGGAGGGAGTGGTAAAATTAATAAAGATCTCTTACTTGTTTTCAAGTGTAATGAAATTTTTCATATTCTGTAGTATGTAATTAAAGTCTACTGTCCAGTGAAAGTTTGTGTTTTCCCATAAAGCTAACTCACTGTTGGTTATTTTGTGTCCTCTGGGGAATCTTCTGTCTTCAGAGTTCAGGTTGCACCAGAAGGTGTGCTTTGTGTTGCTGAAGAAGCCCATTTTGATGCAGTGCCATTTTTTAAGAGACATTAGTCATGACACCTGCTGGTCATAAACACACAGTAACAGGCTTCCACGGCACAGTCACAAGTAACAACAGAAGAAGCCTTTAATCACTGGAAATTGCAGGCGTGGACTATGTGAAGTAGGGGATCTGCTGATATAGCAGTCGGCCTAATTTTACATGAAATATTAACAAGCTTGGTGGCATGGAGCAGAGGAGATGAATTCCACGAGTCCGATAAATCGGTTCAGCTGAGCCACCCAGCAGAACTATAAAAAAAAGCGTTGTCAGGGGCTGTTAAGCAAGGCGAACTTTGCCCTCAGAGAATCCTTATCCTTCCTCCAAAGCCTCGAGTGAGATTCTTGTGCTTCACTTCTGGGAGGTGTAGCTCTCTGCATTAAGGTTGCTGCGGAGGGAAGGGGACCAGCACAGCCTGCCCTCTCTCCAGGGAGCGTCCCTTCCTCCCAGGCCTCCCTCCTGCTTAACATACAATTAGAATATGAAATTGTAAACTAAGCCTTTCAAAGTGGTGCTCGCTAGGGGCGCCTGGGTGGCTCAACTCTTGATTTTGGCTCAGGTCATGATCTCACATGATCTCGAGATTGGGCCTTGCCCTGGGTTCTGTGCTTACAGTGCAGCGCCTGCTTGGGATTCTCTCTCTTTTTTTCTTTCTCTCTTCTTTCTCTCTCTCTCTCTGCTCCCCCCCCCCAATAAATAAATAAACATTTTTTAAGTGGTCCATACTATTAAATAAAAAAATTTATAAGAAAGAGAAAAGGGGGGAATTAAAAGATTAGAAGGCTCAAACGATAAGCCAAAATGGTGAAAAAGGGTAGCAATTTTAGAGACGCGATGTTGGGAAACAAATCATCTAAGGTAAAAGAAGGCCATGCCATCAGCTCGGGGGTTGAAAACCCTTCTGCGAGCAGCCGTTAGGATCCATCCAGCTAAAGCTGCTATGAAGTCCACCAGAACCCATGAATATTTCTTACCAGTCACTTGGAGGTCTTTGAAGTGCTCCCTGAATAGATGTCCTTCCAGCTCCCAGTAGAAGGCAGGACTCTGAAGGCCTCCCTCTTTTGCCTGTGATTCACCCTTCCCGACTTTTGGACTTGACTTACTCTGAGGAAGCAGCCCAGCTGGTGTACCCGCCCTCTTGTCCCCTGCTGTCCCCTGCTGTCCCCTGTCCAGCTGCTGGCAGGTACAGCCCTGCAGCAGCTGGCCGGGAGCACCTCCTCCTCCCTGCCCTTGAGAGTGACGTGCCTTAATTACATGAATGCGACTTTTGTGACAGAGAGTGACTCCAGCTCCTGACTGAACATTTAATCTAGAAATAATTCCTCGGGAAAACGACACATGGAAGTTTTTCCGTGCTTTCTGTCTCCCCAAAACGGCTCACGCACGTTCCAGGATGATGTTATTCTTTAAAAATGAAGCCCATCAAAACCATTGACCAGACACATAGGAGGTCCATTGTTTTTATAACCCAGTGTGTTCCTGAAAATGTAATAAAATCAAATTTCTGAAACTCAAATGGACGTATATATTAGGAAGGGAGGTTTTGTTTCATAAGGAACTAAGATTATTATTAAAATCCCAAATTATGGCCTGATGCCTGGGACATGCGGCCATTGATTGAGGCCTCTCCAGGTGTACAGGGCAGTGTGGAGGGGCCTCCCTCTGGCCGGGACCGGGGTGAGAAGGCTGCCTTGCTGTGTTTGCTCTGGGAACTGCGCTGGGCACCATGATTTCATGGTCTACCGGACAGCCTCTTCTGGACTCCCTCAAAACGTCTCCATCCTAGAAGGCAGTGTGCTTGGATTCCATGGTCACTGGGAGTTACTTTGCTCATGGTATCTGGTCTTCCCCTCTCCGCTCTGAGCGTGGCAAGCTCTCCCTCTAGCAGAGAGAGCCAAGTGAAGGGCTCTGTAGCAGCAGAATCTCACATTTTGAGTCAGGCTATGAGGACTATGCAGTGCCTCTGACCCACTGAGAACCCATCTAACGCTTTATAAGGAGAGCTCAGGCCACTTTCAGGGGTTAATTGGTGTTATTTAATGTTCCTTCCTGTTGTTCTTGCATTGCCTTTACACTTTTGGATGATCTCTGTAGAACTTCACGGTCGTTCCTAAATATTGGATGTAATTCTTTAAAAAAATTTTGTTTTAATGTTTATTTATTTTTGAGGGACAGAGAGACAGAGCATGAGCAGGGGAAGGTCAGAGAGAGGAGACAGAACCTGAAGCAGGCTCTAGGCTCTGAGCCGTCAGCACAAGCCAACGCAGGGCTCAGACTCATGAACCAGGAGGAGATCATGACCTGAGCCGAAGTTGGCCGCTTAACCAACTGAGCCACCCAGGCACCCCTATTGGGTGTATATTCTAACTTTGAATATAATTTTAGCCTAAGTACTGCATATTATTTAAACTTTGCATTAAATGTGTTTTGTGCCATGTTTTGACTTTCTCTGTTTTAACCATGATTTGGGAATTTTGATGATCCCCATTTCCCCCTTTAATCTTTCTTAATACACCAGAGTTGTTTTATGTAAAAAAACAAAACAAAACGCCCTATAGGGAGGGATGGTTGGCTGGCACAGTCAGTGGAGTGTGTGACTCTTTGATCTTGGGATTGTGAGTTGAGCCCCACACTGGGTGTAGAGACTATTTAAAAATAAAGTCTTTTAAATTTTTTTTAAAATTAAAAAAAAAACAGTGCAATAGCTTAATATTTAAATAGCTGTGAAAGAATCTTTAAGTATGTGGATTTCTAGTTCTTCCATTTTGGTGTATAAGCCTCAACAATGTTTGTCGTCTCTAAATCCCTTACTATTGGTAATTCATAGAAGTTATGTTTAGTGGAAAACATCCTTAAAATTAGCAGCTTTAAAAAATGATCAATATTAGCTATCATTGAGTGTTTACTTGTGGTTTTATCTCCTCTGTTTCTCACAACTACTTTATGAGGTATGTACCGATTAATTATCCACACTTAAAAAAATTTTTTTGAGACAAAGAAGTGAGTTATCCCGGGATTACTCAGCTAGTAATCTGTGAAGCTGGCATAAAAATCCAGGCTAGCTGCCTCCAGCCCAGGCTCTTAAACCAGAATGCTGTCTATACGCAACGGATAACCTAAAAATAACCCCGGAAGTAGTCCGCTGCGATAGAGTATCTGTATGGGAATTTCTTCAATTGCTGTGAATCTTGTTTCTGGTAACTGGCAACATTGAAACTAGTGTGGAGAGAGCCCTACTCCTTTCCTGCAGCTCTTCCCCATTCTTACTCAGTTTGAGCTGCTTCTTCACGGGCTGCTTGTTTTCAGCCCATCCTGTAACTAACTGCTGAGCTTCCTGAGCATTCTCCTTACAGGAATCTAGTCTTCCTAGGTCCATGGTTCTCAGCTTTGACTGCACTTGGGAGTCACCAGGGGAAGCCTTAAAAAAAAAAATGCGGCTTGGGGCGTCTGGGTGGCTCAATCAGTTAAGCCTCTGACTCTTGATTTTGGCTCAGGTCGTGATCTCACAGCTCCTGGGATCAAGCCCTGCCTTGGGATCTGTGCTGACAGCAGGGAGCCTGCTTGGTATTCTCTCAAAAATAAACAAACCTTATATATATATATATATTTTTTTAAAGTACTACTTGCCTACGTCTCAGCCCTAGACATTCTGATCTAACTTGTCTGGGCATCAGGATTTTTTTAATTCCCCAGGTGATATTCATGCGCAGTCAAGATTGAGAACAGCTGCCCTGGGCTGTTCGTCCACACTTGTTATCTCTTGGTTTCACTGAGTCCTCCATCTAGCCAGAACTCAAGTTCATCACTTCATCATCTTGCCCCCTGCTTTCCCGCCTATCAGTCTGCCTTGTTATCCTGAACCTATCGTATAATTTATAGCTTCTCAGCTTTCAAAATCCCACAGAGGGTAATCACACAGTCACGTGGGTTAGTACTACTTCACATTCATGGTCTCAGATCTCAGCTAAGCCTTCAGTGCTCTCTGGCACTGCCTCGGTTCTTTATTTAGCCTCGGTCACCCGTTACTGGCGGAACCGCTTCTAAATCTTCACCATCCTGCCTCCCGTCTTGTCAGCTTTTCTTAACTCCTGCTTCACACTGTGGAGGCTGTTGGCGCCATGCATTTTCTCTGTCATTACCCTGGACTAGCTCTTCCCCTGACTCTGTATACTCAAGTATTAAAAAACATTTTTCCCCCAAAGTTAAACTGAAAACCCTTTTTCCATCTAGTTACTTTGGCCCTTTTACTCCTTGTCAGGTTTCAAGAGAAATTAGTGTTTATTCCCTGTTATCACATTGCACTTTTCACTCCTTTGCCTGTTTTTATTAGTCTGCCCCTGTGCACAGTGCTCCAGAGGTACCAGGTCCACACAGTCAGGGGGGCATTTCAGTTCTTGTCTTCACCTCTCAGCTACGTTCAATGTTGTTCTTTCTTGAACACTTTCAGAGAGAAAATAGTCAAATAAAGTCGTCTTTAATAAATCCTTTCTTCCTGCCTATCTTTCTGCTTCTTGGCTTACTCCCTCATGCTCTCCTTCACGCGTTCTTGGCCTGTATCAGCTACATTGATTTGTGGCCACCTGCTAATGGCATGCTCTGCCTAGGAGACCTTATGTATTTAGCAAACTCTGGGTGGCTCTATATTTTTTTCTCTAGACTAACCTGACCTTCTGAGCTCTGTATATATGTTTCTTTATTCTTATTTAGTCAATGTTTTTTTTAACTTAATGTTTTTATTTTTGAGAGAGAGAGAGAGCATGAGTGGGGGAGAAACAGAGAGAGAGAGAGAGGAGACACAGAATCCGAAGCAGGCTCCAGTCTCTGAGCTGTCAGCACAGAGCTCAGTGCGGCGCTCAAACTCACAAACTGTGAGATCATGACCTGAGCCGAAGTCGGATGCTTAACCGACTGAGCCACCCAGGTGCCCCAGTCCATGTTTTTTAAACTTGAGAACATCCTTATTTTGCTGGAGCCTGGAGAATTTATAGTCTACAGCAGTGTGGCTCAATGCTGGCCTGCATCAGAATCATTTGGATGCTTATAAAAATACAGATTCCTAGGCTCTGCAACCCATCCATTAAGTTGTGATTTTTACTTGTGGGCATTGTGTATACAAATGTTGAAAAACACTGGTTTCCTGGCCTGGAAATTGTCTCAAAGCAGTAGCTGGGGGCAGTTGGAGGGCTTAGCTTCTTTGTTTCCATGTTGCAGGAATCACTAACCTTTATCAGTATCTTAAAAATCATTGTTTCCTATATTTTGTCTGATTTAGTATGCTTATTTATTTTGGCAGAATAAGTGGGGGAGGGGCAGAGAAAGAGAATTCCAAGAAGGCTCCATGCTCACTGCAGAGCCCAACATAGGGCTCAAGCTCATGATCATGAGATCCTGAACTGAGTCCAAATCAAGATCAGAGGCTTCACCGACTGAGCCAACCAGGCACCCGGATTTTGTCTGATTTTTAAAAAGTTGTTTCAGGTGGACAGGCAAATCTGGTCTGTTTCTTCATCTTGCCCAAAAGTTTAAGTGGGAGGTGGGGAATGGCAGGGGGGGGGGTGTTTAGGCCAGGGTTTTTGATACTTTTGTAAGCACACAGACAAGGCTGTATTAGCCCCAAACTGGAAATAACCCAAATGTCCATCACGGAAAGTAGCTAAATAAAGAGTGGTATATTAATATAAAGAATACATGCTGTAATGAAAATGCAGGAACTATACCTAAATGTAAAAACAAAGATAAATCTCACAAACATGTGAAGTCAAAGAAACCAGACACAAATGAGTACATCCTATGGGATTCCATTTAGAGAACATTTTAATACTGGCAAAATTAGCCTATGGTGTTGGAAGTCAGGATAGTGGTTACCCTTGAGGGGGAAGGTGGTCAGTAGATGAGGACATGCAAGGCCTTCTGGGATTCTGGTAATACTGTTTCTTGATCTGGGTACTGGTTACATGGGTGTTTCACTCTGAGAGAATTCATTGAGCTGTATACTTATATGTGGCTTCACTATATATGTGTCATGCATCAATAAAAAGTACTCTCCTCCACCCTCTAAAAGAAGGACAAGGTCGCAAGCCAAGTGCATGATGGGAAGGCAGACCTGGATTCCCAGTGTAGAACCTGAAACTGAGAAAGAACTGTACAAAGGATCCTGACAGCAAGCAGGTCACCTGTTCCAGGCCAAGGGTAGAAATGGGCACCCATGGTCGATTCTGTGCAATGTGTGGATGCAGTAGGCTCAAGTTCAGTTCTAAGTGATGCAGAAACCCTGCCCCAAGATACCAGAGTATAAACTGGTTTGAAACCAGCAAACCTTGTAGACCCTGTCAGAACTACCCCACTTGGAAGACTCTACCACTCAGGCCACTTCTGAGACTCTGGGCAAACTGGCTGTTGATCATATTTTGAGAATTATAGATTGGTTACATTGGCCAAGGCCAAGACACCCACCAGCATCATTTCTCTGTGTGGCAGGCAAAGTTAATATATTTCTTGCTTTAGAATATAGGTTGGTTGACTGGAAGAGTTTCTATCTGAAGAAGAACTTCTCTACATGTGCAATTCCCCTGTTAGACTGCAACTCCTTGACAGTAGGGAATTTGCCTTCTCATCACTGTGTCTCCAGGGCACAGAATAATGCCTAGTGTGCATTTGGGGTTCAAAAATGATTGTTCAAAAAAAGGGATTGTGGGGCGCCTGGGTGGCTCAGCAGTTAAGCGTCTGGCTTCGGCCCAGGTCATGATCTCACAGTTCATGGGATTGAGTCCCATGTCAAGGTAGCTGACAGCCAGCTCAGAGCCTGGAGCCTGCTTCAGATACTGTATCTCCCTCTCTCTGACCCTCCCCTGCTCGCACTGTCTCTCTCTGTCTCTCAAAAATAAATTAAAAAAAAAAAAAAACATTAAAAAATGAAAAAAAGGATTGTTCAGTAAAGGAATGCTAAGTAGTTGTGGAGCACCACTGTATGCTCATTATAGTGTTGTGTGATTTTGTGTGTGACTTCATGGATATTCTTTTGTTGTTTTTGCTAAACATTTCAAGAAATTTGTAACAAGGAGCTTTGTCAGTTGTGTTACATAAATTGAAACTGTATTCTCCAAAGTAGGATTCTTGTATCCTAGGGTATACTCCTCAAGAGGACTCAGTGGGATAGGGAAAGAAAACATTGTGGGATGGAGGGAGGAGAGATCGATGTGGGGGAAAACACAAAAGAGAACTTTTTTTTTAAAGGTTCTGTGAGTTCAAGTAATTGTGAGTAGAAATTTCAGATGCAGTATTTACCAGTTCCTCTAGAGGACTTCATTATTGTTTTGTGAGTCAGAATGAGTCTGATAAAATACTGCATTCTTGATATGAAAAGCTCTCCAAAGGATAGGAGGTATCTTTGTATTGTGTTTAAACTAAAATGTCTTAATGAAGAAAGGGGAAGGCGGGGACGAGGATCAATACTAGACATTTTAACACTACTTAAGTTATCCTTGCTGTTCTTAACCTAAAGACTTGCCAAATGCAGTGAGTTAGTAGGTTGGATTTCTCTGAATTGGTCATGACATCGTGCGTGTTTTGATAAGCTTAAGAGAACTTAATGATTGTGCAGTGGGAAGAGAATAAAAAATTCCTGGGATTTTAGGCTGCCTTATTTTATCCTCCATGTCTTAGATTGTGTCATGATTTCAGTGTCTTTGCTACTCATTCTCTGTCTGCTACCTTCTGGATAATGTCTTCCAATCTAGATTCCAGTTCTCCAGGTCTGTCTTAAACTGCCTATGTAATCTTCTGCTCTACCTGTCTATTGAGGGTTTTTTTTTTTCTCTCTATAATATTTTATTGTCAAATTGTTTTCCATACTTGTCTATTGAGTTTTATGTCAACAACCATAACTTTTATTTCTAGACATTGTATGTATTTCTAGACATTCATATATGATGGTCTTATTCTTTCTCTTGGGTTTTGTTCAGCAACACAGGGACTTTGCATTACGGGTGTGGTCAGGTGTTCTCGAAGACTTTCTTTTAATTCCACTTATTGAGGGGTAGATCCAAGAAGCAGCATCCCATCTTTCCTGTGTGGGCCAGCATTTTTGTACTTTACCTTTCAGAGATTCCGTATTTGTACACGGTTGTCAGAACAGAGTTCCCATCATTCGTGTCTCAGGCTTGTCTCCATCTCTAGATCACCAGGGACCAACAGATGGCCCTGAGGCAAAAGCATCTAGCACTCATTGACCCAGAGGGTTCTTCTCATTTCTGACTTGGGGAGTTCCCCTTATTTTCCTGATACTTCAAGGCATGTATCTAAAAACATGCTTTGAAGTCTGGAAAGATGAACAAGAAACTTACAATGCCAAGATGTGGTGATGAAAACGTGGCAGATGGGGGCAGGGGTGGCAGGGAGATTTCTTTTTTGTGACTATTTTAGTATCTTTAGTGATTTGAACCACGTGGATATTACTGGTTCAACCAATTAAATATATAAACTTTTTTCCTCTAGCAGTCTAGATGTTCTGTATTGGGTGGGTTTTCTCAGACATCTAGCCTTGTTAGATACGGAATAGTGATCATTTTTGTGGTTATATAAGTTTTAGATCATGGTTTTACTTCTGTCCAACCTCTAGATGAACTTGGTAGATGAATATTTTCCAAACTATCTATGGCAAAGAATCAGCTCTTTAAAGTTTTTCCAGTCTGGCATAGACTAATACTCTGGTAAACTACAATAAAAATAAATACTGGGGGCGCCTGGGTAGCTCAGTCAGTTTAGCGTCTGATTCTTGATCTACGCTTAGGCCTTGATCCCAGGGATGTCAGTTCAAGCCCTGTTTTGGGAGCCTGCTAACTGACTTACATACATACATACTGATTACATGCTTGGATGGCATGGAAAGGTCAAAATCCTATAAACATTTCTAATTGCTTTTCTTGATTTCTTCTCACAGACCAGTAAAAAGCCACTTACTCACTGACCACACTGAGCAGCACTGTTGGAAATGGTATCACATTGTCCTCCAGCAGTTGGTGTATCAGAAATTGATATCACCTTGTTCTTTAAAAAATCTTTTGTTGGCTTAAATTTTTTCCATTGTAGAGGCACCTTGGTGGCTCAGTCGGTTAAGCATTCGGCTTCGGCTCAGGTTATGATCTCACAGTTCGTGGGTTTGAGCCCCATGTCCGGCTCTGTGATGGCTGCTAGCTCAAAACCTGGAGTCTGTCTTCAGATTCTGTATCTCCCTCTCTCTCTGACCCTCCCCTGCTTGCTCTGTCTCTCAAAAATAAAAATAAAGAAAAAAATGTTTCCCATTGTAGGTAACCTGTTTTGTTTCTGTAAAATGTTTTATGGCTTTATCTGAAACGTTAGATGTTCACTGTGGCACATCCCTGTCTTTAATTAGCTAAGATGGAGCCCATGGCTAACTGTTCTGGATGGTGGTAGCAGTGTACTTCCAGAAGTCATTCATAGATTAATTGTGTGTTTCATCAAATCGAAGATACACTGATGCTGGTGTTTTCTTGATCTTCCAGAAGGTTTCATTGCTTGGGTTTCATGCTACTAATTTAGGACTGCCATCTGGTTGCCACCCATTATAAGAGGCCATAGATTTCAGAGATGTTAAAATGTGGAAGAACGTGTGTCTTAAAATACTTTGTACATGGCCCCCTGATTGTTCTAACCTGTAATTACTTTTGAGTGAGGGGGAGGAGGACTTTGGTGACTTCCTTTAGAAATATCATCACCCTGCTGAAGAGCATCTCTTCTCTTTGTTGTGACACCATGAACATTAACTGGGGCCAATTCTCTTTTTAATTGGCCTGGCGTCCCTCCTCAAGAGCCCTTGGGATGGACCAGCACTCAGAACCTTGGCCAGCTTATCTGTGAGTTGGTGGCACTGGTGTATCTTCCAATGTCATTACTAGACATTTTTCCCATCGAGATTTTTTTTTTCTTACTTTAGAATTCCCTCTGTTCCATCCCTGCCATTCTGAGCTTGTGAATATTGGCAGTTCTACTAGTTATCCCATTTTCTTGCTTGCCCTGCTGGTAGCCTAGTGCTTCTTTCAATCATGTGTTATGTGTACTGCTTCTTATAGAAATATCTCAGGTTTCTCTGGTTACATTTCTCTGTTTTTCTGAGAGAATTAGGGATTTCCCTCCCTCCTCCATACTGTTTTTATAGTTCTTGGTCTACTTTGATGGCTGTTTGGGAGGAAGGGCAGTTATTGTGTAGGCTAACACTGTAATTCATTTCTTCACCATGTATTTATTGAATGCCTCCTCTCTGCCAGGCATAGTTCTCTAAGTACTGAGTACAGCGATAAACAACACTCGTAAGCTCCAGCCTCCTTTGGAACATTCCTTCTGCTTAGATCGGGTTTTCCTAAACTGGATGCTTACCTGGTTACTTTCCTTCATTTCCAGATAGCCCTTTAAAAAGATGTCAGTTAAAATTAACTTAGAATTGAGTAATTTCTTGAGAGCTTGATACATACTTTATACAGACTTGGCACTACTATGTTTCCAGAAATAACATATGTATCATTTGCTTTTTAGCCGATTACACCTCAACAAGAAGGCAACGGACAAACAGCCATATAGCAAGCTGCCAGGTGTGTCCCTTCTGAAACCTTTGAAAGGAGTGGATCCCAACCTAATCAACAACTTGGAGACATTCTTCGAATTGGATTACCCCAAAGTAAGTACAGCCTTGTACTCTTTAAGAAATGGGTGAGATCATGTTTGTTTGGGGTTTTCTGGTGTGTGTGTGTGTGTGTGTGTACACACGTGCGTGCACGCATATGCTTTCCCCTCATGGAAACACTTCAAGAAAGGGGCATTTTGACACCATAAAAAGGTGAAGATATTAAACATTCATGGTGATCTCGGCCTCATACAGTTTATGCTGTAATAGCAGTAGTCACAGGACAGGAATGGGGTTGAGGAATGGGGAGGTGCACATTCCTTTTTGTAACCACCTACTTGTCCATCTGAATTCGAAATCTGTGAGTAAACCTCCTAGAACTCAGACATGGTTAAGTGCCTTGTAGTTTGAATATAAAAATCTTGTTCCATGAGAGTTGTATGTGAATGACAGGAAGAAGAGGCAGTGAGAGAGAAAAAGTAGCATTTACTGGTACGAGGATAGCTAGAAATAAACATAAATCCCCTTGAAAATCCGGCTTTTGACCCAAGAATGTTATAGTTAGTGATAACATGGGTCTTCCTCATACCCAATTTCTAATTTCTTTATCTTTCTAGATTTTAATGCCCACTTATTTTGTTCTATCATTTATCTATACAGTTGGTAGATCTGTGAACACAACCTGCTCCTTCACTGGAGCACTGCCAGTTTTGTTGGGATGAGAGTATTCTTATCTCTTCCCTTTGATATTCCACTTGTAGTTTCTTCTTTTTTTTTTTTTAAGTTCCTTTATTTATTTTGAGAGTGAGAGAGCACATGAACGGGGAAGGGGCAGAGAGAGGGAGAGAGAGAGTCCCAAGCCGGCTCCACGCTGTCAGTGTGGACCTTGAGGAGCTGAGTGCAGGTCTTGATCCCACAAACCATGAGGTTAAGACCTGAGCCCAAATCAAGAGTCAGATGATTAGCCAACTGAGCTATCCAGGGGCCCCTCTGCTGGTAGTTTCTTAGGAGAACTTAACTCTTCCCTTTATTTATGTATTTCGCTTTATTGCAGCTTTTTAAATTGCCTATTTGAAACACTGCTTTTGAATGTCTTTTATAGTTCTACCTACTTGATTTTAAGTCCATTTGAGTTTTCTCTCCATGGCCTCTATTCACTTGCTTCAATTTTTACCCTCACTTCTCAGCTTTTCCACAGTTTGTGCCACTTGGAGGCTCTTCCCCTCCTATTTCTTTAGGACAGTGTATCCCAAGTTATGAGAAGGAAGATAAAACATACACCACACTTCTCATACTAACTTGTTTTTACGCTCTCATGTCCTTTCTTTTTGCTCTTATTTTTCTCGGTAGCATCAATGAAAAGAATAGAAAAGACAGATGTAACTTAATGCAGTTCTTACTAAGTATATAAACACGAGTATAATTCAGTTATTTTTTAGTTTAGAGTTGTTTTTATATTATTGCTTTTAAAGTTTCGAAGTCTAGGTATTTGAAGCTAACGTGAAGCAAAACCATTGTGTATTTTTCTTGTAATTTGTGTGTTATATGTATTTAATAATTTTAGAGAGCTGAATCATGCATTTATTATCTATTCAATAAATTGAATATGTAATTAAAAAAAAATAAGATCTATACTTAATTTTTTTTCCCAACCAGAAGTGCAAAAAGTGCCCTTTGGTAACTTAGGAAGAATGAAGTAAATAAAATTAATTGCACAATAGCTTTGTAGTAAGAGAAATGGAAGGTTTTTCAGGGGTACCTCAGTGGCTCAGTCGGTTGAACATGTGACTTCAGCTCAGGCCGTGATCTCTCGGCTTGCTGATGTCGGGGCAGAGCCTGCTTCAGATCCTCTGTCCCCCTTTCTCTGTCCCTCCCCCTCTTGTGCTTTCTAAAAAAAACACATTTAAAAAATGAAATAAAAATGAAAGGTTATTAAGCCCCACATTGTATAAGTATATGCAGAGAGGTTTTTTGTTTTTTTTTTTAGTTTCTTTATTTATTGAGAGAACGTGCAAGCAGCGTAGGGGCAGAGAGAGAGAATCCCAAGCAGGCTCACTCTTCATCGGCAGTGCAGAGCCTGATGTGGGGCTCAAACCCACAAACTGTAGATCATGACCTGAGCTGAGACCAAGAGTCTGTCGTCTAACCAACCAACTGAGCCACCCAGGAGCGAAGAGATTTTTTTTAAATAAATGAAAGAATATTTTCATTGATTATTATTAAATCTCAGAACAGGGGCGCCTGGGTGGCTCAGTCGGTTAAGCCTCCGACTTCGGCTCAGGTCAGATCTCACATTCCTGGGTTCGAGCCCCGCATCAGGCTCTGTGCTGACAGCTAGCTCAGAGCCTGGAGCCTGCTGCTGGTTCTGTGTCTCCTTGTCTCTCTCCCCCTCCCCCTCTCATGCTCTGTCTCTCTCTATCAAAAATAAATAAAACATTAAAAAAAAAAAGTTTTTAAATCTCAGAACAGCTTAGGATCATGCATTTATCCTTGTGAAACTTAGTGTCCCATTTCAGTGTTTTAATCCACATCCTGCCCTTTCCCTATTCAACCACTCTCAGAACTAAGTTATGGAATTTCTGTGTTGCAGCCCTTATGAGATGATTGTCATGGCATTAATTGGTTGTGGAAGTTAGTGTGGGTTTTAGTTGTAGAAAGAGTTTCTAAAAATGACCCAGGAACATGTTTATCCATTAATTCCCAACATTTGGGATAAGTCAATAATTGATTTCTTTTTCTGAATGATTTATTTCAAGAGCTCTTATTTTTGCTTCTTTTTCCACAAGTTATGCCCTTGAGGTGTTTAAATTCATCAAGGAGAAAATTATTTTGATACTTAATATAAAATGAGGAACCCCGAATATAAGAGATTGTTTTTATTCTTTTTTCACAATTTTATTTACTAATTATAAAATACCGTTAGCTGTGTAAATCAAAAATTTGGAAAGTGGAGGAAAAGTGTTAAGTCTGAAGGAAAATTTAGATCTCAAGGCATTTCATTTGCTATTTATTTATTTATTTATTTTTACTTTTAAATATTTATTTATTTTTGAGAGACCAAGTGTGAGTGGGGGAGGGCAGAGAGGAAGACACAGACAGAACTTGAAGCAGGCTCCAGGCTCTGAGCTGTCAGCACAGAACCCAACACAGGACTTGAACCCACGGACCGTGAGATCGTGAAGTCAGATGTCTAACTGACTGAGCCACCCAGGCGCCTCAATTTCATTTGATTTTTAAAAGAGCATGTTCCACAAGAAACTGAAGTTAAACCACTGACCTCGCACCAGTCTGAGCATGAACAGACAAGTCGCTTGTATGACCAAGTAGGCATGTAGTAAACGAACATCTGCATGACTGCCAGGCCCACCCAACCATACTATGTGCTTTTTGTCGATGTGAACACTGTTTTACAAAAGTATGTCTGGTTTCATCCTGGACCTAACTTTTTCCTCCCAATTTGACTTAGAACATTATGGATGATTCAGAAATTTAATTTTGGACACATGCAAGAAAACTTACTGCTGGTATTTGTTCTAAGTTTCAATTTCGGTGAGAATCTTACTATACTAATTGCCCTGAAGGATTTCTGTGCTTTACATATCTTATCAATTCACTTATTTTGATAATTATTCCTTGGAGGGAAAAAAAAGAATGAAAAAGACATGTAATTCATTTTCTGCAAATTGAGCACTCACTTGGCATCCCCAAAGAAGGCATTTAGGGAGAGATTTAGCTACAGCAGGAAGATTCAGTAAAGTAGCTTTACGTTAGTAAATCCTAGCCATATGAAGAGATCTTAATTAAACAATCAAAGTTATTGCCAGAGTTGAGGCTATGGTCATTATGGTGGGTTTGTGCCTTTTTTTTTTTTTTTTTTAACACAAATACACAACTGGTTTAAAATGTTACAAGTCTGGTGCCATGTTTAAACTCTTTCTTGCCAGTGGTGTAACTATCCTTAAGAGGATTGTTTTCTAACTGAATAGTCTTCTAAACAAAGAACTAGAGAAGACAAAATCGAATCCATTATCAAAAGACCAAGCACAACATTTGTTAGTGAAACTTCTAAATCTGCAAGATTAGGAATTTACCAAGTAAATTTGGAAAACCGTATAAACAAACTAGTTTTTGAAAATAGAGATGTATATAATTCAGTTTGTCCAGTGTTCGATTCAGAGCTGTGTTCTTACGAAACATTTCCTTTCTGGCATCTATCTTTTACTCAAAAGTTACCCTAAGGACAAATGCATTAACTTATAAGTGTATTATTCATTCCATGCCAGAGAATGTTGTAGGCATTTGGGGTCTGAATCTCTTCTTATCATAGACAATTTATATTCTATAATCCAAATATCCTCATAAAATTTTTCTGTAAAAATGATACGTAGTTACTTACAGACTATTTAAGATATTCCTACTTGATGGGCAATGTAATTGATTAATATCACTGAAAACTTTTCTATTTTAATAGAATGTTTTATCTTGTCTGCTATATTACAAATTTTGTATTCCAGATGTCTACAGGGCTGAATCAGTGAGGTTTTTCTAATGTCATTTATATACCTCAATCTAATGCTATATAAGCAGAAAAGTAGGATTCATGATTATTGCCATTTCAGACATTCACTTCTTGAATATCAAAGCGCTGAGTCCCAGGCTGTGGATTTCCTACACCTCTCTTGTTCTCAGCCTTTTAGTCATTGCACTGTTTGAAAAGGAAATTACTAAGGAGTTGTTGGAGACTAATCTTCTTATCTAAATTACTCTGGGTTTTAGGGGTGACTGGTTTGGTAACTTGAGCGTGGACTCTTGATTTCAGCTCAGGTCATGATCCCGGGGTTGTGGGATCAAATCCTGTGTTGGGCTTTGTGCTGAGTGTGGAACCTGCTTAGGATTCTCTATTTCTGTCTTTCTCTCTCTCTCGCTGCCCCTCTCCCCCACGCGTACTCCCAATAAAATAAAAATAAGTAAAATAAAGAGGCATGGAAAATTATTAAAAATAAATAGCTCTGGGGTTTATTTCTAGATTTTATGTATTCATACTGGCCCTTTATACTAGAATTCACTGTATCTTATAGCCCTCAGATTTATAAAGTAAGTGTTTTCTTGAAATATTTTTAAAGTGTAATATTTTTAATAAACACTATATTTTTGAACATATATAGTTACACTTGGTCCTTTAGTTTTAAAATATCCAAAAAATTTTTTAAATTGTTTTAATCTTTATTTTTGACAGAGAGAGAGAGTGAGAGAGCGCGTGCACGTGAGCCGGGGTGGGGCAGAGAGAGAAGGAGATACAGAATCTGAAGCAGGTGCCAGACTCTGAGCTGTCAGCAAAGAGCTGGACGCAGGGTTCAAACCTGTGAAACATGATATCATGACCTGAGCTGAAGTCAGAGGCTTAACCTGCTGAGCCACCTAGGCGCCCCTAAAAAATGATTTGTTTGTATTAACTAAGAAAGCCTTCAACCAACTTAATACGTTGTGTTTGGTGGTCACAGTGTAGTTGGAGTGATATAACTATTCCAATACAGAGATTCCTAGCAAATAAAATGTTCGATCAAACTGAAACTGAAGACACAGAGGTGGTTATCAGATTCCTGATTAAAATCTAATATGTTAAAAAATACTTGGTGTGCTACCTCCTATAAACAAGCAAAAGCAAAAGTTGTGTGTTTAAATAAGAGTCTGAACATTTTTTAGATAATAAGAACTGAGTTTTATTTGCACTCTGGCTAATCAGGAGGTATTTGGTTTTCATTTGAAATTAAAATGTATAATCAATAAAAATGAAAACTTTAAATCTTACATTTGAATAAAGGTAAATTCTGTCTCACTTGAATACATTTCTAGAGCTATATTTTGCAGAGTTTTCTCTTGCTAGGGAAAAAAGTGAAGACTAACTTTTTTACTATATTTTATGGAATTGTATCACTTAAGAACATTTCTTTTCACTTCGCTCATACCTGCAAAACAGCATAAATCATAAAAGCATCAAAGAAACTGTACAGTGTTTGGGAAAATGAGGAATTCTAACAGCAAAGCTGGCTGAGCAGCTCACTCTAGGAGGGAAGCTAATTGTAACTTTTACCCTTTGGAAAGTCACTTAATCTTTCTGATCTTCATTGTTAAGAGGTCATTTCAACAGAAGGTTGTTTTGAGTCAGATTGGGAGGAGGACTGATGCTTTACGGGATTTAGGAGTCAACCCTCTGGGACATTTAAGGGTGTAGGCAGGGGTGGTGTCCTTCCCTCTCTCTGAAGACTAGATAGCTGTAAAGTTGGTTGGCAGTATTGGCCAGTCATCATTAAAGGTAGATAGTTGATAGAATGTATAATAATAATAGGTAGAAAGTAGGAGAAAAGTATACATTGTTTTCCCAGACTCTACTTAATTATTGAGAAGACTTTTTTCCCTCACTTGAAAAAAAAATCTTAACTACCTTCTTCATTGACCTTAGTTCTGGCCCTTTTCATACTCAGCCCCTAATTTCCATATTACCAGTTTTTGCTGAGTTTCCCTTTTACCTGAGCTGGTCCCTGTATGTTAGATACTTAAAAAGTTATGTCCTTAGCTCTTTCATTCTTTTTTTTAAGAACACATAGATTTGTTATTTTTTCGTGGACACAATTAACCCCCCTCCTTCGCTTAAAAATATCCACCCCATTTTAGAAAGCGAGTTGGTAGCAAATTTGTCACTGAGTCAGCATGAACATTTAAAAAAAAAAAAGTTACTCTAAGAATACTTATCCCACAAAATAATAGAGTAGCATCTTCGTATGTGAACGCACTTTTTTAAAAAAACAAATGTAGTTTATTAAGTTTATTTAAGTTACCAAACTTAAAGGTTTAGCTCCAGATTTTATAAACCTGGTTACATGTCAGAACTGCCCCCAGAGATTCTAATTCAAAAGTAAGAGTGGGGCTTAGTGTTCTCCTCCTTAAATAAATCTCCCAGGATAACCAACACAACGAGTCAAATGCAAAGAAATGACTTCCCTAACGTCCTGTCAGAGTCAAACGTGGCACTGAGCAAAATAAAACCCTGGGTATTTTTGTTGTTAGAGGCCTAACCATGCTTTTCAGGATGATAGACTTTCAATCTAATTCTATTTTGTTTTGAAAAATTCTTATTCAGCAAAAATCTAGTACCATTTTGTCCTTTTCATGGGAAGAGCATGGAAAAACTCTTTACATTGATCATTCTGGGACTTGATACATACTTTATGGCACCTTCATGAAATAGTAATTTCAGAGACAGAGCTTCTGGAGAACAGGGGGATGTTTCATGATGACGGCCACAGAGAAGCTCGAGATCCAGTTTAATTCAGCCCATGCCTGTCAGGGAATGGCAGGACTTCAACTGTGGGAACTGCCAGTCTGTTCATTATCTCTGCAGCTTGCAGCAAAGCAGCCCCTGTTCTGGAGAAGCTGCTCTCGATTAAAGCAACACTTGATATCCTAAGTGTTTGCATCCGTTATGAGTACTCTCTTAACTTTTAAATGCTATGTGTACAACTGCTTATTTTTCTTAATGCTTTTTATCAATCAATAAATACCAGTAATGTGCTTATTTTTGTAAAAGAGGTTAATCTACATAAAATGTGTTCTTTGACTAGTATGAAGTACTCCTTTGTGTACAAGATCACGATGATCCAGCCATTGATGTATGTAAGAAGCTTCTTGGAAAATATCCAAATGTTGATGCTAGATTGTTTATTGGTAGGTAACAAATAAATTCTACAATAACCCTTTTGCTGTAGTAGTATTAAGTATCAGTAATCTTTGCATTAAACTATAGATTAAGCTGTTAGCCACCCATTAACCTTTTTAGCATGTTTGCTTTACGGGTATTGGATTCGTGAAAGGTGTTTATAGCCTTTCAAGAGAACTTAAGTTATAAAAACACAGGTGTTTTTGTTTTTCATATCTGGGATTAACAAAATAACCCTAAAAAAACGCAAAGTTTCTTTATTATTTTCAATCTGTGGACCTTCCCAAATTTTATTCACAATATTGGGAGTGAGCGATAGGATTTACTTTTATTATATTGCAAAAAGAATATTTTTCAAAAGACTATAGGCTTAAAGATTTGTAGTGAGATATTTGCCATTAAACATTGATTCATACTTATTATTGATGCAATAACTTAAGAATTAAACTGAAACATATATTTTCAAAGATAAATTCATTCTCTTTTTAAGAATGAGCCAGTTTTTTAAAATGTATTATGAATAATAAGGAATGTAAAACATGTTAAGTATGTTTGTTTCAGTTATTACATATGAAAGTACTTCCACTTCTCCCTACCATGTATCTGTATAATACAAAATATTTTCAATGTTGGATGACTCTTTCATGGTTGTATCATTAAATTTTTAGGTGGCAAAAAGGTCGGCATTAATCCTAAAATTAATAATTTAATGCCAGGATATGAAGTTGCAAAGTATGATCTGATATGGATCTGTGATAGTGGAATAAGAGGTGAGCTGCTTTTTATTTGTTCTACAAACTATTCATTTGATGATAAAATGGCAAAAGCATTCTAAAAATGCATGAATCAACCCTTTTTTGTTTGCCTTATAAAGTAATGCATTTCATCATTATTTCATGGCATAATGTCAACTTATACATAACTAAAATTTGGAATTTTTATTACTGCTAACCTAGAACGTTACATCTGTAAAATTGTTCTTGTTATGAAGAGAAAATTCCAACTATTAAAAGAAATAGTCATGGTCTGTCACATAGTCCTTTATACAAGATTTTTCATAGTTGTAAATTTTCTCGTGTTCATGTAATCACTTGTCTTTTACTTTAATCAGTTTGTGGCACCAATACTGTCTCACACAAAGGGACAGAAACTAATAAGTGAATATTTTACCAAAATACAAACATGACTGTTAGTTGATTTTAGGAGGAAGCCTTTTATATACTGAAATTATAATTTGCACGTTTGCATTTTTAAACAGTTATGTTCCAGTTACCACAAGTTTCTCAACCTCCGCATTTGGGGCTGGGCGGTTGTTGGCTGAGGCTATTTTGTGGGATGGTTAGTGAGCATCCCTGGCCTCTCTGCACTAGGTACCAGTAGCACCTCTCTCTCAGTGGTGACAACACCCCCAAACATGTCCCTAGACTTGCTAAGTGCCCCCTGCAGTGCAGCGGTTGGGAACCACTGCTGTAGAATATGTGTATTTAAGGCCCAAATATACTTTTATACAATAGCTTTTGTTCAAAGCTTTTGTATTTTTGAAGGAAATAAAAATATAAAGTCATGTAAAAAGGTAGGAGGAGTTTGCTATTTGAAGAGGGGATGGTGATTTAAATTTTATTAGTTTGAAATGCAGATGTGAAAATTAATAGAAGTGTGACATGCCTAATTAATCAGGCTCATTATGAGTGTCAATTTATGGACAAAGATTATGTTCATTCTTCGTGTTTGCTACCTTAAATTATTTCCTATCATACATTTGTTATGTTTTCAGAATATATGTCCACCTCTCTGTCAAGTATAATCTCATTTAATTCCCATCAGCAGCTTTATGAGGTCGGATAGCTCATATCCTCCAAGAAAGTGGTGGCTCATTTCCTATAGTCAGAGAATGCAGGAACCCAGCATAAGAACTGAGGTCCTTTCAGCTCTGCTCCTATATCATTTCCATGACAAACACATTGTCCATATTCTAGTTTGGAGGTTCTGAAATAGGGGGAGTAACATTTTCAAGGTATATCCTGTCTCTGGTATGTATTAGTCTGAAAGTGTATAGAGTAAAATAGCTTGTCATAAATACACCTTTCTGAAATTTTGTATTCTATTTAGAAAAGTGATTGAGAATGATTTATTAGATCCAGATGTAAAAAAGAACTTTATAACAGCTCACAAAATACATTTCACGTTGTTGGCATTTTACTAAAAAGGATTTTTTTTTTCCCTTTCCCTCACACCTGTTTGTCTTTTTTATTGTAGTAATTCCAGACACACTTACAGACATGGTTAACCAAATGACAGAGAAGGTGGGCCTGGTCCATGGGCTGCCCTATGTAGCAGACAGACAGGGCTTTGCTGCCACTTTAGAACAGGTAAGTATGATTGTCGTGAATAATACTGCCGCATCCCTGATCTTCCAGAAACTTGTGGTTCTTCTGAGAGTTGGGATGAACTACATGAAGTTAACTGTAATCAAGTCTGTTTTAACCTGCTCAGTACTGGCCTCCTGAAGATGAGATGAGCCCTTTTCCTGGCGAGGTAGCTGGAATCACGCACAGCTGCACTCTGGCAGTGACTGGATGTGCACGGGAAACCTCCTGAGGTCTCATCACCAGCTGGACACAGTATCTTCTGTTTCCTTCTGGTCCTTGCTTTCAGTTCTAGAGTTTGGTTCTAGACTTAACGTAAAAGTACATGGCATAGTACTTTCAGAAATCTAATCTGAAAATAATCTTTTTTTTTTTTTGAAGTATCCATCTCTATACCCAAAGTAGGGCTTGAAACCACAACCCTGAGATCAAGAGTTACATGCTTTTCCAACTGAGCCAGCTGGTCACCTCAAGAATCTTTTATAAATATCAGAGTATTTCAAATACACACAAAAAAGGAAAATTGTTCATATAAGTTATTATAAAACTCATTTGATTTCCTTTTAAAATGGATTTCTAAAGATTACTGGAGGGGGCGCCTGGGTGTCTCGGTCGGTTAAGCGTCTGACTTTGGCTCAGGTCATGATCTCATAGCTCGTGGGTTCCAGCCCTGCGTCGGGCTCTCTGCTGCCAGCTCAGAGCCTGGAGTGTGCTTTGGATTCTGTGTCTCCCTCTCTCTGCCTCTTACCCACTCATTCTCTCTCTCTGTCTCAAAAATAAATAAACATTAAAAAAATTTTTTTAAGTACTGGACAATTTTATTTTGTGGTTTCTATTTTTTTCTCTTCACCCTGTTAAATAGAATGATATAAAAATAAATTGTGAAAAAAATATAAGCAAGAAAATAACAACATAACCCTACCAATTAGAGGAAGTTTCTATTTTTTTTCCTATGTACCTTTTTAAAAACAAGTTGAGATGGTACTCTAAAAACAATTTGTATATGATTTTTGTCACTTGATCAGCTTTTCTCCCGATCATAAATAATTTTTAATATTTACTTTTTTTAAGTTTATTTATTTTGAGAGAGACAGAGATAGCCACTTGAGCAGGGAAGAGTCAGAGAGAGGAAGAAAGACAGCAAATCCCAAGCAGGCTTCATGCTATCAGTGCAGAGCCCAACTCACTGTAGGGTTCAATCCTGCAAACCATGAGATCATGACCTAATGAAACTAAGAGTCAGACACTTAACTGACTGAGTCACCCAGGTGCTTCATTAATAATTTTTTTATAAAAGTGATTTTTATTAGCTGTACCATAGTTTGACACCCTATCCTATACCTGACTCAACCATTCCTGTGCTGTTAAGTAGGAAGAATGTCTCCATGTCATAAGGGAAGGACATATGGTTGCAATCTTATAAACACATCAACTTGCTTGTCAGTGTATCTGCACTTGTATTATTTTGAATTGCAGTCTTGTGATTACTACAGATCTGAGGGGGTAAAGGTACATTGTGTGTGGAATTTAACCTTTGACACTTTGAGCCATGACCTCTTAATATTGCCTATGAATAGATTTGTCCTATTGCAAGTCTTTAAATATCAGAGTTTTTGTTTAGTAAGAGAAACTCGGAGTAGTTACTTAAAAATAAATACTTAAGGGGCGCCTGTGTGACTCAGTCGGTTAAGCATCCAGCTTCGGCTCAAGTCATGACCTCATGGTTCATGGGTTCAAGCCCTGCATCGGGCTCTGTGCTGACAGTTAGCTCAGAGCCTGGAGCCTGCTTCAGATTCTGTATCTCCCTCCCTCTCTGACCCTCCCCTGCTTGTACTGTCTCTCTCTGTCTCTCTCTTTTTTTTTTTAATTAAAAAAAAATTTTTTTAATGTTTTCTTTATTCTTGATACAGAGAGACACAGAGCATGAGAGGGGGAGGGGCAGAGAGAGAGGGAGACACAGAATCCGAAGCAGGCTCCAGGCTCTGAGCTAGCTGTCAGCACAGAGCCCAACGCAGGGCTCGAACCCACAAACGTGAGATCTGACCTGAGCCGAAGTCGGAGGCTTAACCACCCAGGCACCCCTCTCTCTGTCACTTAAAAATAAGTAAAAAACATAAAAATTAAAAAAATAAATACTTAAATTTTTTTAATATTTGTTTTTGAGAGAGAGAGAGAGTGTACAAGCAGAGGAGTGGCAGAGAGAGAAGTACAGAGGATCCAAAGTAGGCTCTGTACTGACAGCAGAGAGCCTGATGTGGGGGCCCAAACTCAGGAACCGTGAGACCATGACTTGATTGGAAATCGGACACTTGACCAACTAAACCACCCAAGCACCCCTAAAATAAAATACTTTTTATTCTTAAGTGCCACATCATACTTTTGTTTCACAAATACCCAAGTTGATTTGTAATGGGGGTGATAAGCATCTCCCAGATCACACAAATCAGTGACTTAGGTTAAATTTAATCCTTAAAGGCCCCTTTGCTGTAGTTACAGTGAATGGAAATAGAGGGGCTGTTCCAGTCCATAATGAAGTCCTGGGAGCCTTTGACATAGTTCCTATTTCCACCTCATCCCTAAAGCCTCACTGAATAACTGCTTGAGGAATTAGGCTGTGCGCTTCAGGTCTTCAATATTTGGTTCCGTTCAGTCCCATAAGCTCCAGAACTTCACTGCAGTCGGATGCAGAGCAGGCAGCAAGAATCCTGTTTGTCACCACCCCACATAGTTCTCTTGTCCATGCTGCGTGCGTGACCACTGCTTCAAGCTAATTAGGAAAGGCAGAATATCTCAGATGTAAACAATAGGGTTTTGTGTTCCCAAATAGGGTGCTGACTATTTTATTCTACCACTAATTTGGCAACTTGCATAGCTCATGGCTTCAAAGCATTATCTAGGGAAAGGGGGAGTAAGATGGGGGAATTTCAGTGTCTTCCCTGTTTGTGAAAGATACATTGAAAAATAACACTGGGGAAATGGGGAGGAAGTTCAGTGACTCCGGGGCAGGAGGCAGCCGGCTTTGAAAGGGTGCATAAAAGAAATTAAGAAATAGGATTGTCCTGTAGGTTGATAAACTCATACGTGAGTGTGTGTATGTATGCATGTGTGAGTACAGACATAAACCTGTGTGCACATTCACATATGCACATCCATATACCTTTATGTGCAGTTACACATTTTTGAAGTAGGATATATATTATAAATTATAAAATATTAATAAATATTTTGTATGTGCTTGAGTCATATTTTTACCTGACTTATTTTTTATCCAAATTAGGTTTTATTTGGATAAATCTTTAGGGAAGACAGGATTTATTTGAGAATACAATATATACTTTTCCTTCCTAGAAGCATATTTTTCTTTGTAATGCTAATAACAAGAATACTCAACCAAACAAATTACTGATTGCTTGCTACATGTAAACATGGTTTTGTAACAGTTTTTATTCAGGTTGTTTATGTGAGAATAATAAGACAGTCATACTTAAAGGAAATTCTTCTGGGAAAAAAAGTGTTTATAAACTCCATACTTTTAACATAACATTCTAATTACACACGCATGTTTTTGCTTTTGTTTTGGAAGGTATATTTTGGAACTTCTCATCCAAGATCCTATATCTCTGCCAATGTAACTGGCTTCAAATGTGTGACGGGAATGTCTTGTTTAATGAGAAAGGATGTGTTAGATCAAGCAGGAGGGCTGATAGCTTTTGCTCAATACATTGCTGAAGATTACTTTATGGCCAAAGCCATAGCGGACCGGTAAGCAAACTAAATTACATTAGGCTATAGTATTTTAGTACCTGACTTTATTGGTTTATTGTGTTTGTTACAGTCTTAGATTAATTGCCATTTTATTATAGTTTTTGCTAGTGAGTACAGAACAGGTTAATGTTTTTTAAAAAGTAATTCCTATTATTCATAGATATTGTTATGAAAGAAATAAATGAACAGATCTATGTTCTTTAATGTGATTTGACATAATGAAAAGGAAGCTTCTCTGTGATTATAAATTTTCATTATTATGGATGTAAATATCTATGTATTTTAGAAGAATTAAAAACATTAGTGCAGTCATAAGCCAAGCCAGCAGGTGATTTAAGTTTAAAGATTTAAAGAATATGATTCTACATTTTGGGATTTCTCAGTAGATTGATGCTCTGCTAAAAAGCCACTTAACAATTCATATGAATGGCTTACCATTTTCTCTATCACAAAATTACTTGTTTGCTTTTAAAGGGGTTCGTTGCCTTGTGTGATAATTTACTAAAGATAGGATTTTAAAAATTGAGGGATCTTTAAAAATTCTTTCATGATGCTATTCATGTGCCTCATAGATTCATAGTGTTTCCAAAGATATATGTGTATATAATGCCACCTTTTGCTTGCATTTCTGGTTGAATATCCACACACTTATCACACATATTCCTTGTACCCCTGACCTGCCCGCCATTTGAGTTGGTGGTTTTCTGGTTTTGGTTTTGGTTGGTAGTGATCCGAGACTGAACTATTAACCCCGAACCCACTCCACTTGGTCCTTTCGGAACGTCTGTATTTTAAGTTTCTTAAACTGTAAACTGAGAGGTTGTAGTTCCTTCCGACTCAGTTGCTGTCATAGGCCTGTGTATTTCTCTGTATCCAGGAGTACAGTGCACCCTGATTGGGGTGCTGGTCTGGGAACGGGGCTCAGCCTGAGCACCAGCAGGTGCTCACTCCTTACAGTGATGCGTAAGCGCGTAGCCAGCCGCACCTGAGGTGTTCCTCATCGCCGTTCCTTTTACACTTACCTTAACTTTCAGAGGTTGGAGGTTTGCGATGTCCACGCAGGTTGCCATGCAAAACTCTGGCTCTTACTCAATTTCCCAGTTCCAGTCCAGAATGATCAGGTAAATTGGTTGGTTTTCTTCTTTGTGTACGTGGTTAAAAGAAAACAGCGGGGAGGGAGTGATTTTTTTACGTGGTCTAACTTGATATTTAAAATATCTAAAAGTCAAATTTTCATTTAGTTCCAGAAAAGAAAGGTTAGCATCTTTGTTAAAATAAATTTAGTGTCTAAATACATTTTCTTTGCTGTGCAATCCTGAATGCTTTCAATAAAGAGATGTTGAGACTTTGATATCTTTAATGTGCTGATCTCTATTTTCTAACTTTCTACACTTTGAATTTTATAATCTTTATTCATTAGAGTGTAGGCCTACAAATGAATTTATAGACCTTTTTATGTACTAAATAAACGTAGAAAAGAGATTCATTAAATATTATTTAAAGACAAGGGCCTTTATGTAACAGGCTAAAGAGCTGATCATTTGCGGGAGGGGGGGATTGATTAGGATTGTAACCAGGCTGTTTTAAAGAAAACCTTTTTTTTTTTTTTTTTTTTAGGTGGACCAAATTACGAATTAACATGCTTCCCGCTACAATAATTTGTGAGCCAATTTCCGAGTGCTTTGTTGCCAGTTTAATTATTGGATGGGCAGCCCACCATGTATTCAGATGGGATATTATGGTGTTTTTCATGTGTCATTGCCTGGCATGGTTTATATTTGACTACATTCAACTCAGGGGTGTCCAGGTATGTGGATGGGCATGGAAAGGCTGGCAGTCATTTGGTGGAACTAAAACTGGTTTAATTTAGTAAAGCTTGAAGAAATTTATCTAACCCATTCTTCAGCTTCCCATTGAAAGTTACCATCAGGTTTAAACATTACCTTCCTTAGTGGAATGTGGACACAGAACTTAACTGGATTTTCAACTTTCAGCTGATAAGTTAACACTGTCACTTTTATTAAGGCTCAAAAAAAAAAAAAAGACGTGAAGCAGTTCAGTTATCTAAAGAAGCAGGTTTGATTTTATATAGTATATTTTAAAAGAGTGAAATTGAAGAATTTTATTTTTTAACTCTATGGTTTGACAGTCAGTAAATTAAAAAAAATTTTTTTTTTTAATTCCTAGGGTGGCACACTGTGTTTTTCAAAACTTGATTATGCAGTAGCCTGGTTCATCCGTGAATCCATGACAATATACATTTTTTTGTCGGCATTATGGGACCCTACTATTAGCTGGAGAACTGGCCGCTACAGATTACGCTGTGGAGGCACGGCGGAGGAGATTCTAGACGTATAACTACAGCTTTGTGACTGTACATAAAGGAAAAAAGAGAAGTATTATAAATTATGTTTATATAAATGCTTTTAAAGATCTACCTTCAGTAGTTTTATCCCATGTATGTTTGATACCTGTTCTTTAATTTATTTTGCATGGCACTTGCATCTGTGAAGAAAAAAACAAAAAACACATCTGTAGTCTTGGCCAAATGGTACCCTTTGTTTTGTGGAAGTAGAGAATCAAGAGAATTGGTTCTAGGAACTTGGCTTTGGTTTTTGTTGTTGTTTGTTTATTTTTTAAAAATAAATAAATATATATATATAAAATATGAATGCTCTGCAGCAAACACTATGACAGTATCCTTCAGTAGGGAAAGTTTCTTATTTGTGAGTACACTCTTAGAACATTTATGGGATGGCGGCAGCTTTGTTTTGGGGTTTAGAAAAGACTAGAAAGTAGTCCCTGTCTGGATCTGAAGTGAATGGCGTCATGAGGTGAACAACGCACGGTGAGGTACTAACTAAGAAACTTTTTCATGCTGTATGCCTACCTCTTGTAGTTGTCGCAGAGCACCTATAAATTCTAATAAGGTAGCTCGGCCTTGCGAAAACAAATGGGAAACTTTAAAAATAATAAAAGAGCTGGAGTCTAGTATTTATATGAATCTGTGAGAGGGGATTTTTTTTTTTTTTTTTTTTGGTCTCACTGCAATGAACCAAAAGTGGTTGTTTGGTTTTTAACTGTAGCCACGTATGGAAGGCCTCCTTTTGACCAACTCCTGTTGGTTCTGTCTTGAACCATTGTTAATCACTGTGCTGGTAAACCTTTCCTCCCCTGCTCCTCACCCGCCCAAGCCCTGTCTTTCCTTAACTTTTTTTTTTTTCTGGGGGGTCGGGGGGGTGGGGGTGGTTTTGTTTTCGTGTGAGTGGATGTTTTGATAGTTGTGAGGAAAAATGCATTTCAGACACATTTCACACATGAGCTATTTTCTTACACAGTATGTCTTGTTAAAAAGAATGTAATTTCACGATACAGGTATTTAATATCTTTTTTAAGTAAGTAAATATTCTAGCCATCAAATAAATTGCAGTAGAGTATTAAGTGGGGACAGGACGAGTTTTACTCTTAAAATCAATCAGTATCAAACTAAGTCTACTGTGTGTGTGTGTGTGTGTGTTTTTTTTTTTTAACTCTTAGAGTTAGTCTAGTCTTATTTAAATTGGATTTTTGTATTCCAGTTTGTATGACGGAATAGACTAGATGAGTGCTAGCTGTAGATGCATGCTGTGTGTCCCTCTGCTCTCCCCATCATGCCGCTGAACTTGCTTGTCAGGTTGTGCTGAACTTGTGGTGAACTGGACTTGTTTTTGTTAAAAAAAAATAGGCAAAAATGTAAGGGACAGTGCATAAGCCTTTTTTCCTTCTCCCCTTTGGTAGTGGAATCTGTGCTTTTTCTCCAGGACCTAGATGGCATGTTGTGCATATGAACGCCTGCTGTGGGCCGATGCTGGCAATGTGGCCGCTTTAAATCCTAAGTCACTGCAGTTTCTGTGTCAAAGCGTAATGCGTAGCATATCAGCAATAATTACATATTTCTAGAAAATGAACACGTTTTCACCTCACTGAGCCAATTCATTTAATTGTCTAATGACTAATATACATGGTTTAAATTGTAATGTATAATACACCACAGTGTAATGTAGTATACACTATGTATACACATTATGTCTGATTTTCTCTGGGCCAAACTGCTTCATTGAAAAAAAAAATTCTTTTTTGGGGCGCCTTATGACGAATTTGTTTGAAGGGCATTTTCTTCACGAACAAAGGCTTTGATGCATAGTCCTTTCTATGGGAAATGGGTAGTAATGTTCCCTGAGGAAAGTTGCACAGTGAAAACCAGTCTAGTTGTGACCCACTCTGTGTTGTTGGTTTTTTTTAAACCTCTATTACACAAGTCGAGTTTTGCCGAATATGTTTGTAGTTTGTCGGTTTGTTTAATGAAGTTTGGTTGATGCCATCCTTTGCTGAAGTGAAATCTTGCTTATTACTTAGCTTTTTGCTGATCTCAGTACGGGCAGCGTAACAACAAATCCAAATGGCTGGACAGACTTCTTGTGTTTTGTAAATAGAAACAATGACTGTTCTGTATGTGTGTTTTATGTGGTAGTGGAGTATTTCCTTGAAGTGAAGCTTCACTTAAGCAGGACAGAGTGATTCTTTGTTTAGCAAGTTTAGAGTGATGGTAAAATGGTAAGAAATAATATAAATGTTGAAGAAAGCACCACAACAGAACTGTAGAAGTCCAAATTTAATAGACTGTTTAAAAAAAAGTGTCTAGACTATACCATGTTTTATTATTTAAAATCATTGTATGAAGTTTTTTGTTTAAAATAAAAATTTGAGTACAATCAAAACATTAACAATAATGTATTTTGTTTGCTGTCTTATTCTATATTTTTATAAATAACACGTTTCACCATTCACATCAGAATTACTAGAAGAATTCTATTGAGTGTTGATTTGAAATCTTCCTTTTCACCTGTGCTACAAAGTCAGGCTTACGGCTTAACGTTGGGCTTTTCTATTGGTCACACTTTATAACCACCTGAAGAGAACTTTAGGAAAAAAAAAAAAACCAGGTGCCTGGGGCCTGCCCACAGCGACTGTGGCCCATAGTCGCCTGTAGAAGAGACCATTGCCCCCTCCCCCGCCCCTCGCCTAGGCTCACAGCCTGACCCAGCCTTTTAGACGGTCCCACTCCAGTGGCGGGAAAGGCCGAACCAAGGAAAGGAAATGGCTCTGCCGCTGGAGTCCGCCAGGAGCTAGACTGGGCCGTCCCTCAGCCCCAGCACCAGACTCCTCCCAGGCGTTGGAATTTTTTTTTTTTTTTAATAAATGAGGGAACCACTGTAAATGTATTATTTCCTTCCAGTCTTCTGACACCGTTTGCTGAAATGGCTTCGAGACAGTGCATAGGACTGCCCTTTATTTGGCATCCCTGCTCGGACTGAGAATTAGCCATTTTCAAAATCTTTCTGAATTTGACAGATGAAAATATTGTACCTCATTGTTTAAACATAGGGATTTTGTTTTCTTTTTGAGAGAGAGAGGAAGTGGGCTCACCCCATGTGGGACTCGAACTGATGAACCACGAGATCATGACCTGAGCTGAAGTCAGATGCTTAATGACTGAGCCACCCAGGGGCCCTAAACATACAGAACTTTTTATGACTGGCAAGATTGAGTATTGTTTTTTGTTTGTTTTTTTATTTTTTTTAATGTTTTATTTAGTTTTGATACAGAGACAGAGCATGAGAGGGGGAGAGGCAGAGAGAGAAGGAGACACAGAACCAGAAGCAGGCTCCAGGCTCTGAGCTAGCTGTCAGCACAGAGCCTGACGCGGGGCTCGAACCCACAGACGTGAGATCTGACCTGAGCCGAAGTCGGAGGCTCAACCGACTGAGCCACCCAGGTGCCCCTAGATTGAGTATTGTTGCATGTATGATATATAACCACTGGAATGTCTTCCGTTTCTTGACCTTACTTAAATGAGGGACTTGATTCTTTTTTATTGTGTATTTCACATCTTTTATTTTTAACTGTAAAAAACAATTTACCAGACAAAACACTGCTAAAATCTTTGCATTTAGGTTAATGTTTTCCCAAGGCAAGATGGGATGGGCATGGAAATAGTTGATGAACATTTGTGTGACCAAATGGCCCGTACAAGTGTCCTGATCAAAGATCAGTCTTCCCAAATGTGATTTCCCTGCCTGTCCTAGAACGCACCATTTTCACCTTTGAAGTAACAGTATTCTCACAGTCTATATGTATGCACACTTATGAACTTTATTGACTAGTATTTAATGAAATATTTTCTGGGCTTTAGAGTGAGGTTACGCTAACAGTGCAAAGTCAGTTGGGTTTTCCCTCCCCACCCCCCACCTCCTCTTGCTTCAGAAATTATTTAACCAGGAATTATCTGTTCCTTGAAAGTTTGAAAGAATTCATCCGTAAGACTTCATGGGCCTGGCACTTCAAACCTTTTCAGATTATTTCATTGGTAATACTCAGTTCACATTTTCAACTTCTAAAGTCAGTTTTCGTCATTTACACGATAGAGATGCATATGGCATTTTCATCGTTCTCTTCAAACTCGTGCTAGCTGTGTATGCTGCTGGGCAGGAGGTCTGCAGCCCTCATGGAGGTTGAACTTGGACCTCTGATCTGAGAGCAGAGTTGGCTGGCAAGGCCATCCCTCCCAAGGCCACCAATATCTCTTTCTACAGAGAAACCCTGCCCCTCTTGAAATGCTTTAATGGCTTGATGTTATCTTCAGGATAAAGCCCAAGCTTTACTCATGGCAGAAAGGCCATTTTATGGGATGGCTCCGTTGGTTAAGCTTCCGACTTCAGCTCCAGCCATGATCTCATGGTTTGCGGGTTCGAGCCCTGTGTAGGGCTCTGTGCTGCCAGCTCAGAGCCTGAAACCTCTTTTGGATTCTGTGTCTCCTTCTCACTCTGCCCCACCCCTGCTGGTTTTCTCTCTGTCTCTCTCTCTCACTCACTCCGAAATAAATAAAAACATTTTTTTAAAGGCCATTTTAGGTTACATCCTCGCGAACACCTCCAGGTCCGCCTCACCATTCTGCCAAACCCACTCACATAAACTCTCGCTGTAAACGTCTGCAGTTTCCCTGACGTCTGCCCTCTCCCGCTCTGGGCTTTGTGCTGTTCCTTTCTCAAGCTCCAGTTCTGCTGACCTCCGCTCCACTCTTGGGACTCTGCTCGGGGTGCCAGCTCTTCACAACTTATCTTCTCGGGTTATACACCCTGTGTCTGTGCCTCCGCAGCCTCACCCTGCGCTTCCGCCCTGGCTCTTAATACGTCCTTGCTCCCCTGTAGGTGCTCGTGTTCATCATTAAATTGGAAATGTCAAGAGGAGGGAGGGTCAGTCTCTTACTTGACTTTGTGTTCCAAGCTCCTAGCTTAGGACCTGACAGAAAGTCCAATTTATTGGGTGGATTAATGAAAAATAAAGACAAGGACTCCCGTGGCACTAATCTTCGCCTCCCGCAGACTGGAGCCAGCCTGGTTGGGCCCACTTTCCAGCAACACCGCAGGCTTCCTGTACACTCTCTGTGCCTCAGTGGATACCAGTGTGATCTACTTCTCAGGGTCGACGTGAGAATTAAAGGAAATACTGCATGTGAAAAGCCACGTTCTCAATAAAGCTTGTGTTCCGATAAGGATCTCCAGTCACTAAGTGAAAATGAAAGCTTAGTAACACGGTCGGACAAAGTAGCTCTTCTTCCTCCAAGGCCTGAGGAAAAGAATCGTTCACAATCTGATGGAGAGAGTTGCTTGATCTTTTGTAGGGCAACTGACCCCCTCCGCCCTTGGTGGTTCACAGTAAATATTCTAGCGTTCAAGATGAAATCAATCCGATTTGTTTAAACTATTATAAATAGTGCTATTGTGGCCCATATAATACTGGCCAGAATGTTAGAGCCGATGGCCTGAGCTGCAAGGCCTGGCAGAAAAGTGCAAGACCTCACTGTGCGGCCTGCATTCCCGTAAGAACAGTCCACAGAATCTGCAGGCTGAGAACGTGGTGTTCAGGGCACAGTGTTGCGACACGCCAGGTGGCATGAGGTGCACCCGTGACATGGGCAACATTCAAGGAATTTTACCTGGTTGGAATGTTTCCAGCTATTATTCTTTTAAAGGACAGCTGATTCTGCAGAACTCAAAGACTGGTTCCTGGGTGTTCTTGGACTCTGAGCATTGAGAGCAGTGAATGTGGAGGCTGAGATCACTAGACCTGCCATCCACATGCTTGCACATGGCCTTGCAGCTTTCATGGTTCCTAAGCTGTAGGATAAGAATTATTTTAAAATTTTGTTTTAAATTTTTTTTTTTTTTTGAGAGAGAGAGAAAGATACACACACAATCCTTAGCAGGCTCCAGGCTCTGAACTGTCAGCACAGAGCCTGATATGGGGCTCGAACTCAGGAACCACGAGATCACGACCTGAGCCAAAGTTGGACACTCAACCAACTGAGCCACCCAGGCGCCCCGGATAAGAATTATTTTAAATTAGTTTAAATGCCAACTGCAATGCCCCACTCCCCTGCCCCATCCTCGAAACCTTTATAAGCTTTCCTGAGATTCCGATGCAGGCACTGTCCAGGACACTGCGGGAAGCATTTCAGTGGAGCTGTGCCAGCATGGGAATGCATTTTACACAGTGGACAGTGGAGTCAAGGTGGTGGCCTTGTGGACAGGAGGGATGAGGCTCAGCCCCTAGGACATAATTTTTTTTGATCTCTAGGTGAAGTGGCTGCAATATTGTGATTTATAGTAAGAAATATTTATATTATATAAATATAAAAAATATATGTATTTTAATGTTTATTTTGAGAGAGCACCAGTGGGGAAGGGGGAGAGAGAGAGAGAGAGAGCGAGAGCGAGGGAGAGAGAGAGGGAGAGGGAGAGAGAGAGGGAGAGGGAGAGAGAATCCCAAGCAGAGCAGGCTCCATGCTGTAAGTGCAGAGCCCAAAGTAGGGTTCGATCCCATAAAGTGTGAGATCATGACCTGAGCCTAAATCAAGAACCAGATATTCAACTGACTGACACCTAGGTGCCCCTATAATAAGAAACATATTTCATCTTCAGCCCCCTTTCTGGCACAGAGCTCCTAAAATCCTTATTTCCTTTGTGAGGAGAGGTCTTTTGTTATGTTAATGAGGAGACTCTAGAACCACACCTAGAGTTGGGGTTTGTTGCCGGGAGAACCAGACTTGTGATTGGAGGGTTGGAACTTTCAGTCCCACCATCCTGACCTGCAGGGAGGGAAGAGGGGCTGTAGGCTGAATCAATCACCTATGGGCAATGACTTAATTAATTATGCCTATGTAATGAAGCCTCCATAAAAACCCAAAGGATGGGGTTCAGAGAACTTCCAGGATGGTGATCACATGGAGAATTGGGGCGATCCATGCGCCTGAAGAGGGCATGGGAGCTCCAAGCCTTTCCTCATGCTTTGGTTTCTGCATCTTTTCCATCCAGCTATTCCTGAGTTATTTCCCTTAGTAAACTGGTAATCTAATAAGTAAAATGTTTCTCTGAGTTCTGTGAGCCACTCCAGCAAATTAATGGAACCCAAGGCAGGGGTGGTTGGAAACTCTGGTCTATACCCAGTTGGTCAGAAGCACAGAAGCACAGGTTTCTGAAGGGGCAGGGGGCCAGTTGGGGGACAGTCCTGTTGGACTGAAACCTTCATATGTGGGATCTAATGCTATCTCTGGGTAGATAGTGTCACAGCTAAGTTAAACTCTTGGACACCCAGCAGGTGCCCTGAGCATGTGGGAAGATCTGCCACACGTTGGAATCATGATCGGGAACCAAGCAGTGGCCTGAGGGAAGTGTAATGACCAGAGGTTGCCACAACACACAGGAATCTACAAGGCAGACTATACGCAACAGCAGATATTGATTGGCAAACAAGAGGTCCGGTAATGGGAACCTGAGGGCAGAGGAAAACATAGAAAAGTTAACTGAAAGTTTCAATATTTTATTCTTAGAAACAGTAATTTTGAACTTTATTACCAGGGCAACTGGTACTTTAAATTTTTACTTTGTTTGCATGGATTAGCCCAAGGAGGGAAATGTGTGGAGTATTATTGCTGCGTCTAAAGACATTGAACCTGGGGGTGCCTGGGTGGGTCAGTTGGTTAAGCGTCCGACTTCGGCTCAGGTCATGATCTCACGGTTCATGGGTTTGAGCCCCGCGTTGGGCTCTGGGCTGTCGCCTGGAGCCTGTCTTCAGATGCTGTGTCTCCCTCTCTCTCTCTGACCCTCCCCTGCTCATGCTGTCTCTCTCTCAAAAATAAATAAAACATTTAAAAAATTTAAAAATAAAAAATAATAAAGACATTGAACCAGAACTGCTGAGTAGAAGTAAGAAGCAGCCTCTGTCCTTTGGAGCCCCACTGATTTGGACCAGCAGTGCCACACCTGTCCATCCAGGGAAATCTGGGAAAATGACAACCTATTGTCAATGACAACATGTCACTTCTGATCTCAGGCCCTCCCTGCTAGGATCACTCGGGTTGTCATTCGTCCTTGCTGTGATCTTGTCGGGGGGAAACCGGTGTGATTCCACAGACAAGAAAATCGAGCTCTCCTCCATCTGAGAGCAGAGACCCCTAACCCCCACCCCCAAAGCCTCAACAGAAATGTCAGGCTTCCTATCCCTGTTACCGCTGGTGCGTATTACAGTGGCGTCCATCCACACTGGGTGAGGGATTCCAACAGCTGACTCACCAAATTATCAGGCAAAAGAGATTGCAAATGAAGAGAACGTGTAATTTGTGGGAATGGGACGAACCTGGCCAGAAGATGAGGGTACGTGAAGGCAGAATTAATGGGAGAAACAGAGAGGGAAAATCAATCAAAACACAAGGAGGGGGAAAACATAATGAAAACTTCTAAGAAGACAGAACATAAAAAATGAAATTATGGAACTAAAAAGCAAGATCTCTAAATTTAGAATGTCAACGTAGAAATGGAGAGATTACTTGTAAAAACCAAATTCATATTTGGGGGTGGGAGGGTGTCTCAATAACTCAGAGCCAAAGACAACAAAACACACAGAATGCAGAACTTTACAGATATGAATGGAAACCAATTTGACAATAAACTATTTTTTTAAAAAAGCCTTTGTTAAAAAAAAGAATTACATCAATGATTTTACTAATAGGGTTCAATCATTTGAATATTAAGCTGGAGCTATTAATGACAGCCTGTATGACAGATAATGTTGCTTATCCCTGCCTCATAAAGGATGATGGATGAATGAATGAACAAGTAAAATCTAAACCAAGGAGGACAACTGTAGGACAAATAGGAAAACTCAGTGATGTGAGGGGAGCCGAATCTCACGTGGTTGTTTCAATGTCAGCATTCAGGGCGTGGAGTCAGTTTCCGACCCCACACTTCCTCCCCAACAAGGCGCTACTCAGTATTTTTTTTCTAAGAAGGGAGTTAATTTAGATGCAAAAGTAAAAAGTTTCTATTATCAAGGACAATCTTCTTTTATTAATAACTCCTATATCTTTTTCTGCCTGGATGAATACTACTATGTAAAAATCTTATTATATTCTGTTTTGCTGCAATAATAGACTTCTTTATTAACCATTAAAAAAATTCACAGATATGAGACATAAAGGACTAGTCAGGTGGAGACTTAATAGACTAGCAGTAGGGGTTCTGGGTGAAAAGGGACATGAAAGAAAACTAAAGACTTGATTTCCATTGAAAGAGCCCAGGTGGGTTTATTGAAAAGACACATTCTCCCAAAGAAGTGTCCTGGTGAAATTTGAGTTTCAAGGAATAAATTTCACCCTCATCAGCCAGAAAGAACAAGTTACTGACAAGGGAAAGAGAGTGAGGCCGTCATCAGACTATCCTGAGGCCCTTGGGAGGCACAGGAATTATATGGGTAGGCCAGTGGGGGCAAAGTGGATTATGATTGGAAAAGCTTATGTCCAGTCAAAACATGAATATAGACGGGCACAAAGAAGGCTTTTTTGACCTGTAGGGCTTCAGAAGGTACACCAGCCATGTACTATATCTGAAGATGGTCAAGAAAGTACTCTAGAAAATAACCCCAATCAGAAATCTCTGCATGGGAGAATTGAAAGAATTCAAGGAAACAGTGGTGAATAATGAACTTTGTGTTAGTCATCATCTAAGTGGGTGATGCTAGTGTGGCATGGAATAATGAGAATTTTTGAATCAGATAAGATTTTTTATAGGGGAAATTTTAAAAAGCCTTGGCTAAAATTCTAATGTCTCTCAAAACCTAGGAGTAGAGGCATGAAAGAAATTGGGGAAATAAAAATGGCTTCAAGCTTTGTGGAAGTTGACAAGTCTCAAGGGAAGGGCTGCAGCACTATTCCACGGAGCGCAACAAACACCTCAAAATTGCTCCTTAGACATGAAAAGGCCTTCGTCCGTTCTTCCTCTGAGGATTTCTTCATGGTAGTAGTAGTAGCAGGACCTCTTCAAGCACTTTCTCTCTGCTGTCCGTCTCTCTGTCTCTCCCACCTGGGGGTGTCCTTTCTTTACCGTCTCAGCTCTCCATCCTTTGTGTTTATTGTGTCTACCCACATCCGCTGTACCCTTTACACAGAGCAGGTCGGCTACCGACCAGCTGCAGGCCCACCTGTGCTGATCCAAAACCCATCAAGATGTTCAGTAGGACAAAAGGAACAACTTCTCCCTTGGAAATAAAAAAGAACTAGCAGAAACCTTGTGATTATGGCCTTTTTACAGAATCCACTCTCATTAGAAGGCTGTGCGCTTTGGGGCACTTGGGTGGCTCAGTCAGTTAAGTGCCCGACTTCAGTGCAGGTCATGATCTTGTCATTCTTGAGTTCGAGCCCCCACAGCAGGCTCTGTGCTGATGGCTTGGAGCCTGGAGTCTGCTTTGGATTCTGTGCCTCCCTCTCTCTCTCTGCCCCTCACCCGCTCACACTCTGTCTCTCTCTCTCTCTCAAAAATAAATAAACATTTTAAAAAAGAAGGTTGTGCACTTTTAAAGAACATTTCTTCCCCTCAGTTACAGAGTCCTGTATGAAGTTCAGGGTCATTGGGAAGCAATAGGATTGAGACTAGGGATAGGGATGGAGGTAGGGACCAAGAGATGAAGATGGGTGAGGTGACAGGGCAGGAGCATGCTGAGCCTTGAAATCCTAGATAAAGCATGTAGGCTTTATACTGAGGGTGGTGGGGAGCTATTGAAGGGTTTGTGGGTTAGAAATATTTCTCTGGTTGCTTCATGGAGATGAAAGAGGTTTTCATGGCGATAATGACCTTGAAGGAAGAGACCAGAAGAAAAGTTGTTGCTCTGCTTTAAGAGAAATTCTGTTTATTAATGGAAACCACCCCCCACTTTAATGACCTTAGTGTTGCTAGAAACTTCTTTTGTCCATTCGTGCAGGTCACATGGGAATGTGCCACTTATAACCTGCTCCCTTTCTAGAGTGGGAATCCTGTCATGTCCCATACCGACCCTACGTCTGTCTCATGATCTCACAGTTTCGTGGGTTCGAGCCCCACATTGGGCTCTGTGTTACCAGTGCAGAGCCTGCTTGGGATCCTCTCTCTCTGCCCCTCCCCTGCTCATGCTCTCTCTGTCTTCCTCAAAATAAATAAACTTAATAAAAAAAGAAAGAAGTAGCACATTGTTTGTCAGACCTCTTAAGATTTGGGAGGCAAGATATGCCACATTTAAGTATGATGTTTTGACCCTTTTCCCGGGTGACCACGCCTTCCAGGATTGAAATCTCACCCCACCCCCAAAGAAAAGCCAAAATACTTTTCCCAGCGTTCCTCTCCCCCATAGCATAAACATGTAATCCGACCCCATCAATAAGGCTTATCCACAGGGACACTGATTTTAAAGTGAGCAATATAAGGAAACAGCACTGCATATATATTTATTTTTTCTGTCAATAGAGAAGCAGGACTCTGACTTTCAGAGCCCTCAAGGCTGAGTTCTTGGTGAAGAGACATCACAGGTACTGGCAGAAGTAGCAGACGCAGTAATATAGAATTTCTGACGCAGCTGTGGCACAGGGAAGCCACGGATTTGGTTAGCGCCCAGGGAAACCGCCAGGGCGCCTTCCTCTTCAAGCCAGTTCTATGGCGTGGCTGTTCAGGCCCTGGAGATACAGGGGTGTGGCTGATTCTCTGGTCTTGTCAATCAGTCTGCAAACTATCTGAGCAGGGAACTGATGTAATCAAAGTGATGCTTTGGGAAAAATTAAACTGGCAACAGTAGGGAAGCTTTGTTAAGGAGGCACTTGAGACAATTTCCAATGAAAGTCACGACAAGGTCCATGAGAAGACCATTTCACAAGCGTAGATGAGATTCAGGCTTGGACCAGATGGGGTCTAGGTCAGGGATAGTGGAGGTGGATAACAGTCTCATTCCCGGTTTGGCTGTTGGCAAAGAACTCAGATGGCTTTCTAATCACAACTTTTAATATATTAAAAGTCACTACTAACTATTTTTTTTTCTGGGAGTTGACTGAAAAAATTATCAACTCAGACCTGTCCAGATGTCACATGACAGTTCTGTGTGGATTCAAGTTTTAATTTGACATTCGCTGAACTTTGTTGTGAGGTCCTCAAAAATCACATTTCTGCAAAGCAAGTCAATTCTATAGGAAATATTTCTAAGGAGTAGCATCTTCGTGTTTAATGGAAAGAAGTAGCATTTGACCATCTAATCATGCACCAAATCGATGCACCAAGAACCTTATGAGATTGTAATAATTATATTCATTTTTTTTCTTTGACAGAGAAAGAGAGAAGGCATGCAAGCAGGGGAGGGACAGAAGGAGAGAGAGAATCTTAAGCAGGCTCTATGCCCAGCGCAGAGCCCTACTCAGGGCACAATCTCACAACTATGAGATCATGACCTGAGCCAAAATCAAAAGTTGGTTGCCTAAACGACTGAATCACCCAGGTGCCCCTGATTATATTCATTTTATAGATGCTGAGAGTAATTAGGGACTCTGACAGCTGAATTCCCCACTGTTTTCAGAATTCCCACCTGCCAGGCCAACTTAGCCCAGGCTGGCCTAACTGAGGCCCCACTTCTCCTTTTGCTCCGAACAAAGAGGCTCACAGAAAACTCAGCAATGCTACAGGCATCAGAAAGCTACTGTCTTTTTCACTTCCAGCCTGGGCCCACGGGAACCCAATAGGAAAAGCAGAGGGTGGCGGGGTGTGGTGAGGAAGAGCTCAGTGCGCTCATTCTCAGCAGGGTTGGTGGCAACCACTCCCACCTGTCGAGTTTACAAACGTGTTCCCACTTGCTTCTTTATTGAATGAGATCTTCACAAGGACTCTCTGAGTATGTATCTTGAGGTCCATTTTAAAGATGGAGAAACTGAGGGAGCGCCTGGGTGCCTCGGTTGGGTAATTGTCCAACTTCGGCTCAGGTCATGACTTCTCAGTTCTTGAATTTAAGCCCTGCATGGGGCTCTCTGCTGTCAGCACAGAACCTGCTTCAGATCCTCTGTCCTCCCTCTCTCTGCTCCGCCCCTACTCATTCTCTCACTCTCAAAAATTAACATTTTAGGGGAAAAAAGATGGAGTAACCAAGATTCAGAGGTAGACTTACATGTGTACAGTTATGTAACGCATACCCGGTAGAGCAAAGGTTTGAGTTCAAGTCCTCTGGCTCCAAAACCACTACATATTTCACTGTATCGGACTACAGAGGAAAATAAGGATGGAGCATCTTTCTGGATAGAATCAGGGGCTTGGAAGTCCCTGGCAGGAGGCCGGTATCCCTGCAGGGTGTCCTTCTTTCCTCAGGGCACTTTGGGATGCTTAAGGCAAATTGCTCTGACTGTAGTCAAAAACTGGCGTGACACGCTTTCTCAAGCCTCCAAGCCCCGGGATGGCCGCATATTGGGAAACGAAGTGGTGCTCATTAACTATACTCCTCCCTCCTAAACCAGCTTCCGAAGCGACTGAGGCACAGTCATAAAATTTTACAAAAACAAAGCTCAAAATACCAGCTTTACGGCTGAAAAGGAGACCATGGGCTCACCTCCCCAGACTTCCTACTATTTATCCCCAGAACGACAATCTTCTCCCTCTGAGGGGCAGAATATCCTGGTAAGTTCCTGCATGGAGGAGCAGAGAACCTGAGTTTTCAGAGAGCAAGCTGCTCCAAAAGAGAATGTTCTGGTCAGCACTGTGTGAAGGAGAGAGGGGCTGAACACTCCTGCCCATGCTTTCACCTTCTCTCCATGACAGTGTGAGGAAGGGGGAACAAGCATTGTTCCTCTCAACACTGTGCTTCCCACCTTGCAACTTCTTGAGTCTATCAGGGACCATCGGCAGAGGTAATATGTAATTCCCTCTAAGGAGGAAAGAAAGACAATGGTCTTTGATGTCTTATCTAGAATGGTAGGTAAATGAGACAATCATGTAAGAGGAAGGACTAGTTAGTAACCAGGAAGAGTGGATGTGTTATTCACAGACTGGTGGAACCACCAAATTAGATTGGGAAAAGAGATCACATACAACAAATCCCTGCTTACCTTTGTCTGGCAAGGTCATATGGGAGTTCCTGGAGCTGGGCTGTGAGTTCAGGTATTTAGTCAGGTTGTCCTAGAGAAGTCTAGGGACCTCAGCCCCCTACCCATGACACCCTTCCAAGGCTTTCTCACCTTAGGCCCCATGCTGCCACTATTGACCCTTCCAGCATGGCCGTAGCTGAATGGGGGAAGGGTGGCCAGCCTAGAGGCTGCTCTGTAAACTGAGCAGGAAGGACTCCAGTGACTAACTGAACTCACTAGATTCTGTTTTCTGAGGATTTTTGAATATGAAACATTGGGCTCTGGGCAATTGATAGGAAGGACAAAAGACACAGAGAGCAGGCAGTAAGAAGAAATGAGCTGAAGCTCTGAGTGAGCAGAGTGTGAGGTTAGATGAAGAGTAAAAAGTGTTTCATAGGTGGAGATGTGAACAGCAGAAGAAAGGATGGAGATGGATCCAAATGATGGGGAAGCTGTTGAGTAGTGACCACTCCTCCTGCTGCTGAGGAAGGGGTAGAGATCACCCAGCTGCCAGACCACGTTGGGTCCTGTACTATCTTCCAATGATCAAACTGTGTTCTAGGTCCTGGGGAGGTTAGCTATTGAGCTATTTATAGGTTCCCCAGAGACCTGGTTATATGGCCAATGTCACTCTTTCTTAAAACATGTAGCTTCATAAAACACCAAGACTCAGGGTAAAATGAATAAGCCTTTTTTGCACAGTACAACCCAAACAGGCTAACACACTGGCTTTTCCACTGGCACCTGCACCTGCACAAACCATATAAATCAGTATTTAAAATGTTGATCCAATAGTTGTATCCCCTCTAGCAGTAACACCTACAGTGCTTTGATTAGCCCAGAATTCATCAGTGATCCTTTCCTCCATCCCAAACAATCACTAATAAAGCCTTAGTAACTGCCCGTACAACTCCTTTTTTCCCAAGCAGGCACTGAATGCCTCCATGTTTAGTGTCCGTCCTGAGGTCCAAGAATAGCATGAGCTATGGGATGATTAAGTGCCCCGAGTATGGCTCCCTATTCACAAGATGTGAGCAGCTGGGTGGGAATGCACACGTGGGTGAAGGGAGGTAAGTCCGGTGGGAAGATAAGAGAAATGCCCTGGTAGCTAGGAACTGGAATCTCCAGCTTTGCTTGGATGTGCCCCAACCTACTGCAACTTGACTTCCTCACTTTCTTCACCCCTTTTTTGCTCTCTGCCACTCTTCACTCCTCCCCACTCCCCCTTTCCCAGGCCTCTCTATGGGCCCCTGGGGTGATATGAGTAACCCCCAACAGAACTTCTACAGAATCCAGGTCTCCTTCTCCCAGAGAGTCTCTAGTGATAAGAGCATGGATTTTTCACAGTTGGGTACAAACTTGACTTTATTTTCTCACCTATAAAATTGGCAATATTCAGTCTCTCCAGCAAATGGCACTGGGAGAACTGGACAGGAACATGCATAAAAATGAACCTGAACCACTTTATTACAACATACACAAAAATAAACTCAAAATGAATGAAAGATCTAAACATAAGATAGGAGGCCATCAAAATCCTAGAGAAGAAATCAGGCAAAAACCTCTCTGACCTTGGCCACAGCAACTTCTTACTCAACAGCGTCCAGAGTCAAGGGAAACAAAAGCAAAAATGAACTGCTGGGACCTCATCAAGATAAAATGCTTCTGCACAGTGAAGGAAACAATCAGAAAAACTAAAAGGCAACCAAAAAATGGGAGAAGATATTTGCAAATGACATATGAGATTAAGGGTTAGTATCCAAAGTCTATAAAAACCTTATCAACACCCAAAAAACAAATAATCTGGTGAAGAAATGGGCAAAGTTTAAAAGCCCATTTTATTTACAAAGGTATAGGAAAACAAGTGCTCTCATACACTGTTGGTGGACATAAAAATTGGCACAATTTTCAGGCTGAAAATCACAAATCACATGCCTTTTGACCTCCTTAGTTCCACATCTAGGAATGTATTCTAAAGATATACATGTAGTAAACTTTACTCTTTCTTTAAGGAAGTGTCCCTTAAGAGTGACTCCAGTGAAGAAGAAGCAGCAGGCTTGGGAATTCTCCGTAGCCCATGATATGGATAACCAGGGTGGCATGTAACCAACAACCAGTCTGGCTTGAGAATGGATATAGGTAGGTTGAGTCTCTCTCTCCATCAAGCCTACCTCGATTTTTCCAATAGAATGACATAGAGAGCACCTCACTACATCCCTTACAGAGTGCACCTGAAGAACTCAAACTATTCACCAACTCTCCTGCCTTTCTGATGAATGAAAGAGTGTAAGAGGATTGTAACCATGTAATAGGAGATATTGGGCAAAAAGTGACAGTCCTGTTGCATAGGAAATGCCAGAGTGTGGTGTAAATGGGAAGTCATTTTCAGTTCTGACCTCAAGCAAGAAGGGACTCCTCTAGCCAAAGAGCATTTCAGACTCCTTTTTGCCACCACAACCTGTAATGAATACAGCCACTAGAAGAGTGCACAGAGTCCTTGGTTAGAGATTCAGAGCGCCAGGTTCACTCAGCTATTCCCAGACTCAACATCCAAATACCGTACCTTCAAGTGTGTGCAGAAAGATGCCCTATAGGAAATGGGTCCTATAGAAAGAGGCAAACCTCCCAGTGCAGGGTGCGCCGTATGAGATAGGTAGACATGGGCTACATACAGGGAATTAGCCGCAACCTGCCCCTTTGCTTTAGGGTCATTGCCAGAATCATCTAGAAAGGATCCAGAGCTGGGGTTCAATAGCCTTGCTCCAATCCTTCTCAACATTTCACTTTGCCCTTCCCATAAAGTTTTGAGCTTGGTAAATTCCAAGGCAATATTAGAGTCCTCTAAAAAAATCAAGATATGTACTGCCTTTTACTAATTTTTTTCCCATAATTTCTGCCATACATTACAACAGTTCTTCATTTCAGGGGGCATGGCAATTGTATGAAAAGATCATTTCACTTCACAAGTGAAAGTAGGATGAGCCTTCCTGTGCTTTTTTTTTTTTTTATCGGCAGTAACAATTTTTATGATTCTGTGGTAAATTAACTAACATGGAAGGAATAGGGGAGAAGGGGATGGGTTTGAACAGAATAATGATGGGGTCTGGAGTGCCTGGGTGGCAGGGAGATACTTCAAAGAGAAGAATAGCAAGGCCCTAAATAAATTGTGCCTTGAGTTTAGTAATGTTACCTGTGTTCATTGTGAGGACAGGTGTTTGCCCTCTGATAATAAGTAGACTTTAATCCTAGGTGTGAGTACAAGTCATGTCAACAAGGGTGGTTCCAGAGAAATACACAGTAATTGCCCAAGACACAACATTAGTCTACAACCAAATTCTCACACTGAAAAATTACTGACAAGTAGGAATGCCAGTCTTGATGCAGCTCATTAGGTAATAGAAAAGGCACTGATTCTTCCAAGTCAACAAACATCTTCAGATGCTTCAAGGGCTAGCCAGGCAAGCCATTCCAGCAAGGGAGAGGTGTGGCTCTGGTGTGTGGTGACACACGGTGAACACCCAGGCTCCGTTGCGCTGATCAGTTGTGTAATGGGTGGATGAGTCAAAGATCATGCTTCCTAGCTTGTCAGATGCTTGGTAGCTCCCAGAAACTTGCTCCAGACTTCCAGTGGCTCCATGCAAGCAATCCTGGGACTGATTACGAGACCACATCAAGACTCAAATTTCAGTGTCTTAAGTACTGAAGCAAAATCCTCCGGACTCATATCCTTTAATCCAAAGAGGGAGATTTCAGTCAGAGATTGTGTTTCTGTGAGCATCTTCATTTTTATCAAGGCCTTGTGAATTTATGTGGACAGCGCAAGAGAAGGAGCAAATTAAGAGTCTGGTCCAGCAAAGTCGGCTCTGGCAAGTTATAAAATCTTACCCACAAGACATGGCTATGCTGGCTGGTCAATAGCACCCATGGCTACAGTTCCTTGTTCCCTCCAGGGAGCTTCCTCCTCCAAGTCTCCTGTAATATTGGTATCAACACTCATCACCCTGCTACCTGATAGTTTTGGAATGGATGGAGTGGTTAGCTTTCCTTCCAATCCCCAAGGCTTCAGGCAGAACAAGTAGTCATATACTCCTAGGTTTAATCCCTGGCTAAGCTACTTAATTGGATGACCATGGGCAAATAATCTGAGTCTCAATTTCTTCATCTGTTTATTAAAAATAATACCCACTTGGTAGGGTGTTTCTGAAGATTAAATTAAGTCAGTTATTGAAAGTGCCTACCAGAGTGCCTAGCACAAGTAGAAGCTCCATAAATGGGAGTTTTCTTTTTTTTTTAATTTTTTTTTAATGTTTTATTTATTTTGATACAGAGAGTGACAGAGCATGAGAGGGGGAGGGGCAGAGAGAGAAGGAGACACAGAACTGGAAGCAGGCTCCAGGCTCTGAGCTGTCAGCACAGAGCCCGACGCGGGGCTTGAACCCACGAACGTGAGATCTGACCTGAGCCGAAGTCGGAGGCTTAACCGACTGAGCCACCCAGGCGCCCCATAAATGGTAGTTTTCATCTCTGGGATTAGTGAGTCTCAGAATTGGAAAAAAATGTTAAAGGTCATCCAGTAAGAGCCTCCTTCTGCTTTTCTGTTGCCAGGATCCCCTATTGCATCTCCAAGCCATGTGGCCACCCAGCCTCCACTTTGAGTCCATCGAGGCAAGAGACAATACTCTTTAGGAGTTCTGAGGTTCTTGCTGAAATTGAGCTGAAATACAGCTCTCAGGGGCTTCTACCATTTGGAATAGTGACCCCTTGGCCATGTACGAGACTAGCACTCTCGCTGTGCTGACTTGTGCCACACAGCTCTGGGGGATGCTGTTCACATAGACTACAGTGTAAATGGCGCCTCCTGGAGTTGGGCGTTGTGATGACCCTGTCTATGGACCAGTCATCCAAATATTTAATGTCAACCTCATATTCCTTTAAGTCTTTCTTCTCCAATGAAAACCTCCAAATTGCTTCTGTCATGTCTCACATGACAAGTTTTGCATGTCCCATCACTCAAGTCACTCGTCTCTCAGAGTTCAACTATGTACTCCCTGGAACGGGGCACAAAGCTTTAGTCATCATCTGACCAGTGTGGAGAAATGAGACCCACTTTTCACATTTCACGCTGCTAAGCTATGTTCTCTCACCCCTATTCCATCCTGAACTTGCATGATTCATTTTATAAT
>NC_043712.1:20983645-20984902 GCF_006229205.1 Suricata suricatta | reverse complement strand
GAGAAAAGAGTACTGTGCTCTTCTCCCCTAACATGTCCTGAACACTTACTCTGTGAGTCACTTATGTTAAGTACGTATCATTTGTTATTTTGTTTAAGCATTACAACAACCCTCTGAGGTAGCTTCTCTTACAGGCTCCATTTTCAGCAATAGGGTAGCTGAGCCTGAAAAAGGTTGAGTTGGTCAAATCTCTCACTAGTAGAGGAGGAGGCTGGATGTGACTGTGTGTTGTTTGACTCTAAGGCTGATAGTCTCTTAACCACTATACCTGGTATAAGAAGGCCATAGGGCGCCTGGGTGGCTCAGTCAGTTAAGCATCTGCCTCCTGATTTCAGCTAGGTCATGATCTTATGGTTTGTGGGTTCAAGCTCCACATCAGGCCCTCTGCTGTCAGCGCAGGGCCTGCTTCAGATCCTCTGTCCCCCTTTCTCTCTGCCCTTCTCCTACTCTCATGTGCCCTCCTCTCTCTCTCAAAAACAAACAAACACTTTTAAAATGTTAATTTATTTTCCAGAGAGAGAGGGACAGACAGAGCACAAACAGAGGAGGGACAGAGTGGGGGGAGGGTGCGGGGGACAGGAAACACAGAATTTAAAGCAGACTCCAGGCTCTGAGTGGTCAGGACAGAGCATGATGCAAGGCTCGAACCCACAAACCATAGGATCATGGCCTGAGCCAAAGTCAGACACTTAACCAGCTGAGCCACCCAGGTACCCCACAGATAAAACATTTAAAAAAATTACTGGATACCAATTTTCTTTTAATGAGTGATTATTATACATTTAAAAATGTATGTGGTAGGGCACCTGGGCAACTGAGTCAGTTGAGCATCTGACTTTGGCTCAGGCCATGACCTCATAATTCCTGGTCATGATTTCATGATTCCTGAGTTCGAGCCCCACACGGGGCTCTGTGTTGACAGCTCAGAGCCTGGAGCCTACTTTGGATTCTGTCTCTCTCTCTTTCTCTCTCTCAGCCCCTCCCCTACTCATGCTGTGTGTGTTTCTTTCTCTTTCTCAAAAATAAACATTAAAAATAAATAAGAAAATAAATAAATAAGTAAATAATTATGTGGTCTTACTCTTTGCTCACCAAACTTTGAAGATACCCATTGACTACAGCTGAAAGGCTAAATCCTGTTTGCTGATGTGCTCCAAGGCCTGGTCCCACCCACATTTCTCATCTTATCTTACACTCTTCACCCACCATGCTGTGCATGTCCCAGCCCAACTTCATTCTTCTCCATGATACGCCCAG
>NC_043712.1:20982286-20983545 GCF_006229205.1 Suricata suricatta | reverse complement strand
GAGAAAAGAGTACTGTGCTCTTCTCCCCTAACATGTCCTGAACACTTACTCTGTGAGTCACTTATGTTAAGTACGTATCATTTGTTATTTTGTTTAAGCATTACAACAACCCTCTGAGGTAGCTTCTCTTACAGGCTCCATTTTCAGCAATGGGGTAGCTGAGCCTGAAAAAGGTTGAGTTGGTCAAATCTCTCAACTAGTAGAGGAGGAGGCTGGATGTGACTGTGTGTTGTTTGACTCTAAGGCTGATAGTCTCTTAACCACTATACCTGGTATAAGAAGGCCATAGGGCACCTGGGTGGCTCAGTCGGTTAAGCATCTGCCTCCTGATTTCAGCTAAGGTCATGATCTTACGGTTTGTGGGTTCAAGATCCACATCAGGCTCTCTGCTGTCAACGCAGGGCCTGCTTCAGATCCTCTGTCCCCCTTTCTCTCTGCCCTTCTCCTACTCTCATGTGCCCTCCTCTCTCTCTCAAAAACAAACAAACACTTTTAAAATGTTAATTTATTTTCCAGAGAGAGAGGGACAGACAGAGCACAAACAGAGGAGGGACAGAGTGGGGGGAGGGTGCGGGGGACAGGAAACACAGAATTTAAAGCAGACTCCAGGCTCTGAGTGGTCAGGACAGAGCATGATGCAAGGCTCGAACCCACAAACCATGGGATCATGGCCTGAGCCAAAGTCAGACACTTAACCAGCTGAGCCACCCAGGTACCCCACAGATAAAACATTTTAAAAAATTACTGGATACCAATTTTCTTTTAATGAGTGATTATTATACATTTAAAAATGTATGTGGTAGGGCACCTGGGCAACTGAGTCAGTTGAGCATCTGACTTTGGCTCAGGCCATGACCTCATAATTCCTGGTCATGATTTCATGATTCCTGAGTTCGAGCCCCACACGGGGCTCTGTGTTGACAGCTCAGAGCCTGGAGCCTACTTTGGATTCTGTCTCTCTCTCTTTCTCTCTCTCAGCCCCTCCCCTACTCATGCTGTGTGTGTTTCTTTCTCTTTCTCAAAAATAAACATTAAAAATAAATAAGAAAATAAATAAATAAGTAAATAATTATGTGGTCTTACTCTTTGCTGACCAAACTTTGAAGATACCCATTGACTACAGCTGAAAGGCTAAATCCTGTTTGCTGATGTGCTCCAAGGCCTGGTCCCACCCACATTTCTCATCTTATCTTACACTCTTCACCCACCATGCTGTGCATGTCCCAGCCCAACTTCATTCTTCTCCATGATACGCCCAG
>NC_043712.1:20977319-20982186 GCF_006229205.1 Suricata suricatta | reverse complement strand
GTGCACACGGGTCTTGAGCAGTTGGCATTCGTGAATTTTGTCTCAACTCTCTTTCTCTGGAACTTGACCTTGTCAGGACCCATCCTGTGGGTTTGCTGCAGTTTGTAGAGTGTTCTCATTCCCTTTGCAGCCTCCTTAAGGCCCCTGAGCATTGCTTTGAAGTAGCAGTCAAATCTATTTTAGTACTTTTAAAAATTGTTCTTAATGTTTATTTTATCTATCTTTGAGAGACAGAGCGTGAGCAGGGAAGGAGTAGAGAGAGAGAGGGAGACACAGAATCCGAAGCAGGCTCCAGGCTCTGAGCTGTCAGCACAGAGCCCGATGCAGGGCTCAAACCCACGAATCGTGAGATCATGACGTGAGATGAAGTTAGATGCTTCACCAACTGAGCCACCCAGATGCCCCTATTTTAGTGTCTTTAATGTCATCCTTAGGGGTGATTTTCTTACTTCAAGACATATACAAATATTCATCTGTTTATGGAAGTATATTTATTATATTTTTTCCAAATGGCTTGCTAACTTTTCCAATATCATTTTTTAAATTCCCCATATCTTTCCTACTTATATAATTTGCTGGACAGTGTTTATACACATAGTGGATATAATACACTGACTAGTGTACAAACATAAAACTTTTCTAGGCTTTTCTTTCCATCTCCCTAAAATAGCTCTTCCAATTATATCTATTTTCAGAACACAAGTATATATTCACAAACATATTAGATAATGTTGCATTATGTACTATTCTTACACATAAGATACATAAAATCTTAGCTTTATAGCACAGGAAATTGAAAGTTGCATAAATAAAATTTCCACGGCTCTCACCTCCCACTTATTCCCCATGTGCAAGATCTAGTCATAATGCTGATCTGATTAGAGCCCGAGGGACGTGCCCTAAACAAGACCACATAGGGACAGCCTCTACTCCTGTGCGCAGGGCCCAGGCCACGACTCAAGAGTGAGAAATTTGTCTGATGTTATCACATCTTTCTTTTACTATAGCAGACAGGGCGAAGTCTTACATAGATTTTTTTTTTTTTTTAATGATCAAAACAACTGACCCAAGATTTATCTTAGGGAGGGAGCATTCTTTGTTTTAAAAACATTTCATAGTCCAGTTAGATATATCAAGTTGGTTCTCGGGTCACAAAGCCTAGTCACGAAGCGTAAAGAGGGAGTTCAATTGCTTCCTGAGAACCAAAGGAATAATTTTAGACTCCTATGAGGAGAAGACCGAAACAAGGAAGAAGAGAGAAAAAGCAGAAGCAAGCGATGCAGTAAAATCCCCAGGGATGGGAGAGTTAAATGGGCTTTTAAGAGGACGCCCAATATTCAAAGTTGAGTTCTTACTATTGTCTTGATGTAACCTCCCCTGTCTCCAAGTTCTTAGCATGATCTGCTCCTTTAAAACGCCTGCGGGGAGGAGAGGACCGCAGCCGTGTTCATATCTCGTTCGACGTGTTGTCGCCGATGGTCCATAATCTAAACTTACTCACCAGAATCATGACCCAGAGCAAAGGTAACCATGAGCAGGTCGGTTCCTCAAACTACTGCAAAACCTTGGGAAAGACCATTGATTTCTACACGTTATAAAACAGGGACTTTCGATTATACTGAATCCTGCAAGCAGGGTGACCCCAGCTGTAGTTCTCCAAAATGTGGCCGACTGTATCTGCATTTGCCTCCCAGAAGAACTGACATCACTCCAATCTCTGGGGAGATGCATTGCTGTTGCCCAGTTTACCTCCCAGAAACAGGTGGGGAGAGGGAAGGAAGAAACAAAATTTCAAAACCTCTGTTAGTTTTTCTAATGGTCCATTTCTAAGCAGAGCGGATTAGATAGAATTACATTTTTCTCTTGGTAAAATGTGGCTAATCATATTGGTTTCTTCACACAATTGTGGTGAAGATTACGTGATTAGTGGTATATGGACAGTGCTTTAGAAGTGCTTGGCACACAGTAAATCCTGTGTACATTTACTATTATGAATATTTTTTAAGTTTATTTATTTATTTTGAGAGAGAGAAAGAGAATGATAAGGGGATGGGCAGAGAGAGAGAGAGAGAGAGAGAGAGAGAGAGAATCCCAAGCAGGCAGTGCAGAGCCCAATGTGGGGCTCAAACCCACGAACCATGAGACCATGACCTGAGCCAAAATCAAGAGTTAGATGCTTAACTGACTGAGCCACCCAGGTGCCTCTCCTATTATGACTATTAATACTACTGTCATTATCGTGCCCAGTAGAATAAGGGAAGTGAGCTGCAGGGACTCTAAGAGGAAAGGAGGCAGAACCTTCAGGAGTAGGGAGAAGAGTGCCCTCGGCTCCCCCTTCACCTCAAACCTTGGACAAGTCCACCGCGCGCATGACAAACAAATGTCTGTGGAGAGTTTCCGGAGGTGGGGGCAGGTGTGGGGCAGAGCATCACAGGAAAGGAGCCAAGTAATGGAGTACAGAAGAGAGACTGGCTTCAGCAGTTGGGATGTAAATGAAGCCAAGAGTGTGAGGAAGCTAGATCTTGAATTCAAAACCAGAAATGACTGGGAGTCAAGAAACTCACCAGGAATCTGCAAACACAATTAGAAAGGACATTGCACTTCCCGTTGAATTAGGATTAAAGAAACCATGCCAACAGAAAAAAAAAAAAAAAAAAACCAGCCAAAATAACATTCAAGTGATTATCTCAGCTGACCTAAGCTCACATTAAATATAAAATGCACAAGGGTACCTGGGGGGCTTCTGACTTCGGCTCAGGTCATGATCTCACGGTTTGTGGGTTCAAGCCCTGTATTGGGCTCTGTGCTGAGAGCTCAGAGCCTGGAGTCTGCTTCAGATTCTGTGTCTCCCTGTCTCTCTCTGCCCCTCCCTTGCTCGCACTCTGTTTCTTTCTCTCAAAATAAACATTAAAAAAAACCCAATAAAATAAAATAAAATGCGCAAGAAAATTAAGAAATAACTTGCTGAGGGGCCCTGGGTGACTCAGTTGGCTAAGTGTCCAACTTCAGCTCAGGTCATGATCTCGTGGTTTGTGAATTAAATCTTTCTCTTTTTCTCTTTCTCAAAAATAAACATTTTTTAAAACAAAGAAATAACTTGTTGAAAATATATCAAACATTTCTGGGAAATGCTCACTTCAATGCAAATTTAAAAATTCCCTTCCAGTCTGTACTCATAAAAATAATTAGAAATATCTCCCAAATAGAGAGGGCCCCAATCTCATATGTATTAGGAAAATTGTCTGGCTATGATTCAGTTGATACCAAATTGAAAACTGATGCTGAGAATTCAAAGTATAAACATTCAGGTTGGTGAGCATTGCTGGTATGGGTAGGGGACAAAATTCTGAGAGTTCTACCGTTACAACCCAACAGCGTTTAGGTGGGTTGTGGGATAGTACGTTGCTCTGTAAAATATTAAGAAGGTTACAGAGAACACTGAGTAAGGAGATCCTCTTCTTGACTTAGCATGGCTTCCACTCCAGGACAGGTTAGGTCTGAAGGGAAGGCACAGCACACGAGCGACCTGGGGGTGTGTTGGGGGAGATACGCCAACCAACAAAACGAAGCCACAACATCTCCCTAGCCAGGCTTGCACCAAAATGGCTGCCTTTCCCCCAGCCAGAAAGACAAGATCCCAAATCAGTGAAGTTAGTCACAGCTATGGGATTTTTAACAACTTCTGAAAGGAAATGCCATTTCCCAGAAGATTACCAACAAACAAGCAATAAATAAACTAATGGAATAAAAGAGAGAGTCCCGAAGTGAGGGGTCAATTAATATAATCAATTAATTTTTTATAAAGTTGCCAACGTAAAGCAAATAAGGAAAGAATAGTCTTTTTCAATAAATTGTGCTATTGAAATTCCTTACCTTCACTATATGTACATCAACATTTATGACTCATTATACACAAAAATTAACACAAAATAGATCATAGACTTAAATGTAAAAAGCCAAAACTATAAAACTTCTAAAAGAAAACATAGTAGAAAAAATTTTCAATCTTCACCTAGACAAAGATTTCTTTTTTTTTTTTAAGATTTTATTTTTAAGTAATCTCTATGCCCAATGTGAGGCTTGAACTCACGATGCTGAGATCGAGTCATACACTCCATCAACTCAGCCAGCCGGGTGCCCCCTAGAGAAAGATTTCTTAGATAAAACACAAAAAGCATGAATCATAAAAAGAGAGAAAGAGAGAGGGAGAGATAAATTGGACTTCACCAAAATTTAAAACTCTACTCTTCAAAATATGCTGTTAAGAAAGCAATGGTCTGGGAGACAAAATTCACAGTATGTCTATTTGTCAAAGCACATATACCCCAAATGTATAAAGAATGTTTATAGCTCAGTAATGAGACAAGCAACTCAGTCCTTTTAAAACTTATAATAGTTTATTGTCAAATTGGTTTCCATATAACACCCAGTGCCTCTCTCCACAAGTGCCCTCCTCCATGACCATCACCCCCTTCCCCTTCCCCCTCCCCCTTCAGCCCTCGGTTCATTTTCAGTGTTCAATAGTCTCTCATGATTTGTGTCCCTCTCTCTCCCCAGCTCTCTTTCCCCCTTTCCTTCCCTATGGTCCTCTGTTAGGTTTCTCCTTTTAGACCTATGAGTACAAACATATGGTATCTGTCCTCTGCCTGACTTATTTCATTACACCCTTGAGGTCCATCCACTTTGCTCCAAATGGCCAGATTTCATTCTTTCTCATTGCCATGTAGTATTCCACTGTGTGTGTATGTATATATAGATATATTGTGTGTATGTGTGTGTGTGTATATATATATATATATATATATATAGTGTGTATTTGTGTGTGTGTGTATGTATGTGTGTGTGTATATATATATATATATATACA
>NC_043712.1:20968242-20977219 GCF_006229205.1 Suricata suricatta | reverse complement strand
TTAAACTATAACTGCAAATTGGTGCACTTAATTGTATGCAAATCCACTTCAAGAAAGTTGACTTAACAAAACAAAAACACTTTTATTGAAAAAAGCTACATGATATAAAAATACTATCTTTATGATTATAAATAGGAACCTGGACCAGCCATCTTGGTAGGTAGGGCAGTCAGACACATGTATAATACCCTTATCTTCCAAAAGAAGTTATTAATGGATAATTAGAGATTCAGATTCTGATCAAGATAACAAGCTGAGCAAGGGCTGCTAGTTCTCTCCCCTGAAGGTGCAAACAGAAATGTGAGAGAGATGTCGATATATTCTAGAACCTAACATAAGACTGCAAGAAACTCTTGAAGAGACGTAAAGTGCTTGGGTCTTGGTGAGGGAGGGAAATGGACTTTGGAAGCCTCATAGTAATAAAAGTAATACAAAGTGTTTATTATTTGCCAGGCACTCTTCTAAGTCTTGTATATATATATACGTTAACTGACTTAATCCCCTGAACAATTCTGTCAGGTGGGAATTATTATCCCCATTTTACAGATGAGCAGACTGAGGCAGGGAGATGCTAAGTAATGTGCCTACTATCACACAGCTAGTAAGGGCTGAGCCAGGACTTAAACCCAGGCAGCTGGGCTCCACAGTTAGAGCTCTTGTCTCTGCACCTGCTGCTTCCCATTATAGTGTTAGGAGCCATGAGTGAGGGAATGTGAAGGAACACACTGTCCCCCTGCCATTTCCTCCCCCCACGGCCCTCCTTGGATGGAGGATGGCAATGCCCGCAGAAGGTCAATAGCAGAGGGCACTCTGTTCCCCCACAGCATCTTCTGATAACGGCAAGGTGAGGCCGTGACTGCCCCCGATCATTACCTTGTTTCTCCTGCCATCTGTGACTAGGAAATTACAAACTGGGGCACCACCCTGCATAGATCTGTGCCTGGATAAAATGGTTTGGAGACTGCCTGAAGAATGGGATTGCCTGGGGTCTGTGGGGGCGCACCAACGTGGTGTGCTTAGATCGACCAGGGCCCTGCAGCCCACTCACCTGGAGAAGGCAACAGTGCTCAGGTTTTCATCTCTACCCAGAGACAGAGGGCATCAGGCACAAGGGAATATGAGCTCACAGGAAAAAAAAGAGACATCTGAGGAATGCAAGCACTACAAAATACAGATGCCAAACTGAAGAGCCGAGGAGGAAGAGACACCGGAGGAAGCAGAGTTAAAGGACCAGCAAAACAAATATCAAATTAAGATTACAGATATCCTTGGAAATGCAGGGGAGGAATTAGAAAGGAAAAATAGATGTTATGAAGAAGAAGCAATGCCATGTGAGAAGTAAGGTTAAGTATATAACTTTCATTTCGTTGCCACCTAAATAAATAATGGCAAAAATTAAAAAACAAAATGTGTCCTTAGGGGCACCTGGGTGGCTCAGTGGGCTAAGTGTTCAACTTCAGCTCAGGTCATGATCTGATGGATCATGAGTTCGAGACTGCTTCGAATTCTGTGTCTCCCTCTCTCTCTGCTCCTTTCTCGCTCACTCTCTGTCTGTCTGTCTCTCTCTCAAAAATAAATAAAGTTTAAAAAAAACTTCTTTTAAAGAAAAATGTGTCCATACCAATATGCTCGGAGAAAAGGGCAGAGTCACAGGGATGTGAAATTGTGCTGAGATACTTGACTTGAGGAGAAGACATGGGAATTTTAAAAGTCATAAGATAGGGGGCAACTGGCTGGCTCAGTTGGTAAAGCATACGACTCTCAGTTTCAGGGTTGTGAGTTCAAGCCCCATGTTGGGCGCCTGGGTGGTTCAGTCGGTTAAATGTCTAATTCTTGGTTTCGGCTCAGGTCGTGATCTCACAGTTCTTGGGTTTGAGAGCCTACTTGGGATTCTCTTTCTGACCCTCTCTTGCTCACTCTCTCTCTCAAAATAAATGAATAAACTTTAAAAAGATAAGTAAGATAAAATAAAAGGCGTATGATAAAGTGACAAGGAGAAACACATCAGATAAGAGCTAAAAGAAAGCTGGAGTGGCTGTGCTTAATTTTAGGCAAAATAGATTTCGAACTCTTCATTCCCTTCCCCTTCCAAAAAATAATGGAAAAATAATGATGTCCTGTAATTGCACAAGTATAGTAGACCAAAAAGACACAATGGTTATGAGTATGGATACATCTGACTACTTAGCCTTAAACTATATAAAGCCATAACTGATGAAACCAGGGAAGAAACAGATAAAACCACCATTTTTGGAAGAAGTTTGACATTTACTCAGAAACTGTTAGATCACACAGATTTAAAAAATTAACTAGCAGCATAGAAAATTTAGTGAATATATGATTGAACATTTTAAAACCAGGACTTAGCAACATATTTTTTCTCAGCACGTCTGAACGAAGAGCCTTACCATAGCAATGATTCTCAAAAATAGGAAGTCTCAGTGAGAAAGAGTCAGAATACTAACTTATAAAATTAATGATAGAGGAAATTTATAGAGTCAGAAAAATTAAAGCCAGTCTAAAAGTTTAAAACTCTGCATGAAAGAGATGAAATTCTAGGACAGTTGGCTAAATAAAAATGAAACTCTGATATCAACATGGAATACTTACCTTTCCTTTCCCTTTCCCTTTCCCTTTCCTTTTGTCTCTAAGTACTAGACCCTGGCTTACCCAGATTCATCTCCTTTAATTCTTAGAACTAATACTTAGTAAGTACCTACTGGGTGCCAAGCACTCTTTCCCATCACATCTCATTCCATCTTTACAACAACTGCATGAGCTAGGTACCATTATTATCCCCATTTTATAGAAAAGGAAACTGAGGCACGAGGAAATGAAGAATCTTGCTCAAGGTTACCCAACTTCTAAGTGTGGGGTAAGTAAGCACTTGAAATATATTAAATATTAGATTATGAGATGTAATAGTATCATTTTATTTATCTATCTATTTATTTTTTCACTGGTAATGCTTTATTCTGTTTTAAAGATAATAGGGCTAAAATCTAGTAAAATATGGACACTCAGCCTGTACTTATTTTATGTTGTGATTTACAAGGTATAAATTTTTTATTTTTAAAATGTTTTGAAAGTAGACAAGGCAATTCCTTCTGGGAGAAGGAACATGGCCTCATGAGCTTCTGGATGTTAACAAACCGAATTTTCTCTGAACTACCAAAAGCCCAGATAACATTTACGAGGGATATAGGAATCCCACTTAAGCAGTGATTTTTGCCACATATCTATTTTTTTTTATTGAAGAATCTGACTTAGGGAGGGTTAATTTTCCCAAGATCACAGAGCTGGGAAGTGATGGAGTAGGTACTTGAATCCATTTAATCTCACTCTAAGAGCCAAAGCATGTGATCCCCAACATGCCTGTCACCAGGGGATCCAAAGTAGCTCTCTACGTACTCCTTTTATAATTGCACAAGATACTCTGTTTAGGCAGGGGGTGGAGAAGAAATGTAACTCCAAAAATAGCATGTAAAATATTTCCTTTAAAAATATGTATTTTATTTATATAAATTTATACTTATTATATATAAACGTATTTAATTTTAATTATATGTATGTAATAAAATTACATATTATATAGATAGAGAAACAGAGATACAGAGAAAGAGAGAGATTGAATAGTCTAGTAAGAGTTTTGTGGTCATATTATATGTATCGGATCCCAGCTCTACCATCTATGAACTAGATAACCTCTGGCAAGATATTTAATCTCTCCATTCCTCAGTTTCCTTTGCCATAAAATGGGGCTAATAATGGTACCTAATTCAGGGCTGTAAAGATTAAACCAGTGGCTATGTAGAAGAGCAGTTGACCAACAGCAACTGCCTACTAAGTATTAGTTACTTTATTTGTTAAAAATGGCTATTTCTGGAGAACATTTCACTGTTGTTACTTTTGTAATCAAGGAAAATTGTTAAGTTGGGAATAATAAGTCTACTGTAATTATAACCATGTGATACGCATACAGAAAGAGGTAGATCAATGAACTAGATTGGAGACTTCAGAAAAGTCCCAATTATACTGGATGATATTAATAGATAATAAGGATGTAGAATCAGTGGGGAATGTATTGGCTATTTCATCTAGTGAGCTCGTTTAATTTAGTGCCGCGCATGGTGTTTTTTCTCTTCCCTTTTCTGAATTAGGGTATTCTTCTTCTTATTATTATTATTATTTATTATTATCCTAAGTAGGGTATTCTGAATTAGGGCTGGGAATCAGGTGGAATGGGGCCCAGACATCAGCATTTTTCAAAGACTCCCCCAGATGATTCCAGCACGCAGTCAGGATAAATAAGTACTGCTTTACAGGGTATTATTTTACCAAAATGATATATTAAAGGTTAATTTCCGAGGAACAAAAGTTCCCGTAAGTTGTTTATTAAGAGATTCGCTATTCCTGCATTCCTCCCCTTAGGGGATCCCAGTTGGCAGGTACATTTTGCATTTAGATTTTTCCCTCGGGAATGTTAATTGTTTCAGCTCTCATGACAGAACGGAGTTTTTACTTTTCGCTGGTGTGAGTGAGAGAAGAATCTGTACACCGTGCCTGAACTCTGGCCTCTACGTCTATTTGGATGGTCCCCACCCCCACCCCCGCCGAACCCAGCAGGGGAAGTGGTCCTGTGTCATTGCCAGACGTGTGCGCCTCTAAAAATGCAGGACTGAGTCAGTTAAGAGCAGCCCCAAGAAATCACCAGACCACCCCATAGAGCCTGAGATAGTGAGGGAACCAAAAGTCTTTCTAAAGTCAAAAAGTTCTGCCTTTATTTCCGGATCTTCTTCCTGGTTTCCAAGCAGCCAGCCACCTGCTCTCAGCTTTCACCAAGAACTAAACAATTTAAGGAAGGAAGAAGATTATTCTAGGCCAGAAAGGTTCTGGGAAACTTTAAATAACCTTGCCTGTGGAGAGGACATTTCTTGGCCTCTCTCCCTTGTCAGGCATGACCATCTTCTAGGGTGAAGGAAAAGAAAGCCCTTTATCTTTTCCTAGTCAGGGTCTTTTATGAGGCCTGAGCTCCTACTGAAAGACCTGTTAACAACTGCTCTGTGAGGAGAGAAGATTAGACCACTAACGATAAGACTGAGCAGGGGCGGTTGCTAGATTCACTCATTTACGTATCCACGAACCCACAATGCCTGTGGTGCGGGTCTGAATTAAGCCCACAGAAATGTGTCACTGAGGCAGAAATTACAAACCATTTACCCTTGGAAGGGGAGGGCGCGATGCAAATGAAAATGATTTGATAAATGGTTGTTTTATGGGTTTTTTTTTAAGGTTTATTCATTTTTTCCAGAGACAGAGAGACAAAGCGAGCAGGGGAGGGGCGCACACACACACACACACACACACACACACACACACACACACACACAGAATCTGAAACAGGCTCCAGGCTCTGAGCTGTCAGCACAGAGCCCGATGCAGGGCTCAAACTCACAAACCTGTGAGATCATGACCTGAGCTGAAGGCAGCTACTCGACCAACCGAGCCTCCCAGGTGCCCCTGATTGACGGGTTTAAGGAATTCCTTGCTCGATGTGGACACTCTGCTTGCTTTCAGTGCCCACCACAGACTTCTGGTCTCCGCAGGAAATTGGAGGAACTGCTAGAAAACCAATAGTGTGCAGACTAAGCACGACCTGTAAAAGGAGAGTTGGCACAGGAAACACGCACAGAGAAAGTAAGAAGGCTCACCCAGGCCCAGCCCTGCGCTCCCTCCTGTAGCCAGGCCGCGGGGGCGCAGGGGACCAGGGGTGAGCCGGGGCTGGCTGTGCTGCCCTCCCTTCTGTGTTAGCGCTTCCTCAGACTGCCGACCGCCCCAGGCTCTCCAGCGAGTCCCTCTGCTTCTAGGTCACACACCTGCCTTCCTTTTCCTCTAGAGACTTTCTGGGCCCCAAGAGAGAGATTTATTAAGAAGTAGAGAGAGCATGAGTCAGGAAATGAGAAGAAGACTAGAGCTTTGAGACCACGTGGCTGAGGACGCTACTTTTCCCTTCTCTGAGCCTCACTGGCATCTTGGAAAAGACTGGGGGACTGGATTTCTTTCCCCTCCCGTCCGTGAACTTTTACCATGTCCTTATCTTCCTTATCATGGCAAACATATTGCAATTGCTTCTTCTGTCTCCCCAACCACACCAAGAGCTGAGTATGAGAAGGGCCGTACCTGTCTGATTTATTTTTGTGTCCCCAGCACAGGGACATGCATACAAACCGTCAAAAAATGTATCTGTTGGATGAGAGAGAGGAAGGAAGAAAAGAGGATGAGATAGCTCAGCAGGCCACTGGGTGCCTATTTGCATAAAAGCTGCCAGGAGCCCTGAAAATTGCTACAAACCAGGAAGGAAGTAAACTGCTTCTCTCTGATCCCTACGAAAGGGAAAATAAATGAGGGCGGGGCAAAAACAAGACGTGGCCTCGGTCCCCTATGGGAGCCTCTGTAAACGTGAAAAAGCAAAGCTACCTGTGCGGGCCACGCGTCACGAAACCCCAGGCTGGTGGTGGCGGCGGGGTGTTGGCAGAACAGACGGGAAGGGTTTTCTTCCTACGGGTCAGAGAGGCCTGAGGCCTTGCAAGAGCCAGCAGATGAGACTTTGTTAGGGCTTTGCCATTTATACACATTTTCTTAATCTCAGAGGAACTCTCCAGAATAGGGAAGGCACCAGGGGCCGGAGAAGAATGGGAATATCAGCGTGGTGCCAGGCCTGGGGGGCACTGAGGGCCCCACCGCCTGCGGCCCCGGAATTCTCCCCCTACCTGGAGTGATTTGGGGGAGACTCAGGTGCATCCCTTTAACACATGTGGCCCCCCGAGGAGGAAGGAGAGGGGATGCGGGTGAACTTGGGGTCTCAGGGAGTCTGAGCATAATCTGGCAAACACCTCTGAGTATAATTTGGGTCTTAATTTTTCAAAAAAAAAGGAAAATTGAGAAATATTTATCTTTAGGTTACTTTTGCAGTCATCCTGATTTCATGCTCAAATCATAGAATCACAGAATCAGAGGCCCAGAGGCGGGTCCCAACTTTTACAGAAAGTATCCCTAACAGCAAGATCAGCAGCAGCTACCATTTTATTCCACATCTTTTCTGCCCACAGGGCCAGGACTATGGGGAGGTAAGTGAGGCACTCACCTTGGTGCAAAATTTAAGGGGTTTCCCAAAACTTAGTCATCACAATAAACATGTTTCTGCATTGATGCCAAAAAGTCCATGATGAACAAAAGAACAAACTTTTAGAGAAAGACAAATACCATATGATTTCACTCATAGGTGGAATTTAAGAAACTAAACAGATAAACAAAGAAAATAGAGACAAACAAAAAACCAGACTCTTAAATACAGAAACAAACTAATGGTCACCGGAGGGAAGATGCACTTAATCATGATGAGCACTGGGTACTGTAGAGATGGCTGAGTCACTACTTCGTACACCTGAAAGTAATATAACACTTCAATAAAAACAACTGAAACAAAGCCAAAATATTTTAAATATCAACGGGTTTTGGGGCGCATGGGTGGCTCAGTCAGTTACATGTCCGGCTTCAGCTCAGGTCATGATCTTGGGTCTGTGAGTTTGAATCCTGCATTGGGCTCTGTGCTGACAGCTCAGAGCCTGGAGCTGCTTCGGATTCTGTGTCTCCCTCTCTCTCTGACCCTCCCCCACTCACACTCTGTCTCTCTCTGTCTCTCCCAAAATGAATAAATGTTTTAAAAAATTGAAATAAATAACAACGGGCTTTGATCCTATACTTGCTCGACCCTGCAAGTGAACACTGTGTTCACCTTACCCTAGCCGTGACTCCAACCAAGCTCATTCTCATTTTAGGGCTTTAGTACTTGCTGTTCTCTGTCTGGAATGTTCCTCCCAAATCCTTGCATAGTTAGCTTCTCTTTATTTAGGATTTTGCTCTAGTGTGGTCTTCTCGTCTTCTGTCTTCTCTGACTTTGCTACGAAACCACCTGCCCGATTCCCATCACACTATTCCATTACTGTTTTACTTTTTCCAAAATACTCATCACTATGAAGTTATGATATTTGTTTCCACATTTGCTGATGTCTCTTCAGTGCCTGATACATAGTACATGCCCCCAAAATATTAGTTGAATGAATAAAGTACATGAATGGAGCACTTGTCTATGAGGCATCGTTCTAAGTGCTTTAGGTGCTTGATTTCAACCCCTGTCGTAGAGAGGAGTAACCCGGAGAGGTGAAGGGCTAAGAGAAAATTCACTTCATGTGACACAAGCTAGTGAGGGAATGGAAGCTAAAATCATCCAGAGTCCTATTCCTTGTCATCACCTCTACTGCTACCATCCATGCTTTGAGTTGCTTACTGCCCCCTTCCAAGGAAAGGTTTGACTCTTTTATTCCCAAAGTCACCCCTGCCTTCTCCACTGAGCCACTGTTGTGAAAACGGTAAAATATCAACTCTTTCTTTGATTAAAAGCACGGCTAACAGTGGGTTTGCATGTCCAGGGAAGGCTCTGGTATGACACGTTCATGGATAGCGCTGTTCTCACCAGCCCTGCTGAGGCTGGGTCTGCTTCCTTTGTACAAGTTCTTCCTGTGATCGTGTAGAGTGTCCCCAAATTCGTCTTCCTTTGAGGCTATGAACTGTCCAACCGTCCAACCAGGTTCGATGAGAAAGTAGCAGCTTGGGGAAACGGACCAGACCTGTGCTTGAGTTAATTTCCTCTTTGGCCTTGTACTAAAAAGTGCTGTGCTTCTGGCTTCCTCAAGGTGTGTGTGTGTGTGTGTGTGTGTGTGTGTGTGTGTGTGTGTAAACAAGTTTAAATACCATATATTTCACTAGTGATTTTAACAAGTTGTGTAACTAGAACCACAGCCCAGTGTTAAACATTCCCCTCACTCACTAAGGTCTCTCATCCCCATTTACAGTTAATCCTCATTTCCTTTTTTAAATGTTTATTTATTTATTTTTGAGAGGGAGGGGAGGGGCAGAG
>NC_043712.1:20964884-20968142 GCF_006229205.1 Suricata suricatta | reverse complement strand
CTCTCTCTCTCTCTCTCTCTCTCTCTCTCTCTCTCTGAAAAAAAAAAAAAAAGCTGATGCCCCAAGAGAATCATTCCTGAGATTTACAAAGGCTTAGTAATGCTAATTGTCCACCTGGGGTAAGGAGACTGTTATTCTGCCTTTCTTTCTTTTCTTTCTTTCTTTTTTTTAAATGTTTATTTATTTTTGAGAGAACCACAGAGTGTGAGCAGGGCAGGAGCAGAGAGAGAGGGAGACACAGAATCTGAAGCAGGCTCTAGGCTCCGAGCTGTCAGCTCAGAGCCTGAGGCAGGGCTCAAACCCATGAACCATGAGATCATGACCTGAGCCGAAGTCAGACATTTAATCACCTGAGCCACCCAGGCGCCTCTGCCTTTATTTTATCTTCATATCCACTGCAAAGCATAGATGATAGTAAGAGCTTGAAGTGGGGAGTGGTGGGGAGTGGTGGGGGCTGGTGCTCAGCTTGGTCTTCACTTCCGGCTAGGGTCTAGCAGGGACGGTTCGGTGAATTCCTTCCCAGGCCAAGAGCAGACATCCTGCCCAGTCCTTCGCCTCTTCACGCAAGACCGTGTATGTCATCTGCTTCGCCCGGTGGCTGGTGCAGACACAGTAAGCACTCCATACACACTTGATGGATGGTGTTAATATTGCTTTTGTCGTTACCATGATTAACCCCTGCTTTCCTGCCACCCAGCCAGCTCCCAGCAAAATGGGCTTCTCACACCCTTGCCTTTTAACAGCCATCTCCAGTACTTTCTGTCTCCTGACCTCTTCCACATGCCTGCACTCACTTTGCAGCCCCACACGCACCCCTTAGACCTACCCATGGCACTACCCCTGTGGCCCTGACCTCTGGCCTTCCTCCTTCACGAGACTAGCACATCCATCCCTGGGTGCCCTGTTTCTAGCTGCTCCAGGTCAACAGTTCGGGGTGCCTAGTTCCTGCCTCTGGTCTAAAATGCAGGCTCTTTGAGGCAGTGCCTCCCAGTGAGCCCCTTAATGCACTCTGGATATCAGAGGACACAAATGCATAGGCTCCTGTGACTCTCAGGGGAATGAGGACCTCCATGACAGCAGGGACATGTCTGTGTCTGACATGTTTACTGCTGTATCCCCAATGCCCAGGCCAGTCCCTGGTACACAGTAGGTGCTCAGTCAATGCTTGCAGAATGGATGAATGAATTAATGGACAAATGAATGAAAGAGTGAGTGAATATGGATCAGAGACCTGCGTGATAAAAATGGTAAAAATTGTAATTCTCCTAGATGCGTTGGTTTTGCAATGCAGCATACTTCTCTTCCATGAGTCGGATAAAATCCTTAAAGGGAAGATGGTCAGTCTATGTGCAAGCCTTTTAGAGGAAGAAGCAGGGCGAGTTCCCGCTACGCTACGCTGCAGTCAAGCCCTGAGTAGGGATGGGGTCAGGGGTGGTGACCTCCGGAGGAGCTGGGAGGAAAGGGGGAGAGAGGGAGGGGAGGGCCCGCAGCACAGGAGGGCCAGGGAGCCTGGGGAGCCGGCTGGGCACTGAGAAGCCCCTGCGGGCTGAGCAGGAGAGAGGCCTGCTGGGATATTCCTGTGGGCATCTGCTCTGCGGACAGATACCATATGTTTTCACTCCTAGGTCTAACAGGAAAAACTTAACAGAGGACCATGGGGGAGGGGAAGGGGGGAAAAAGAGTTGTGGAGAGGGAGGGAGGCAAATCATGAGAGACTCTTGAATACTGAAAACAAACTGAGGGCTGAAGGGGGAGGGGGGAAAGGGAAGGGGGTGATGGTCTTGGAGGAGGGCACTTGTGGGCACCTTGTGAGCACTGGGTGTTATATGGAAACCAACCTGACAATAAATTAAAAAAAAAAAAAGTATTACCTGCTCTGCAAACCTTACCCCTGATTTGGTACTGACCTTAGTTAGGCAAGGCCCTCACCCCTTTTGCGGACGAGTCATTTGGGGGCAGTCATCTCATAAATGCAGCTGCTTATTAGTCCTGCCGCAGTAAAACCAACAGCATCGCCACCCACCCCCTTCCGCTTCTCTGTTCTCTTTCTCTTGCTGCCTGTTTCCTACCGGGTGGATAGCCAAAGCAGCTCGGGGGTACCAAACCCCAAACCAACGAAACCACTTCCCTTCCCTTGGAAGAGTCCCAGCATTGAGAGCCCAGATGTGGATCCTGCACCTTTTCTTCCCCTGCCCCCACCTGTCCCTTTGTCCCCAGAGATGAGCCATGAACCCCTTGGAGCAGTGGGGACTGACAAGACAGAACCAGGCCCCAGGCACTGGACAGCAGGCTGCGATTTCTCTTTCTTCTGGCCATGTGTCTTCACTCTTTGGGCAAAAGTTAATTTTAGCCAGCCTCTCTCAAACTCCCGGAGGTTGATTTACTTTCCCCATGACTTCTCTGGAAATTTGAGCTTTTCTATTTCTGTGCACAGCAAACCTGGGGTGCCCAGAAGGCTGGGAAGGGGGCAGCGTCTAAATATTTTTAGGCCTCTGAGATGCTACTTCTTCTGTGTCCCTGCCCCATCCTGGGGCACCGTTCCCGACCACCATGATGATGTTAGAGTTGGGGGGCCCAGGGAATGCCCTTTGCTGTCATATGTACCCCTGTACTACCTTAGAACTCTTTCCTCATGGGCTGCCTGGGTGGCTCAGTCAGTGGAGCATGTGACTCTAGACCTAGGGGTCATGAGTTCAAGCCCCACGTAGGGCATGGACCCTACTTAAAATTAAAAAAAAATTTTAATAAAAAGTATAAATACACATGAAACGATGCTCAGCGTCACTCAGCATCAGGGAAATACAAATCAAAACCACACTGAGATACCACCTCACACCGGTCAGAGTGGCTAAAATGAACAAATCTGGAGACTACAGATGCTGACAAGGGTGTGGAGAGACGGGCACCCTCCTACACTGTTGGTGGGAATGTAAACTGGTGCAGCCACTCTGGAAAACAGTGTGGAGGTTCCTCAAAAAGCTATCGATAGAACTCCCCTATGACCCGGCAATAGCACTGCTAGGGATCTACCCAAGAGATAGAGAAATGCTGATGCATAGGAGCACATGTACCCCAATGTTCATAGTGGCACTTTCTATAATAGTCTAATCATGGAAAGAGCCTAAATGCCCATCACCTGATGAATGGATCAAGAAGATGTGGTTTATATATATATGTGTGTATATATATATATATACAGTGGAATACTACATGGCAATGAGAAATAATGAAATCTGGCCATTTGTAGGAAAGTGGATG
>NC_043712.1:20953494-20964784 GCF_006229205.1 Suricata suricatta | reverse complement strand
GACAGATACCATATGTTGTCACTCATAGGTCTAACAGGAGAAACCTAACAGGGGACCATGGGAATGGGAAGGGGGGGAAAGAATTGGGGAGAGGGAGGGAGGCAAATCATGAGAGACTTTTAAATGCTGAGCACAAACTGAGGGCTGAAGAGGGAGGGGGAAGGGGAAGGGGGGGTGATGGTCATGGAGAGGGGCACTTGTGGGGAAGAGCACTGGATGTTGTATGGAAATCAACTTGGTAATAAACTATATTTTAAAAAAGTACGAATAAAAAAAAGAACTCTTCCCTCTCATTTGTTACTCAGGATCCAGAGCAACACACGCTCTGCCGTACCCAACTGCTTGTCAAGGTAATAATTACAGCTAAAGTTTATTGAGCAATTATTTTGTTTGGCCAGGCACTATCCCACTTTTATTATCTCATTTGATGCTCATAACGACTCTACAAGGCACGTGATATTATTTCCTTCATTCTTCGGTGAAAAAACAGGCTTAGAGAGATTAGATAGTTTGCCCAAACTCACCACCCAGTACGCGATAGAGCTGGAAATCTGAACCGAGGAAATGAGGCTCCAAAGCCTTACGTCTTGCCCCACCATTTCCATATCCTCTGATGGGGCTGAGAGGTCAAGGGGGAAGGTCTGTACAAGGGTTTCCTTTTGGGGCTGCTAGTAAGCAATCTGTAGGGGTGAAGACCACGTCTGTGAGGAACTGGGGAACTTTCTCCCCAGGTCCCAGCTGGGGGGGAATGTGTTTGTGCCAGCTAAAACCTGACACTCTTCATGCCCTCAGAATCACCCCAGCCTTCAAGTCAGAAAGAAAGCCCTTCTCACTGGATCCTCAAATAAGCCAGACTGGCTCCCAGGGGCCCAGGGTCTTGGGAAGCTAAGAAACTCCCCCTCTTCACCCCTGTGTTCCCTGCTCACACCTTCTTCCTCTGGAAAGACCCGCTCTTGGGTCTTGTCCAAAAGAATCCCTGTCCTGAAGGAGACCAGCCCTTGAGCCATGGACCCAAGGAACAAGTCCTCGCCACCCACAAGTCTCCTGCCCCCAGCGGCCTCTCTGCAGCACTACCTGAGTCACTCTGTCTCCAGGGAAACCACCAGGTTACCTGAGATTAATGCCACCTGTCCCCACCCCGCCCGCCCATTTACGGGCCTGTAGGAAATCTGATTTAACTGCGTCAGATCTTCGTATCTAAAACTGGGAAGTATGTTCCCGCTGGGACTACATGTGCTAATTCTCAGCAGCTTTCTTGTGCCACAGGAGGAGGGGGAAATAGAATTTTAAAACTCAGCCTTTTTTATCCTGTGTTCAAACCGTGAGACCTAAACTCTTGTTCCCACCCTGTCGTACCCTTAACCTCCACTCCACTTCTCTGGCCTTTCTGAATAGAAAAACCGCCAGCAAACTGCTCCCTGCACATGCACGCATGTTTATTTTTCATTCCAAAAGTGAAAGATGTCCAATGCAGCTGGAAGCTGTAGGAAGACAGAACTCACAGGCCTGGCTGGGGGACTGGACGGGGAGGGGAGAGAGGAATCTGTAATGACCTGGAGATTTCTGGCCTGAGCATGTGGATAGACTAACAGAAGGAAGCTTCCAGTAGGCAACTCACAGCCCCACTTCCTGCAGAGGGGGTACTCCATCCAAGACAAAATGAAAAAGAAACCTGGGGAGTGTGTCCCACTTTCTAATATGCAGGAGAGGGGCCAGGAGGCCAGGATGGCGTGGGACGCGGGTCCCACGGCGCTTATGTCGTCTGTGCGGTTGTGGCTCAACCGTGGTCAGAGTGGCCTCTGTGGTTACAGAAGACTCTAGGCCGGCAGAGGAGGCAGGGGGCCCAGGAAAGAGACCGCTCACTGCTGCGCCATGTGCCTTGAGCGGCGGCTGAGCTGAGAAGAAAACACCCAGGGAAACCGGCCCCTGGCGTGACTGCTTCACCAGAGAAGAAACCACAAAGAGCAAAGCCCCCCAGTTAGGGCTGCCCTTGGCCCAGCTCTCTGCAGGCTGCTGTGCTGGGTAAGCAACGGGGTGGGAGGTGGGGGTAAAGTTTTCCTCTTCTCACAGAAATACCTTGGGGCACCTGGGTGGCTCAGTCTGTTAAGCATCGGGCTTCAGCTCAGGTCATGATCACATGGTTCGTGGGTTCGATACCACATCAGGTTCTGTGCTGACAGCTCAGAGCCTAGAGCCTGCTTCAGATTCTGTCTCTCTCTCTCTCTCTCTCTCTCTCTGCCCCTTCACTGCTTGCACGCTCTATCAAATATAAACAAACACTAAAAATTTTAAATGTTTTTTATTTATTTTTGACACAGAGAGAGACAGAGCATGAGAGGGGGAGGGGCAGAGAGAGAAGGAGACGCAGAATCCGAAACAGGCTCCCGGCTCTGAGCTGTCAGCACAGAGCCTGACGCGGGGCTCGAACCCACGAACGTGAGATCTGACCTGAGCCGGAGTCGGAGGCTTAACCGACTGAGCCACCCAGGCACCCCTAAAAATTTTAAAAAGAAAAGAAATACCCTAATAGAGGACCGCTGCTAATGACTAAAATGGCGGACACAGAGGAGGTGGCCGGGGAGCTATTCTGGAGCAGCTGGAGTCCTCCAGCAGGGCCTTGCAAATTCCATCACAGACCGCCCCCTTCTGAACACAGGCAATTTTTGGAAGCCGGGGTAGCCGGTGTGAGTTTTACCACATGACACTCAGATGTGAGAAATGTCACAGTTCTTTGTTTCTATAAATAAGATCAGTTTGCTCTCGGCCTTCGCACACTTGGTGAGCCGAATATTCCATCTCGGTCACAATCCAGATGCTCTCTCTCATTTCAGCATCTCCCTACCGCGCACTCACACGTACGCACGGAGGATGCTGCAAAAATGCTGACGTTGTCGGTAAGAGGAAGGGGGGGGGGAGGTGGGTCCGAAAGACGCCCATCAAGGAAACCCATTGAGACGGGAGCCATGGCTGTGGAAACAGAGAAATATCTCAAGGCCACTATGTGTGAAGCAGTTTGATTTCTGCAAGGGGAGAGCGGATGAAGTGGTAAGAAAAGAGTCCTCCCTGGTCTAGACCCACAGACAGGGCTGCTTCCCCGCAGAGAGGGACCAGCGGCGTGCGCCCACGAAGCTGCAGCCCTTCGCTGCGGGACGCAGCAGGGGGAGCAGGCATGACCAGGAAAGGCTCCCAAAGAGCTTGGTGGCCCTGAGCTCGCTCCCCCTGCCTTGGGGCTCTGGAGACAGGCCTCTCGCAAACTGTTCCTTTCTGCCCTGCACTTCTCAAGTGATCCTCCTCGATCCCATTGCTCCAGTCTCGCCTCTGAACTCCCCTTTAGACCTTGGCTTTGTATCTGGCTTCAGTTCTTCACTTTACCACTCCCCACCCCCACCCCATGAACTTGATGTACAGGCTTTTCTTGGCTTTCCAAGCTGCCTCGTGCAGGAATCACTCGTGATTCTCTTTCCTCACACTGAAGCCACGGGTCCTTCCCACCGACTCCCTTTCTCTGGCTGCTTCAGGGAGCATAGGTGGGAATAAACGGGTGCAACTCCCTCAAAAGTGAAAGTTCAATAGTTACCCTTGGGGGCCTGGGGCACATTTATCCCAGGCCCCCAGCTCAGGCTTGACGTGATGATTCTGGCTTGCTTCGTCTCTCTGTGGCCTGGCCTCACCTGCCCTTTTCCTGTGCCATGGTTGGTGGATTCTTCAACAATTAAAAATTCTTCTTAGTCAAATGAGGGAGAGAACAGGGGCTATTTCATAGCAGAGTTCCTCAGTCCGGAAATCCTGTTCCCCTAGAGGGAACAATCATGCCCCTAAAGCTAACAGCTCCCTCTAGTGGCTGTGATGCTCCAGTTGAGGGCACTGAGCTATTGCAAACTCTGTAGGTGCTGTTCAATGTATTCTATATATATTAGTAATTTTACATTCACATCAATCCATTGAGAGAGGCATTATTATTATTATCACCATTTTACAGATAAGGAGATGGGCACAGAGAGATTAAGTAACTAGCCCAAGATCACACAGCTAGTTTAAAGAACAAAGCCAGGCTCTAAGCCCAGGAAGTCTGGTTCCAAAGTTGGTGATTTAAGCTTTGTACCACACCGACTCTCAAAATGAAACACAGTACCCACCCACTCCACTAAAGCCCTCGGACACACCTCTGCCCCTCTCCAGAAATTCCTTTCCTAGCAGACATGCTACAGGTCTAAAGATGGATAGTGTAAGCCCCTCTTCTTTATTTCACTCTTAGCAGGTAAGGTAAGATAAAGATGGTACTTCTCTGACCAGTCAGGCACCTGCTCAAAGGGTCCTCTGGTTCTGGAGCAGCAGGATGCATATTTGATGGCCTTATCCAGCATAAAGATTGTCCCCAGCTTAAGCTGGGGACAGACTGGTTCTCTTCTTGCTGTGTGGTTATAGCTCTTCAGCCAGGCACAGGAACGGAATGGTTTTGGACCGTGGACTCGTTCGAGAAAGAACTCAAGGTCATACTCTCCAAAGAACGTGTCTGCTCCATTTCTCCTGGCTGCAAAACCTCCCTATGAAGAGAGAAGCCAGCCTAACATCTCAGCCTGCCCTCCCCCAGGCTAAAAGCTGGCACCCAGAAACACCTAGGGACCACCCGAGAGCTCAACAACTGGAAAAGATGTCCAAACCAGTGTGGGACCCCAGTCCTCACATGAGGGACAATCTGAGACCCAGCACATTACTCTACCAAGACTTGGTCCTGCAGACTCAGCTCCAGGGTGACTCAGCAGGGGAGGAATAGGAAGGGTCTCATGAGACGTTTCCTACTGACCCTCATGTGAGAAACCATGTGGCCCAGTCACTTGAGGACAGGCCCATGACAGTCTCGTGGGCTCCGTTCTCCCTTTAACTTTCCTTTCACTTTTGCTGCCTGTATTACAAGGAACCCTGCAAAGCCTCTTTTAGCCTAATATCCCCATGGCAAGGGTTCTGGGAAACACAGACAACGTTTGTGCATACCAAACCCAAGCAGGCATAAAGTCAGAGTTTAAAAAGCACAGTCCGCAAGCCAAAAGAATTTTTAAAAGGAAGCCAAAATGAGAAAGAATGAAATCTGGCCGTTTGTGGCAAAGTGGATGGACCTCGAGGGTGTCATGCTAAGCGAAGTAAGTCAGGCAGAGAAGGACGGATACTATATGTTTGCACTCATAGGTCTAACAGGAGAAACCTAACAGGGGACCATAGGGAGGGGAAGGGGGAAAGAGAGTTGGGGAGAGAGAGGGATGCAAAACTTGAGAGATTATTGAATACTGAAAACAAACGGAGGGCTGAAGGGGGAGGGAGCGGGGGTAAAGAGGTGGTGGTGATGGAGGAAGGCACTTGTGGGGAAGAGCACTAGGTGTTATATGGAAACCAATTTGACAATAAACTATTAAAAAAATAATAATAATAAAATGAAGAAGTAACCAAAAATAAATAAATAAATAAAAGAAAGCCAAATCTTTAAGCTGCATCTCTATTGTATAAGAAGGGTAATTTATAATTTCCAATGAAGTTATGTGGGACACAGCCTTTAAAAGTAAGACTGCCGAAAGGATGGTCTTTGAAGTTTATAAACAAACCTTCTTGAGAATTGTCTCTTCCTTTTTCTGTTATGCCATCTACAAAGTTAACCACCCAACCCTGCGGGCACTGTTGATAGCAAATAGCCAAAGGAGACGTGATGGAGAGTTTTGCCCCTCACCCAAGGAAAAGCCCAGTGTTCTTCATCATTAGGACAAAGCAGGGACACAGTTTTAGAGTAAATGTCTATTACTGCTGAGGCCTTAATGCACAATGGGACATCAGACCTTCTCTAACATAGTGGGTCCCAGACTGGAGTTCACAGAGGTAGCACATTTTGAGCTTTTTGAATCAAATCTAAAGACATCATTAAAATACTTACAGCACTATTTAAAAAAATTTTTTAATGTTTATTTATTTTTGAGAAAGAGACAGAGACAGAGCCTGAGTGGAAGAGGGACAGAGAGAGAGGGAGACACAGAATCTGAAGCAGCAGGCTCCAGGCTCCGAGCTGCCAGCACAGAGCCCAGTGTGTGGCTCAGACTCACAAACCATGAGATCATGATATGAGCTGAAGTCGGAGGTTTAACCAACTGAGCCACCCAGGCACCCCAGAACAGCACTGTATGATGTACCATTGAGAAAGAAGAAAATGTTATTAATTAAACCAAATGTTCTATTTGTTATAAGATGCATTTGGGTTTTAGAGATGTTGAAGTGTGAAAACGAATCCATAGAATCAATGAAACATGGTTGATTCAGTGTTGTTAGGATGAAATGGGTCACTCCTCACAGAGTTTAAGGCAGTGTTTGACACATTGGAAGAGCTCTCGATAAATGTGAACTACAAACTTTAATCGTTGAACTATCTTGGCTGTTCGTATATTTGGGATTCAATCCTAAGAACAGTAAGAGGCTGTATTCAGGGAGAATAATTCACTTCCCACGGCAGAGTGGAGAAGTTAGGTTGAGTTGGTGAGGTGGACAGTCATGAGGAGGTTGCCAGAAGATACACCAGAAATAGGGGTTGTGTGGAGTTGAGGTGAACACACTCTGTGCATGCCAGGGAGGAACCATGAGTTTGGTCACTGTCCAGATCCATCCTAGAGAATGGATGGATCTGCCTACTGGAAGCAGAGCCACAGCAGGGAAATCCTGTGACAAGGTTTAAGAAACCTGTACTATTTCTGTAAAACTGAGGGCATGAACTAGCACCTTGGACAAGAATCTCCCATCATCCAACAGCAGCTGCGTTCTCAAGGGCACTTGGCATAACGAAGTGGTTCTACCACTAGAGAAGGGAAAGTAAAGCCACCACGTGACATCTCTCCGCCCACCACAAAGTTCCTTGTAGCTCGTGGAGGGGCCAATACATAACCAGGAAGGAAGGACCATCTGGGTGAGACCTACTTCCTTCCAATTAAACAAGGCAAAAAACATATTTACCTCTCGGCATTAAAAACCCACAAAAATGATTGTAAAAGAAGTGTTTTTTTTTCAAAAGTCATAAACCAACAAAGAGAATTGTAGGGGAAATAATAGTAGACTCAGATGTCAGAATGATTTTCTTTTAATGGAAAGCAAAAAGAAGAGTTACAAGATAGAGGGAAAGTGGGGAGCCCATAAGGAGAGGCCAAGAAGAGGCAAGATGACTCCCACCCAAGAAAGGCTTAGGGGTTGGAGACACTAGTATCTCCCACAGCAACATAAGCAACCAGAAGAAGTTTGAACAATAGCAGCCAAAACTGCTACAAGTATCATTTTCTTAAGGGAAAAAAAAGTCTTCCTTATCTGAAGGGGGGGAAAAGGCATCATTCAATCAACCCCTGTCATTCTCAAGATATATCCATCTTTTTCTTCTCACTTTTAAAAAAATGCTTATTTATTTATTTGGGGGGAGAGAGAGAGAAATAAAGAAAAAAAAGGAAAGGAAGGAAGGAAGGAAGGAAGGAAGGAAGGAAGGAAGGAAGGAGGGAAGGAAGGAAGGAAGGAAGGAAGGAAGGAAGGAAGGAAGGAAGGAAGGATTCCTGCATATGAGCAGGGGAAGGGCAGAAAGACAGGGAGACGGAGAATCTCAAGTGGGCTCCGCACTGCCAGTGCAGAGCCAGATGCAAGGCTGGATCTCACGAATTGTGAGATCATGACCTGAGCTGAGAGAGAGAGCTGAAACCAAGAGTCAGATGCTTAATGAACTGAGCCACACAGTCTGCATTCCCTGTCTTCATGTCCTCACCTTCCTCCCACTCCTTAACAAACTTCAGTTTGGTTTTCTCTCCGATGACTTTGCCTAAAACCCATCCTGCAGTTGCTAATAGAATGGGCACTTTGTTATCCATATAAGATTGGAGCTCTCTTCAATCTTAAGGTGACATTGTTCATCTTTTTCTCTTAAGACTCTTGTCTGCCTTTGGTTTCTGAATCTCCACATGCTTCTGAGGTCTGGCCTCTCCTTCATGACCTTCTTAACAAGCTCTTCCTTTTTCTCTCCCTTAAATGTTAGTTTCTTGTATTGTTCTTGTCTTAATCTAGTCACTGTACCAACGACTTCTATACCTACTGGAAACTCCACAAAAGCTTCTCGTTGATGAATTACACTTAGCTGAATGTATCACCTTCCCAACCATCTTCTAGCTCAGAGAAAGGCACCACCATAAACTTGGCATTCCTATTACATTTTCCCGTCTCCCTTACTGTTCTTGTTGTCCATTACTGCATTAAAAATTACTCCCAAAGCATAGTGGCTGGAAGCCATTTATTTTACTCATAATTTTGTGGGTCAGAATTCAGGAAGGGCTTGGGTCAGCAGTTCATCTCTGATCTATGTGCTATCAGCTAAGGCATCTTGGGGGTAGAGGATCTACTTTCAAGATGTCTTCTTCACTCACATTGTGTGACATCTCAGTACTCCTTGATCTCTTTCTCTTCACATGGCATCTCATTCTCCAAGATTTCTCCTGTGCCTTGGGCTTCTCACAGCTTGTTCTCTAGGTAGTCAAATTTCTTACCTAGAGGTTCTAATAGACAGGAAGTGGAACATACCAGGCTAGTTGGGCACTACACCTGACAGTGTTATTTCTTCTGCATTCTATTGGCCAGAATAATCTCAGGGCACACCCAGAGTTAAGAGGATGCAGAAAGGCTCCGTCTCTTGATATGGGTGGGAAATATTATTGCAACCATTTTTGGAAATACAATCTACCATGTTTACCCACACAACCAATTGCCAGATCTTATATGTTCTACTTTCTAACTGTCTCTCAAATGCATTTACCTCTCTCCCTTGCCACTATCATTGCCTTATGCAGGCCACCATTTTTTTTCTCTTCTGGACTCTTGTCTTAGCTTCCTAACTGGTTTCCACGGTACTTCTAGATCTCTTTTATTCTCTGCACAGTTGATAGCATGATCCTTTTAAAAAGCAAATTTCATTATATTTCTTCCTATACTTAAAACTTTTACATAGCTCCCATTGCCTTTAGGAAAAATCTAACATAGTTTATAAGTCATTCATGACCTTACCTCTACTTCTATTTCCACTCCCAACTCAGATGGTGTGATGGATTCAGGTATAGCTCTACATAATTAGAAGCATTTAAAAATAGGTTTTAACTTTATGTAAAATTGTTTTTATATTTGTGTTAATGTTTCATCTGTGTCTTTGGGGAAATTTAATTTTGATTAAGAATTTCTGGTGCCTAGAAAATAGTTATCACCTAAAAAGTGTTTAGAGATGAATATACTGTTTCCAAAAATGTTTCATTATGACACTTTTCTGTACTCATACTTTCAATCTTGTCTCCTCTGTTTTTTTTTTGATGTAACTTAAGTCATTAGTTGTTCATAAAGACTAAAACTTCAACACCTCTAGAAATCTTGTGTCCATGGCTTCTGATTTTATAACAGTAGCTCTTTCTGTATTTTTCTTTTTCTTCAAATTTATTTATTTATTTTGAGAGAGAAGAGAGCACAGTTTATTATTTTGAGAGGGACAGAGAGGGAGGAATGAGAGAGAATTCCAAGCTGGCTCCATAATGTCAGCACAGAGCCCAACATGGGACGCAAATTCACAAACTGTGAGATCATGACCTGAGCCAAAACTAAGAGTAGGTTACTTAACCAACTGAGCCACCCAGATGCCTGCTATAACAGTAGCTCTTTTTGAATGACTTATTTTACACAAATAAAATGTATTTATGTGATATTAAGTATAAATAAATAGCAGAACTTTAAAAATTATTACAAACAACTTTGTCTTTTAGTAGAATAATTTTACCCATTTACATTTATTGTCATGACTGATGAATTTGGCCTTTTGTTTCAAATTTTACATTTTGCATTTTTTCTTATGCTTCTCTTTTTTCTTTGTTTTCTATCTTTTGACACTTAACTTAAATCTTTTGACAGACCTTTGATAGTGTTTTAGAAAATAAGTCAATGTTTATAATTCTATTACTACTTATCTTTATTTCTTTGCATGGTGAAAAGTTTTTAAAATTTTGACTAGACTACTATTTTTCCTACTGTTCAATATTGTTTATTGACAACCTAGTATATGGAAGACACAGATGACACAATGGTAAAGAAAAGAAATAATCTCTTCCTTCACAGAGCCTACAGTTTAACAAAGAAGACTGATCATAGCATAAAAAAAGTAAAAATAGGGCCAAGTACAGACTTCATATTCAGGTTATTGTCATACATGTTTATATAATCAACTGCAAGAATAATCTTTGGCTTTTGTGGTCCCTTTGGAACTAACTTTACTTTTATTATATATAGTGATTTTCAGTGCTGTCATGAGTTTCCAATTCTTGGGGCCTTTATTTATCTCCCCTTAGCTATAATATGCCATTCAAGTAGCTGAGTAAAGGAATACTTCTATGGGCTCTCTAAGAACCAGTTACAAGGCAAAGGGAATTCAATACCATGAAAAATTGACACATTCATGATTTTTCACCATCAGAGGACATGCAGCAAGGTTGTAGATTAGGGGAAAGAAGTTTCTAGCAAAGCTATAGAGACCAGTGCTCAGTTTTGAAAGAGACATTTTTCTATGATTTTAAGAAATTGGGTAACCATTTTACATTGCTTCTAGGAACAATTACCATCTTAAGGTTCAATACATCCATAATGAAATCTCATAGCTAGTCTTGCAAAAGTTGAAGTGTGTTTGGTAGTAGTAGCATGGAGAAGCCTATCTTAGGAAACCAGAAAGGAACTGAAATGATGGACTCTGACCCCACAGAGTCTAGATTGAGATGGCACCTGTTTCTTCTTTCGTACCAGACATCTGGAACCTGACACAGGATGGTGGGTAAGGGGAAGGACTAGCCACTTGCATAATTCTCGTTTTTATGAAAGGGTCCTTCATCTAGACACATATAAGCAGGAGGGCCAACTCTGAAACTGTAGAGCCCAGAAACTGGGGAAATAAAAATTAATCTGAGAATCAAGAGAATGTGTCAAGAGATTCATGCCAGGAAACCAGTATAAATTCCATGCCAACATTGGACACCCTTGCCTGTATGTCAAAGACAACTCTTTGGTATTTGGTGATACAATACATATTAGTGTTGACTTGGGACATTCTGCCTGCTTGCCTCCTGAAAGCAGTGGAAGAGAAAAGAAGGCTAGTGTGAGAAAGAGGATAAACCATTCGATATTCAGGCTTACTCTCGTGACTCTTGAAAGGTCTAGAAATGTTATCACCCACCACCAAACCCTTAACTTCTCAAATAGGAGTTAGTTTTAAGGG
>NC_043712.1:20891001-20953394 GCF_006229205.1 Suricata suricatta | reverse complement strand
CCCACTTCAGATCTTCTGTCCCCACTCCCCCATTCTCTGTCCCTCTCCCATTCATGCACTCTTTCTCCGGCCCCCTCAAAAATAAATAAAAGCATTAAAAAAATTTTTTTAAGATTCTCTTGGAGCACCTGGGTGGTTCTATCAGTTAAGCATTCAACTTTGGCTCCGGTCATGATCTCATGCTTCATGGGTTCGAGCCCTGCGTCGGGCTCTGTGCTGACAGCTAGCCTGGAGCCTGCTTCCAATTCTGTCTCCCTCTCTCTCTGACCCTCCCCTGCTCATGCTGTCTCTCTCTGTCTCAAAATAAATAAAAAACATTTCAAAAAATTAAAAAAAAAAGAAAAGAGAAAGAAAAAGTCATCCAGGAGAGTGACGCCATTTCATAGTGACTCATAAATCTCCTACATCAGCCAGTGTGCTGTCTCTTTCCTCACTTCAGTCCAGACCTGGAACATGGGAAGAGCTAGAAGGACTTTCCTGAAGGCCCAAGGAAGCACCAGAAGGAAATGAGACTGAACTTTCCCCTCCTCACTAGAAGGCCCAAAACAAAACTGCCATCCACATGTGATTAAGCTAAGTCTCTTTCCCCCACACCATTGGTCATGCTCCTGCCACACTGAACACAAGTCAGAGGGAAGTGTTTACTGCTGAATTAGGCACATCTCTTCTGTTTCGATTTGACAGAAATAGAAAGAACTGCAATAATTAAAACGTTGTCCTGAGGGACTGGAACCCTCGATGGGAATGTAAATCGGAAGACACAATTTCTTAAAAGGTCACATATGCTGTGCTAAGTGAAAGAAGCCGGACATGAAAGGCCACATATTGCATGATTCCCTATTTATGAAATTTCCAGAAAAAGCATATCCATAAGGGATAGAAAATAGATCAGTGTGGTTTTCAGGGGACAGGAGGGAGGGAGGAATTGTGACTGACTGCTTAATAGGTATGGGATCTCTTTCTGGGATGATGGAAGTATTCTGGAATTAGATAGTGGGGATGGTTGCACAACATAGTGAATGTGCCAAAACCCACAGAACTGTGTATACTTGGAAATGATGAGTTTGGGGGCACCTGGGTGGCTCAGTCGGTTAAGTGTCCGGCTTTGGCTCAGGTCATGATCTCATGGTTTGTGAGTTCGAGCCCTGCGTCGGGCTCTGTGCTGACAGCTAGCCTGGAGCCTGCTTCAGGTTCTGTATCTCCCTCTCTCTCTGACCCTCCCCTGCTCACGCTGTCTCTGTCTCTCAAAAATAAATAAAAAACATAAAAAAAATTTTTTTTTAACTAAAAACTCTGGGGACCCACATTCCAAAGGGTCTGAATTAAAGCAACAACTTTATATGGATGTATTAAATTACATAAAGGATATCTTTCTCAGTGTGGAAAAAAAGGAAATGGAGAGAAATAGGAAGACCAGTTGTGTCTGATAAAAATGATCTATTGATCTAATTGTGTTTTCATAAGCAAAAAATCAAGTCAAGCAGAACCTTACCATAAACCTTACCATAGATTCCACTTCTGAGAATCTACCCAACGGAAATGAAAATATGTTCACACAAATAATTGTATAAAAATACCCACAGCAGCATTAGTCACAATAGCCAAAAACTGGTTGACCAACTAGTGAACGGAACAGCAAAATATGGAATACTGTTTGGCAATTACAGGAATGAAATAATGATACATGAAGTAACATACACAAAATACTTCAAAAAACATGATGCTAAGTGGGGAAAAAAAGCCAGAGACAAAAGGCTACATATTCTGATTTCACTTGTATGAATTTCACAGAAAAGGGAAATGATGAGAAAATTCTAAAGCTGAATTGTGGTTAGGGTTGCACTAAAAATTACTGAGGTGTATTTTAAGTTAGTGAAACTGGGGGGAGAGCACCAGAGGAGGGCAGGAGGGAAAGGAAGAAAAAAATTGGAACACAAAGAAATCTTTTGTAACACACGAAAAATAGAAAACAACGTGACAGAAGTAACACAAAGGTTTCAGATTAAGACACAGTTAATGCAAAACACTCAGAAAAAGTTCAAAATAAAATGCGGGTAAAGGTATATCAAGCAAAACACATAAAAGCTTGGCAATATTCACAGCAGAAAAGTGGAATTCAAGGGTTAAGCCATCAGTGAGACAAAGAGAATCATTTTATACGAATAAAAGGTACAAGATGCAGGGAAGAAATAGTAAAGCTTGTCCTGTTCTGATCTTCTAAATACATGCTTGTAGCAATATGCCTGTGACTGTTCCTATTAGTCTACCACCCATCAACTGGGCTATAAATAAATTTATAAAAATGTTGACTAATACATATAAGCTTGAATTTGTAGATACATTAAAGATGTATGAAATAGTTTCTTTTTAAAGGTACAAGAAAAATTTCCACAGAGAAACAGCCCAGCAAGAAAACCTCTTTAAGGTCTGAAACGCAGAACTTGTTCAAACCATACTCTCTGACCGCAGAGCGTAAGTAGACATTCATAACAAAACTACAACACAAAAATAAAACCTCTACTATAAAGGAACGGACTTCTATTTCTTTTTTTTTCCATAATATTTTATTGTCAAATTGTTTTCCATACAACACCCAGTGCTCTTCCCCATAAGTGCCCTCCTCCATCACCACCACCTCTTCTCCCCCCTCCCCCTTCCCCTTCAACCCTCAGTTCATTTTCAGCATTCAATAGTCTCTCAAGTTCTGCATCCCTCTCTCTCCCCAACTCTCTCTCTCTCCTCCGCTCCCCCTGGTTCTCCATTAGGTCTCTCCTGTTTTCCTGCTAGACCTATGAGTGCAAACATATGGTTTCTGTCCTTCTCTGCCTGGCTTACTTCGCTCAGCATGACACCCTCAAGGCGGACTTCTATTTCTTGTCCCCACCTTCCCCCGCCCCACTCTTCCCCAAGACAGGCGGCTTCAGAGCTCTGCTTACTTCCTTGTCCTTTTCCAGTTCTGTGTGCCTGGGGACTGCGGATGCCCACCAGGAACCCTCAGGAGACCTCTTAGAGTTCAGCCAGCTGTCACAGCGTGATGCCTGAGTGTTTGCTCCCAGGATTAGAGCAGGCTCTCTGTTGGGTTTGACCGCCTGAGTTCTGTGCTCCTCTACCTTCTCCAGAGCTTCTGAATGAACATTATTTTTTTAATAAACATTTAAAGTTTATATATTTGTTTTGAGAGAGAGAGAGAGAGAGAAGTGGGGGAAGAGCAAAGAGAGAGGATCCCAAGCAGCCTCCACAGTGTCAGTGCAAAGTCCCATTTGGGGCTCAAACTGCGAGATCATGACCTGAGCCAAAATCCGGAGTTGGATGCTCAACCAACTGAGCCATCCCAGTGCCCCTGGATGAACATTATTATGAACTGGCTCAGCTATTAATACAGTGGTGTTTGATTCCCATTTGGTTCGTGTTTCTTATATGAAGCGGCAGGAGAAGCTCTCTCAGGAGAATTAGGGAGGCTGACGGAGGATGGTTTGTGCATTTCTGCAACACTGGATATATATTCCTGGCAAGTTTCACTGAGTCTCGTCTTGATTTTTAATATCTACCAATGAAACTAGAAAAGACTTCTGTGCTGCCCAACATGAAAATACTATTGCAGGGGCACCTGGGTAGCTTGGTCTGCTAAGCATCTAACTCAATTTTGGTGCAGGTCATGATCTCATGGTGCATGAGTTCAAGCCCTGCTTTGGGCTCTGCACTGACAACACAGACAGAGCCTGCTTGGGATTCTCTCTCTCTCCCCCTCTCACTGCCCCTCCCCCTGCTCATGTGTGTGCTCTCTCAAAACAAACAAATAAACGTTAAAAATAAAACAAAATACTATCGTAAACCATTTGTAAAAACTAATGAGATGCTTCCATTTAATAATGCTTTCTTTTTTTTCCCAAAGAATAACAATAACGTGTTAACATTTAATGACAGAGATTTAAATAAATCCACTCTAAAGAAATTAAGATGAAAATAATAAAGATAAAAGTGGAAACTAATTAATTAGGAAACAAAACTGGACAGAACAGAGAAGTAAATACAAGAGCTGTTTCTTTAGGTTATCTGGTTATTTAAAAGTAATACTAAGGCAACACAAATTATAAGATTTATCCTGAGTTTTCAAAGGATCTATTTAGCGGCATGAAGATCTGCAAATCATCAGTGAATACCATACATTTCTGGGTGCTAATGAAGAGGATGATCCCAATGAAGTACACAACTCTCACCTCTGCCAAGCTCCCTGCCACCCACGGCACCCCATCGCACCCCACGACCTCACTCCTCACTTCAACAAGCCCCGAAGTACAGAAATCTTAGAAAAAGACCATTGGCCCTTAAGGCTTGGCAGGACTTCTCAACCCTTTTCTCTAACAGTGCAAAACAGTTCAAGTTCTGTGGCAAACCTCTGGGCAAAATGCCCAATCCTTTCAAATAATGTTGACCTTCAAGCTGAACCACAGCCCCACGGTTAGCCTTGTAAGAAAGCTAATTAAAAAATAAGCTGGGAGAACATGGAGACTAAGGGGCATAGAGCCCAATATTTGACCTGGAAAATACGGAACTAAAGATTTTGTTACAGGAGAAAGCAAACGGGGGTGGGGGTGGGGACGGGAGAGAAGATCATAAGTGTTCCGTGGGGAAAAAACTAAACAACTTTGCTTAGGGCTAACGGGTTCAAATTCTCTTCTAGTCCCATCATTTCTGTTCTAGTTGTATAGTTTCTGATTTTGTCTTTTCTGTCAATTGGAGATAATCAGCACACATATCACAGAATTGTGAGAGCAAATCAGGTAGCATATGTGGAAGTACTTTGCAAAATGCAGTACTTGATACAATGGTAGTGCAGAGAGAAGGGCTTCACTGTTCAGTGAGGGATAAGATGAGACAACACACACCCTGAGTCTGTTCGAGGGCAGTCGTGACATTCAGCTTTCAAATGCATCGTGTCTTCAGACCCACGCTGGGGGGTGGGGGTTGCTGGTAGGCTGCCATAAGCTTAAGACCCTTCATAAGTCAGAAGGTCCAGCTGTCCCAGCCAATAAGGGGAAGTGGCATACCTCCAGAGCCCAATAATACAGGATATAAATAAGGGCAACCCTGGACTCTATCTCCTCCTCTTGGGCACCCAGATTTCTTGATCACCAAGGCCTTTGGGCTAGAGCTGGGATAGGAGTACGGATCTGGAGAACTGACTTCTAACTATTAAACAAATATCTGAAAACTACACCAGGACTCAGACCCATGTGGAGAAACATAGAGCCGGTGAGGCCATTGGAGGTAGTTCAGCCCAACTGGGGCTGGGGGCTTGCTGATTTGTTTGTATATTATTATGTGACGAAAACCCACTCCTCTGTCTTGCCTAGCAAACACTTAGCAAAATCCACATTGATCATTAATGTTTTGTTAAATGGGTTTTCTTGGGGCTTCCGGGCGTCTCAGTCGGTTAAGCGTCTGACTTCGGCTCAGGTCATGATCTCACAGTCTGTGGGTTCGGGCCCCACATTGGACCCTATATTGGGCTCTGTGCTGACAGCTCTGAGCCTGGAACCTGCTTCAGATTCTGTGTCTCCCTCTATCTCTGCCCCTCCCCTGTTCACACTGTGTCTCTCTCTCTCTCTCAAAAATAAGTAAATATGAAAAAAAAATTTAATTTAAATGGATTTTCTTTAGGAAGGGCTGCAAAGGGGCCTTGGGTCTGGTGTCATGAGTAGCAAAATCAGAAGCTGCATTTGGAAGATAGAGAGTCCTGAAATAGACAATAGGACACATCGTCATTGTCTGAATGAAACATTTTAAGAAGAGAGTTGCTGACTGACCCAACTCGGGGTGGGAATGACTGGATTAATAAACTATGGCCAAGTGGGAAGACTTACATGACAACTGGAGAGGTCTTGTGAATCAGGGGCCGTGGCCGGGAAGAGACCCTTCGCAAGGTGGGCAGGTGCTCTAAGACGTGCTCTGATGAGAACACACGCCCCAATGTGAAAACGGCTTATCTCTGGGAGTGAGATTGCAGATGTCTTTTTGTTTGGGTTTGTCTCATGCAAGAATGGGTACAGTGGAAGAAACAGAAACACAACTCTAACCGTCTGAGGCAGAAAGTGAAAATTATCAAAAGGCTAACATGAATGCCGCGAGTGGGCTACACCTGTTCTCAAAAGAACAGAATCTTGGACACCGTTCCAGGACCATCTCTCACTTCTGGTTTCCTCTGAATGTCAGCTTACTTTCCTCCAGATTTTTCCACATAACAAGAGACATGGCCGCAGGAGGCTCCCCAGCCTGGCGTCTCCCTCTTTCACTACCAGAATGAGACTGGGACTCACTCTGTCTGGTTCCAAATTTTAAAAGCCCGGAGTCAATCGGCTTAACTCAGGCAGGAACTTTTACTGCCTTGTCCTCCATTCCATCCTTACTACCTGGCACATTGGAGAGTCTCAGTATACTCGTTAAGCAAATAGTGGATGTGAGGGAAATGGAGGGAGCCTACTGAAAGGTAACGTCTGGGTTTGGGTGACCAACTGGAAGGTAATACCATTAACTCAACCAGCCTTCAGAAGATTAACAGCCATGAGGAGGGCCTAGAAGCATTGCTTAGCAGTAAAGAATGTGAACATCAGAGTTAGATGCCCTGGATCTGAATTCCGGCTCCACCACTGACGATCTTCGTGACTGTGGGCAAGTTATTTCAACCTTCAAAGCCTCAGTTGCCCCTCCCATAAAAATGGAGATTATTTTAGCACCCAGTGTATAGGGCTTATTGTGAAAATTAAATAAAATACACTGTGAGGGGACTCAATAATCACCGACTAATATTATTATATTCTCCTTTCAACCACACTGCATTATGTTTTCAAATTGACTTTCACTATCTTTGTGGTTAGAACTGATTTTTTCTGATAGCATAAGTTTCATGTTTTAACAGTTATACCAGCTGGTTGTCTGTTTCTCCAGTCAACAGGGCAAAGACTTGTATTCAATCACACTTATCTCGATGGGGAGAAATAACTTTGGAGCCCCTACTTTTGTTGAAGTCCGTGTCATAACAGAGTCTGTGCTCTAAGAAGTATTTGTAAGTTGCACAGGAATGTCACCAGGAATGCTCTTGGAAGGCCTCCAGGCAACAATATCCCGAAGAAGGTCATGGCCATGTTCAGGGAACGCAGGCCCAGCCCAACAAAACCTGAGACAGTATGGAGTCAACCACACAGTCATGTTCACTCATTATACTTTCATACCTATAGGAGGAGATACCCCAAAATTTTGGCCTCTCTCTCTCAACCTTAAGGTTGAAAGTAATTTTCCCCTCTTGGTTTTTAAGTATCCACTAAGGGATTGGAGTACATCCTTTATCTGGGAGAACACGTAAGTTTAAAAGCAAAAGCTTTTTACGTGGTCTTTTAAATTTCTCTGAACATAAGGACTATGGCTTTGTGGTCACCTCTGCCCTCTATGTGCGTCATGCTTTGAAGGTATAAGTAGAACTCAGAATAAGAATGAAATTTTGTGGGTTTTACTTTTTGTGAGTAGAATAAATGAGTATTTTATATAAAGGTCCTAATTTTTATAACATCCTCAAATATGTTGGGGCAAATTATATTTTCCAACATATATCCCAAACTGCATACTCTGATTATAGAAAAGTGCAAATAATAAGTTTCATTCAAAAGATACTGATTACGTCCCAGGAATGATTGACTCCTATGTGACCCCAAATTCAGACCCAAACACATGACTTAAAGTCATGTTATATCCTATTCTGCATTTGTGTAATGTTAAAAGCCCAGGATATAGAATTAAATGTCCTTTGATTCTTCATTTACCACTAGTGTATGGCCTTGGATGAGGGACTTAACCTTTCCAATGCCTCTGTTTCTTCATTTTGTAAAAGGAATCATAAATGTTCCTAACTCATAGAGTTGTTGCTAATGAGTTCATACACATTAATACATAATTTAGACTAGTTCTAAAAACATACCATACACTTTTGGATGCTAACTGATATTGCTGTTCTGATTGCTCTTGCTTAAGGGGCTGATATAGAAGGAAAGGAAGAAGTAGAGAAATACTACAGTCCAAGTACCAAGCTGACTTCCTTTATTCAGGTTAATAAATGAAGGCAAGGAGTCGTCTTTTGACTCTACTGCTGGCTGCTCTGCAGAACCTTTCTTGGGCAACCATGTCCTAATCTACTGTGGCAGGACCGGGGCAGGGCTGGCTTGACCCACACGCTTTCTGGAAGCAGATTGTGTGTGTGTGTGTGTGTGTGTGTGTGTGTGTGTGTGTGTGTAGGGGAAGATGTAGAGATCAGCACACTGCAAGGAAAGCTAACCTTAAGGAGAGAAAGGACCAAATTCAGGATATTGGTTGCCCCAGGAGCTAAGCACATATTTTATCATTTCTCCAAAGTCTGGGCGCCACCTGCTCTCAGTCTTGACACAGGAGGGAGGGAAACAGTGGGGCAAAGCCTATAGAGTAACTTGTGCCGACCGAGGCCCAAGCTGAGGATGCTGGGCCCAGAGTGCGCTTTGGAAGAGAGGAGGGAAGAGGCAGGAGGTCTTTCAGAGCTGTGCAACCTTCCTGCTCCAGTAAGTCAGGGAGAGACAGGGGTGTGCCTCCCCCATTTTGGGCTGAACCGTATTCTTCATGACTTACCACACGCTACACCACTGCCTCCACTCTGAGAACCACATCGTAGGGAGACCGTCTCATGGTCAAATGCTTAGTCTGGGTTGAGTGCTAAAATTAAAACATCTGGGGGTGGGATGGGGGTGAGGGGGTTCGGGGAAGTGAAGAATGATAATTTTGGGGGGCTCTTGGGTGGCTCAGTCAGTTTAGCATCCGACTTCATCTCAGGTCATGATCTCATGCGTGGTTCGTGAGTTCAAGCCCTACACTGGGCTCTGTGCTGACAGCTCAGAGCCTGGACACAGAGCCTGGAGCCTGTTTTGGATTCTGTGTTTCCCTCTCTCTCTACACCTTACTTGCTCCTTCTCTCTCTCTCTCTCAAAAATAAAATGTTTATTTTAAACAAAGAAAGATAATTTCTTAAGTACCTATTAAAAGTCAAGAAAAGAGCTGGGTCCTTTTTCATGATCTCATATAGCCCTCAAAAATGACTCTGAGTTCAATATTTCTATTTATTTCCAGGCACGATGGAAAACTAAAATTTGGTCTTAGAACCAGGATTCAAATCCACTGCTGGTTCCAAAACTTATGATCTTCAGAGTGTGCCAGAAAAAAGAAGAGGGAAAATAGGGCAGCTGGCACCAAAGGAGGACCAGAGATTCACAATAACAGGATACGCTGAGCGCAGCAGACATCTTTGGTTATCACACTTGTCAATCACCTGCTTCTATCCTGCCTGTTTACAAGGCAGGAAATGAAGCGGGGATCACAAGTGCAAGGGGAAAATTGACAAGCAAGCCAACTCTAGAACTTTCACCCAGCAGTATGGTTCCCTCACGTTTTGCCTTCAGCAGGACAGATAACATGTCAAGGTGGTAGAAGCCTGCAAGGTGAGTGTGTAGGCCACGCCCTCCAAAGCCACGCTGGACTGCAGGTACAATGAGAGAAATAAAGGCACCGGCAGCTCTCCCCTCCCCCAGGCAATCCCTCCCTTTCTGATTCAAGGGCTCACCCAGGCTCACAGACACCGTAGGATTTACCAGGCTTCACTGGTAAACATACTTGACTCAAATCCTGGTTCCATTGGCTCTGCTCAGAGGATTGTTGTGAAAAACACAATAAAACAACATCTGTGGAAAACCACCACTCGGTTGTGTGTGTTCACTCCCTTCACTTGTCAAGGGTAATTCTAGACTCCTCCAAATGGTTATGGGGTCCTGCCAGCTCAAATCCTTAAATGTGTCAAATCAGCCTCTTTCCCCAGACTCCGTTCAGGCTAGCAGTACATTCCACCAAAACATCCTATCTGACTTCATCATAGTCACAGAAAAATAGATTTGTGAAAGGGGAAAAAGTGTATCATAAGGGGCGCCTGTGTGGCTCAGTCAGTTAAACATCTGACTTTGGCTCAGGTCATGATCTCGTGGTTCATGAATTCAAGCCCTGTGTCAGGCTCTGTCCTGATGGCTCAGAGCTTGGAGCCTGCTTCGGATTCTGCCTCCCTCTCTCTCTGCCCCTCCCAGGCTCAAGCTCTATCTCAATGTTAAAAAAAAAATTTTAAGTGGTATCATTCAACTTTGAACCTGTACTCTACTATTACACCACACACCTGTAGTGTACTGTTAATTATATAGCTTAGAAATCCTCTAATTATCTTGTGACATCCAGATGGCAACAGACACATGAAATGATGCTCAGCGTCACTCAGCATCAGGGAAATACAAATCAAAACCACACTGAGATACCACCTCACACCAGCCAGCGTGGCTAAAATGAACAAATCAGGAGACTAGAGATGCTGGCGAGGACGTGGAAATGGGCACCCTCCTACACTCTTGGTGGGAATGTAAACTGGTGCAGCTGCTCTGGAAAACAGTGTGGAGGTTCCTCAAAAAACTATCCATAGAACTCCCTTATGACCCAGCAATAGTGCTGCTAGGGATTTACCCAAGGGATACAGAAGTGCTGATGCATAGGAGCACATGTACCCCAATGTTCATAGCGGTACTTTCTACAATAGCCAAATCATGGAAAGAGCCTAAATGTCCCATCACTTGATGAATGGATCAAGAAGATGTGGTTTATATATAAATTGGACTACATGGCAGTGAGAAAGAATGGAATCTGGCCATCCATAGCAACGTGAATGGAACTTGAGGGTGTCATGCTAAGTGAAATAAGTCAGGCAGAGAAAGATAGATACCATACGTTTTCACTCATAAGTGGAACAGGAGAAACTTAACAGAGGACCATGGGGGAGGGGAAGGGGTAAGGGTTGGGGAGAGAGAGGGAGGCAAACCATGAGAGACGCTTGAATATTGAGAACAAACTGAGGGCTGATGGGGAAGGGGGAGACGGGAAGGGGGTGATGGGCATGGAGGAGGGCACTTGTGGGGATGAGCACTGGGTGTTATATGGACACCAACTTGACAATAAATCCTCTAGTTATTTTGTGAAATAGCACATTTGAACACTATCTTGGGGGACTGTATGGTTTTCCGTCCTTTTGGTGAGAAGAGCCATTTCCGTTTTAGAGCTCCTATCCCCCGTCACAGCTGACCCTGCGCGCATCCCGTGCTACGTGACTTGGCTCGGCAGCGGTGATTCCTCTTCCGGAGCAAACCCCTGGTACGTATTTTTTATACCGTTAGTGACATGTCGGACATTCACAGTCTCATGCAACCTCCACCACTGTCTCGTTGCAGAGTATTTTTATCATCCCCAAAAGAAACCTCAAACCCGTTAGGCAGCCACTCTGCATTCTCCCCTTGCCCTCGATGCTGGCAGCCACTGATCTATTCTCTGTCTCTACAGATTTGCCCATTCTGGATGTTTTATACGAATGGAGCCAGACTGATAACATATCTTTAAGAGCTAACACTAACCTATCAGACTGAGGGGTCCTGGCCTGGGAGGCCCCCGGCCAATCAGCATCCCCAGGCTAACCTAACTCCAATGTGGTCCAGCCCACCTGGACTGCCTCAGTGAGTAACATTCTCAGATGAGGAAAGATATTTGACTGGGCTACTTTGTCAGTGATTCCGTGGGTTGAAACCCCATCTCCCCTCTTTTCTGGGCCTATCCTGATCCAACCTGCTCTTGCACATCAAAGCCAATAGCTCCAACAGTGCAGCGGGGCCATGCTGCCACGGGGACTGAGCTCTCTTATGCTATCTGAAGCCAAAGAAGAAGCTGCAACTTCTTGAGGAATGAGTATTGGATGAGAAGAGGGTTGAGGACAGAGCCCCGAAGAACTCCAACAGGAGAGACTGGATCGAGGAGTCGCTGACAAAGAGGCCAAGAAAAAGTTATCAGAGACGTAAGAGAAAAACCGGGCATTGTGAGGTATCACAGAGACCAGTGAAAGCATGTTTCAAGAAAGGGAGCGGCGTCAACAGAGATCAAGCAAGCCTCACAAGAGCCGTCCTGGGGAGGCCAGCTCGCGGGGGATGCAGGTGGATGGAGGTGAGGGAGTAGAGACATGAAGACACTCAACATCAAGAAGGCTGATTACAAAGGAGAGAAGAGAAAGTGGGGTGCATCGAAAGAGGGGCATGAGGGCTCGGGAGAGCTGTTTTGGTTTTCTGGGGGGTTTAGAGGAACATGAAAGAAAAGAGTGTGATTTAATGCTGGGAGGGAGTTTCCATAAAGGAGAGATTTGACAAGAAGATGAGGAGTAGCTACATATTACGGCCCACAGAAGGCAGAAGACGGAGCCAGAACAAAGTTCTCCTGAAAGTGGATCTGGCCCAGCCAGGAAAGTCTGGGCAGAAGGCCACCAGGCACACAGTCTGTCAAACACATTTGGAAGCAGGGAGACCCTCGGCAGTGGCAGTGTGGGCACAGAAAGTGGCAGGTGAAAACTTCCTCCCGGACTGGTCTGTCCTCACATCAGAATGATTTCCTGTAAACAGCCTTAGACGAGGAACTGGTGCAGAGCCAGCCTGGTCCCTGTCAACACACCTCCCTCGGGGACGCCCTCACAGCTGTCCTAGAGGTGGACAAAGCCTCTATGTGAGAGTCTTTCGTTGGGTAAAGGGATAGTAATGAGTGGAAACGTTCGATTAGAGCACGAGCCAGAAAACAGGATTCCGGACGCCCGAACTCTGATCCCCCCGCTCCTCCTGAGAGAGGCAACATTCCTCAGATGGCGCGGGCTCGGAGGGATGAACCAACTAAACAGATGAAGGAAGTGATCAGAATAAGTGCATAGAGCATGTGTCACAGGAAGGAGTACAAACAGTATTTGGTTATCTAAAACAAATAAATCTGGAGGATTTTGAATCATTAATTATCCTGTCTCTGCAGGATGCACATCTGAGACTCGTCTGGCCTCTCCAGGACGGGTGACTCCATGTCCAATGAGATTACACAGAAGCCAGAGCCAGGCAGGAGTGGCTTTCCCTCCTGCTAAGTCTCATTATCAGGGGTGGCACTGGTGACCGGGCACCTGAGGCCAGATTGCTCAGAAAGGGTTGGGGCGCCTGGGTGGCTCGGCCGGTTAAGCATCCGACTTCGGCTCAGGTCACGATCTCACAGTTCGTGGGTTTGAACCCCACGCTGGGCTCTGTGCTGACAGCTCAGAACCTGGAGCCTGCTTCGGATTCTGTGTCTCCCTCTCTCTCTCCTCCTCCCCTACTCATGCTCTGTTTCTCTCTGTCTCAATAATAAATAAACATTAAAAAAAAAAAAGGAATGAAATGGCTGAGGGTGGGCTGGGCACCAGTCTGAAACAGCAGCTGGCACATTCAGGAGCCCTGCTCAGCCTCCTCTGCAGGCCTCCCCTCCCCCTGGCCTTTATGGTCCTGCCTCCAATCCAGCTCAAGCTCCCTTCCCCTCCTCCTGGGTGTTCCCAGCAAGCCATGATCGTGTGATTATGATGTGATTCTGAGGGTTGAGGTGGGGGTCAAGGGAATGCTACTCATTCTCAGGATGAGTCACAATCCTCACAAGGAGGGGGAAAGGCTCGTGCCAAGTCCCTGTTCCCCAAGTCAGGGCCTTATCTTGCCCCTAGGGTGACTGCCACAGATGTGCATTTCGGTGATTTTACCTCCTGCACTCCAAGCTCTGGGTTGAACTGCAAAGGGTAGTGAGTCTCAAAAAGCAGTTTATGGCACCATTTTAACTAATCCTCCCATCTCTGGAGGCACAGAGGGGATTATTGGAATATTTCAGATGGGAAAGCTGAAGCCCAAAGATGTTAATGATATTCCCGTGATATTACTGCTAGTGGAGGAGTCAGAATTTGAACTCAGATCAAGCGGGTTCTTGTCCAGTATGGCTCAGCTGCTTAAGACCCAGTCCCTGCACTCCAGAAACTAACAAGGAATGCACACAAATTACCACAATGTGATCATGTGCATTAGACTGCAATAGGGATTTGAGAGAAGGGAGACACCATATCTCAACTTTTTAATTTGGGAGAAATGGTCCAACTGTCTGAGGCAAACCAGTCAGGATATCTGGAAGCAAATTTGTTTTGAAAAATCTTGTTCGGTGGACTTGCAAGTTGACAAAAACAAAGTAAGACTTCAAGGGGTGGGGGTGACTGGGTGGCTCAGTTGACTAAGCATCCGACTCTTGATTCTGGCTCAGGTCATGATCTCACAGTTCGTGAATTCAAGCCCCGCCTTGGGCTCTGTGCTGAACATCTCAGACCTGTTTAGGATTCTCCGTCCCCCTCTCTCTCCTTGCCCCTACCCTACATGTGCACTCTCTCTCAAAAATAAATAAACATTTAAAAAGAAAGACTTCTAGGAGTGGAAGACAGGGTGAACATTTAAGTTGGAACCTAATGGTAGGCTTTGGATGTGTAGAGATGGAAGACACCTATGGATGTTACTTCCAGAACTGGTTCAATAAAATGAAAGGCATGACTGTGAAACATAAGACCCAGGAGCTGACTCATGATAAGCATGAATTTGGAACTCAAATCTGAATGTGTGAGAAAGAGTATATTGCTTTATTTACTTTACATAAAATTGAGGTATTATGACACCAAGCCCCTGTTCCCTTCAGCTTGCAGGAAATTTAATTTCAGAGACGGACAGAGTTCTTTTCTCCTCTCACCTCCCACTGCCATCACTTCTCCAACAGTTCATGATTAGGAGTTGTGATGTGAAGCAAAACATTCAGGAGGCATCCCTGGTCACTGACGTACACCAAGGCCTGGCAACCTATTTTTCTGTAACAGACCAGAGAGTAAATATTTCAGATTTTGCAGCCCAGATGGGTCTCTGTCACAACTACTCAACTCTGCCATTATTGCTTGAAAGCAGCTAACTGGTCATACAAAAATAGCTGGTGGGCCAGATTTGACCCACGGGTCAACCCTTTATCAATATGGCTTCCACCAAGATCCGTGTAGGCCAAACTTACGTTGATCCTTGAAGTTGGGTGGCCCTTTACCAGGACTGAGAGCCCCAGCACCAGGGTCCAGGAAGACCTTCCCATATTTAGCATGGAATTATTGCTGCTGGACAGCTTGGCATCTCCCTGAGGCTCTGTGGAGGAAGGACCACAGAGCCCCATGACAGGTGTGCCATACTTTTTGAAAGTTCATGTTAGGCCACTGTGCCTTCATGAAAGACCTCCATTTGTACCTATTTTTTTTCTAACTGAAGTAAACCTGAAGAGGATTTCTTTTTTTTATTATTATTTTAATTTCATGGAAAACAGCAAAAAGCAAAAATAGCATTTGGCATTTGTTTTTGCAGTGAGCCTTTATTATTTTTGTTGTTTATTTTGAGAGAGAGAGAGCACACAAGCAGGGGAGGGGCAGGGAGAATCCCGAGCATGATGTGGGGCTTGAACTCACAAGCCATGAGATCATGACCTGAGCCAAGATCAAGAATCGGAAGCTCAACCAACTTTGCTGCCCAAGGGCCCTTCAGCGAGCCTTTACGGAGGCAGCGCACATGCTGAGCAGTGAGTGGCCCCACCAACGTCCTTCCCTGGAAACCACACTCGGCATCTCAGCACCCAGCCGCCCGAGCTCTGTCTGAGCTGTGTCTGTGAGCATCTGTGCTCTATCTTGATTTATTCTGTGCCTCCACTAGCAGGATATGTCCTAAGGTATTAGAAAAACCTAAGAGAGGTTAATTTGGGGTCTGGGAATGCTCTAAAGTTTTTTCATATAAATTCATGGTAATTGTTTCTTCCCTTTATGCCATTTCAGCTTCTGAAATTTTTCAGAGGAAAGCTCTACTTTTGGATAGTGGGGGAAACCTGTATTTGTAAAAACTGTGGACATCTGTTCTCTGTCTTAGGGAAAAAGTCTTTGCCTTCTCACTATTAAAAACCCTACCCCTCAAAGCCACTCTATAGATCCTTTACCTAGCATTGTATGCTCAAATCCCTCAGGATAGAGGGGGGAAAGTCAGGAAGGGATGTGGCTCCTTCTATAGGCCCTGTGGCAAGGGAGACAGAGACTTGGCCACCTGCTGGAAGACTGAGTAATATACAAAGAATACAATGACGAACACCTCAATTAATTATCCTGCCTAGTACCAGAACTTTCTAGCCCCAGAACAAGTTCAGGCCTTGACACTCCAAACTCAGGCAGCTGGGTGCTGAGATGTTGAGTGTAGTCCAGGCCATCCCTCCATACCTCAGTGGGTCCTGGTGTGGGACGTCCTCAGAAAACCTCTGAAGACAGGTCAGGGTTCTGGTGACAAAGAGGGGAAGTGCATGAGTCAGCCTACCCGGGGACACCAGGCTCCAATAAAGGTGACTCACAGTCTTGGCTTGTAAGCAACGTTGCTAATCACTTTGACAAACCACTGTCCCTACCAGCTGCCGCTCCAGGAGGACTCCCAGCATATCTGGGGTGCGAAGTACACCTTCCAACCAGTTTCCACTTTCCCCACAAAAGCCTGCTTTGCTTCTGCTTTGGGTGAATAGTTTAAGCTCTGTGGAACTTCAGCCATAATTCCAAGAACAGGAAAACAGACGCCACTTTCACTGTGAACTTGTCTCTAATCCCCCAGCCTCAAGTGGCCTCTTCCCTCCTGAATTCACAGCACACACTCAACATTGCCTGCTATTCACGGCATCATAGTACCCTTGGCCTCTCTCAGGCCCCTGTAGTAACAGCACGGGCTCCAAGCATGGTTCCTGCTGCCACCTGCTCCCCGGTAGATGGCCAGGCTTACTGGAAGGGAATGTTCTCTATGCAAGGCAATTTGAGAAAGGAAGAGTCATCCTCGGAAGTTAGGGATTGGGAGGACACTAGAGCCTAGGAAATGCAAATGGCTTGTGCTGGGAAATTGCGCGTGTGAAGAGTCCATGGGAGCCAGGTGTCTGCCGCCCAGTCTTGAATGTTAATTTCGCAAGTGAAACAATAGAAACCAGCATCCAGGTTGATTTCTTGCTCCTTATCTGTGTACTCATCAATCTTTGACAATGAAAAAATTTTTTTAAGATGACTAAGTAATCTCTATACCCAAGATGGGGCTTGAACTCACAACCCAAGATCAAGAATCACCAGCTCTTCTGACTGAGCCAGCCAGGCACACAAGATCATTTTTTATGCACACAAACATCACGCAGAAAAGACTCAACCAAACTTTGTTAAGTGGATGAATTACTGAAACCCACTCTCAGGATTTTGGCCACATTTTCCCCAATTTTCTCCACAGTTCTAGAGAAGGAAATTTATAAAATAACCCTCTCATTCCACAGAGCGGTACAAAGCCCCCGTGTTTAACTGACTTTACTTCCTAACATGACAAAATAATTCTTTTGTTCAAAATGGCTGCCATGGGGTGCTGGGGAGGCTCAGTTGGTTGGGCGTCCAACTCGAATTCAGCTTAGGTCATGATCCCAGAGACATGGGCTCAAGCTCCACGCTGGGCTCCAAACTAAGCATGGATCCTGCTTAAGATTCTCTCTTGGAGTGCCTGAGTGGCTCAGTTAAGTGTCCGACTTCATCTCAGGTCATGATCTCAAGGTTCCTAAGTTCAAAAGCCCACTGAGTTCAAGCCCCACATTGGACTCTAGGCCGAGAGTGGGGAGCCTGCTTGAGATTCTCTCTGCCCCTCCCCACTTGCTTGCACGTGCGCGCACGCTCTCTCTCTCTCTCTCTCTCTCTCAAAATAATAAATAAATAAACTTAAAAAAAAAAAAAAGGTTCCCAGATGTCTGGGTAGTTCAGTCAGTTAAGTGTTTGACTCTTAATTTCAGCTCAGATCATGATCTCAGGGTCATGGGATCGCGCTGGGTGTGGTGCCTGATTTTCTCCACAGTTCTGCCTCCTTCTCCCCTTGCCCCGCCCCCATCAGGCATCCGTATGGTGTCTCTCTAAAAAAAACCTGTAAAAAATGAAAAAGAGATTCTCTCTCTCTGTAATTAAAAAAAATGGCTGTCACACAGCTGCTTTCAAGACAAGAAGAAAGGGAAAGGAGAGGCGACAGCCCCAATGGCGCTCTTTATCAGCAAAGTAAAAGCTTTCCCAGGAAGCCTCCTAGTAGACCTCACTTCAACCTAATTCACCAGAACTGTATCCTCTCTCCCCTTAAGGCAACAAAGGAGGCTGGGAACTTAAATGTTTGGCTTCTCTATCCTCTAATGGTAAAAAGGAGAATCTAGATATGTATAGGAGAGATTAACCTGAAATCCTGTCACAAATGGCTACACAATTTTGAAAAACAAAAGCACTGAGGGAGAAAGTAGCTCTGTTCTCTACTGAAACATATTATAAAAACACAGGAACATCATCAGTGATGCACCCAAGATCTGAACAGAGATTCATAGAAAGGAAGAATTAGCCCAGAAACAGATCATATATATATAATATATTTAAATATGTTATTATATGTTATATATATTATATAACATATATACATTATAGATATATCTGTAAATATAGAATATGTGTATATAGACTGTGTGTATATATATAACATATACTATATATCTAGACTATATATATGTATATGTATATATATAACAACTCAATGTATTATTTTATTTAATTAAAAAATTTGCTGACCCTTGGGCTGGATGATGAAGTGTATTTGCTGCTTAGGGAACTGTGGCTCTAAATGAGCCATGGCTCTTGCTGGAGCGAAGTTAACCCAGAAGAAAGAAACTCGCCATCTGACAGGCCAGACCCCCTCCACCCTTTGAAGCTGGCAAAGCAGAAGCAGAGGATGCCCCCACTAGCATCCAGGTGATGGTAAAGGTGCATTTTGAAGATCCTGAAGTCATCAGGAGAGATGACTTCTCTCTCCTGAAATGAGGTTGAATTTTCCAAGAAAACCGAGTGGGAACCAGGAGCCATGGGCACTTCATAGAGGAACATAGGAAGAAAGAAGGGTTCTTTAAGGAACGGACAACTCTCCATGGAAGACTGTCTTTCTGGAGGTGGTAAGGACTTGCCCCTTATGATATATGAGAGAAATGAGCCAACTGAAGAAAGTCGCAGTTTCTGCTCTGTGACAGTAAATTTACTTTTTTTTTAAATGTTTATTTATTTTTGAGTGAGAGAGGGAGGGAAACAGAGTGTGAGCAGGGGAGGTGTAGGAAGAAAGGGAGACACAGGATCTGAAGGAGGCTCCAGGCTCTGAGCTGTCAGCACAGAGCCTGACACGGGGCTTGAACTCATGAACCGTGAGATCATGACCTGAGCCAAACAAAGCTGGACACTCAACCGACTGAATCACCCAGGCACCAGCATGTGCTTGGTTTGTGGGAAAACTGTGAGCAGAATGTTCTAGAGAAGGAGAAAGCAATCATTGTGTTCCTACTTTGTCAAACTCTGGCAGAAATGATCCTGAAAGTTCATCAGTCCACAATGATGATGATGATAATCATGATGATAAAATAAGGATAGAAGCTGACATTTAATGGGCATTTAACATGTAGCAGGGGTATGGATTATGTCATTTAATCCTCAAAACCACCTTTTGGAATTCTGCTATTGCCATTCCCTCCCCTTTTTTTCTTCCAGTAAGTGATGAAGTCAGGATGCAAGTCTTGGTGGAGTGACCCCAGAGCTCACACCGCTAATCCTGATCATGTCATACCTACTTTGACAGAGACCCAGATCTACCAGACCTACTGCCAGCCGTGAGACCTGAAACTAACAGCAGGAGAGATGGTCCTCCCCGGAATAAGGGTGCATGAAGCTAAATATCCCAATTTCCTGACTCCTTCCAGCTCGTAGGTTAATAAGAAATGTGTGCGTTGTATAAAGATGAGGACACAGCTGTATACCGGATGCACCCAGAATGTCAGCTTTTCAAGTGCTCTGACAAGAACAGGAGGAATCAAAGGTTTTCTGAATTCCTCATATTCAGTAAGAAAATTAAATCCCCCTACTTAAGTCCCATCATTGACGAATAGAGAATTACAGCGTAAAAAATGCTTTTAAAAAGCTGAGAGAAAACCATAACCTAAAATGTGATCTGTGGGGTGCCTGGGTGGCTCAGTTGGTTGGGCATCCAACTTTGGCTGAGGTCATGATCTCACAGTTCACAGGTTTGAGCCCTGTGTTAGGCTCTGTGCTGACAGTTCAGAGCCTAGTGCCTGTTTTGGATTCTGTGTCTCCCTCTCTCTCTGCCCCTTCCCTACCCATGCTCTGTCTCTCAAAAGTAAATAAACATTGAAAAAAAATTTAATGTGATCTATGACATCCCAAAATGTTGAGAAACATAAAAATGACATAGAATTTTCAAAAGATGGACAAGGAAATATTAAGCAAATGTAAACTAAAGTAGAGATTGTAGTTATTATTCTAGATAAAGTAGAATCCAAGAAAGGCACATAATTTATACTTGAAATATAATAGCCATTTTCTTTTATGTATTAAATAACATGTAAGAGTACAACCTGATGAAAACTAAGGAAAAGATGACAAAAATAGAATAAAAATAAGAGATTCTAAAATATTTCTATTATTATGTGAGAAATCAAACCTGTAATAAAGGTAAAAGAAGCAAAGGAAAGAGGAACTGAATAATTAGTAATAAGATGAGATCGATTCAGAAGAGTATTTGCCTGTAAGATCTGTTTCTGGGTGCAGCCCCCCAATCCTAGGGGACACACTCTATGCCTCTCCTCTCGTACATTTAAGACAAGCAAAGAACAGCAAAAATCCTTGTACACACAGACTTATATACCCATGTCCTTATTTCTTGGAGGCGTGTTACCAAATATGAGATTTCAAGGCCAAATATAAGTAAATTTTTCATCTTAATGGATATTGCTGGATTGCATTCCTAAAAACTGCAGAGATTCATATTCCTACCAGCTCATCAATGCTTTACATTTTGCCAACCTCAGTGAAAAATGGTACCTCCTAATCGCCTTAATTTGAATTACGTTCTCTTCCACATTTATTGGGCATTTGCACTTCCTTTTCTATAAATTGCCTCATTATATCCTTGCCCACTTAAAATTTGACTTTTTGGGGGTGTACCTGGGCGCCTCAGTCAGTTAAGCGTCCAATATCAGCTCAAATCATGATCTCATAGTTCATGAGTTTGAGTCCCATGGTGGGCTCTGGGCTAATAGTGCAGAGCCTGGAGCCTGCTTTACTCTCTCTGCTCCTCCCCTACTTGTGGGCTCACATTCTCTCTTTCTCCCTCTCTCTCTGTCTCAAAAATAAATAAATAAACATAAAAATTTTTTAATTTATTTTTTTAATGTTTTATTTATTTTTGAGACAGAGAGAGAGAGAGCATGAGAGGGGAAGGGGCAGAGAGAGAAGGAGACACAGAATCGGAAGCAGGCTCCAGGCTCTGAGCTAGGTGTCAGCACAGAGCCTGATGCGGGGCTCGAACCCACAAACGTGAGATCTGACCTGGGCTGAAGTCGGAGGCTTAACCAACTGAGCCACCCAGGCGTAAAACATAAAAACTTTTTAAATAAAATTTGAGTTTTTAAAATCAATCCTTAGGACATTAAATCCCTATTGCTATGTATTACTAGTATTTTTCCCAACCTGCCCTGAGTCTTTTGACTGATTGTGGTATTTTTCAATAAACAAACCAAAAAAAATTAATGCAGCCATTCATACCTATGTTTTCCTTTACAAATTCTGGGTCTTCTGGATTGCTTAAGAATTCTCCCCTCATCCCAATTTATACATATATTCCCTCAATTTCTTTTTTTCACATTTATTTTTTTAATGTTTATTTATTTATTTTTGAGAGAGAATGCAAGTGGTGGAGGACAGAAAGAGAGAGTAGGGGTGGGCGTGGAGAGAGAATCCCAAGCAAGCTCTGCACTGTCAGCACAGAGCCTAATGCGGAGCTCAAACACAGGAACCGTGAGATCATGACCTGAGCCAAAATCAAGAGTCAGACACTTGACTGAGCCACCCAAGTACCCCATCTTTTATTCACATTTAAAACTTTAATCCACCTAAGATATACTTTCTTTTTTCTTTTTTTTTTTTTTTAGTGGCCAAAGGACAGATTTTATTGAGCTCCTCAATCCTAGTTCTCTCTCTTGCACAGTCCTGGTTCCCCGGAGATACCCACTTTGCGGCCAGCAGGAGCATCTCTGCGGATAGTAGAGGGTTTGCCAGTGTGCTGGTGGTTGCCACCTCCGAAAGGATGCTCTACAGGGTTCATGGCCACACCACGCACACGTGGCCAGCAATTCCTCTTTGCCTTATACTTGTGGTAAGCACGCCCAGCCTTCAGAATGGGCTGGTCGATGCCGCCACCTCCAGCCACCACACCAACCACAGCTCTGCCGCCTGAAGAAATGACTTTCTTTGATCCTGAGGGCAGCTTCACTCGAGTCTTCTTGGTCTCTGGATTGTGGGAGATGACAGTAGCGTAGTTTCCAGAGGATCGGGCCAACTTGCCCTGTCACCAGGCTTCTCTTCCAGACTACACATGATAGTGCCCTCAGGCATGGTGCCCACTGGGAGCACATTGCCTATGTCGAGCTGGGCCTTCTTGCCACAGTACACAAACTGGCCAGTGTGGATGCCCTCGGCAGCGATGAACACTTCCGTCCGCTTCTTAAATCGGTACGGATCCCGAAAGACTACCTTGGCGAGGGGAGCACCGCAGCCCGGGTCGTGGATGATGTCCTTCACGATGCCCTTGATGTAGCCGTGCCGTTCAGCGCAGTCCACGGCTAGCAGACGCGCAGCTCCCTTACGGTGCTTCACGTGCGCGTGGAACACCGAGCCCGCACCCTTTCTCTGTCCACGGATGACGCGGCCCATGGCGGCGGTCTGCCGCCCAGCGCGGCCGGAAGAGGTAAGATATACTTTTTGTATATGATGTGTGAGGAAGAGGTCTAAACTGTTTTCCTCATGATGCACAACCAAACCACTAATTAAATAGATGGATTCTTTCCCCGCTTAATGTGATGTGTACCTTTGTCTTATATTAACTGCCCACATACACCCAAGGTTATTTCTGGACTCAATTATGTTTCTCTGATCTGTGTAGAGATTTTTGTGTCAAGTTCCTGGGGTTTTTATTGCCATTTTCCATAGAATTGTAAGTAAGTAACTACAGGTCCAGCAGAATGAAGAGTGAGAAGCTACTGGATTTGGATTTGAGTCCCCGAACCATTGATCACGTTTGTGAGTACAGTTTCATGGAGATGTGGAGATGAATGCTAGATCCAGTCATGTTTGGAAAAGAATAGAAAGTATAGGTTGTGTTCTTCAAGAACTCAGCAGTGAGAGGATGTGAGAAGGTGGCAAGGTGGATTGAGTGGGAAGAAAAAAAAAAGGGAAATGTTTTAAAGCCCAGGGAAGATTTGCACATTTGTGAGCCAGAATGAAAGGATCAATAGAAGGGGACCAACTGACAACAGAGGATACACACCTACTAAAGAGTTCCAAACGTCCATGAACTTCTTTCCAGAAGAACTAAAACACTGCGGCTACCATAAAATGGTGTTACTTGGTCGCAGGCTCTGTATATTATGTGTCGTCATTGAGGCTTCCTGTAGTCTCAGCAACATGAATCACTATATTTAAAAATAGGTGAAGGGGAGCTTTGGATACTGTGTCTCCCTCTCTCTCTGACTCTCCCCTGCTCACGCTGTCTCTCTTTCTCTCTCAAAAATAAATAAAACATTTAAAAAAATAGGTGAAGGGGATTAAGAGGTATGAACTTCCCATCACAAAAGTAATGGGGGTGAAAAGTACGGCACGGGGAATAGAGTCAACAATATGGTAATAACTTTGTACGGTGACAGATGGCAAATACACTTCTCATGGCAAGTATTTAGTAATGTATATAAATGTCAAATCATTGTGCTGTACACCTGAACCTAATATAATATTGTATGTCAACTACATTTTAATTACAGACAAACAGACAAACAAATACCAACTACATCCTCCCTGTTGGTGAAAACTATGATGAAGTTAATTTTTTCTCTGTAAAGTATGATTCTGAGGATAGACACTGGAGGAGGAGACCATGGAAGGCACTGGATTTTTTTTAAGTTTTATTTACTTTGAGAGAGAGAAAGAGAGTAGGGGAGGGGCATAGGGGAGGGAGAGAGAGAGAATCCCAAGCAGGCTCTGCACCATCAGCACAGAGCCTGACATGGGGCTCAATCCTGCAAACGTGAGATCATGACCTGAGCTGAGATTAAGAGTTGGACACTTGGGGCGCCTGGGTGGCTCAGTCGGTTAAGCCTCCGACTTCAGCTCAGGTCAGATCTCAACGTTCGTGGGTTCGAGCCCCACGTCAGGCTCTGTGCTGACAGCTAGCTCAGAGCCTGGAGCCTGCTTCCGATTCTGTGTCTCCTTCTCTCTCTGCCCCTTCCCCTCTCATGCTCTCTCTCTCTCTGTATCAAAAATAAATAAAATATTAAAAAAAAAAAAAGAGTTGGACACTTAACCAACTGAGCCACCCAGGAGCTCTGGAAAGCGCTGGGTTCTGAGGCATCACAGGGCCTCTGCTTCCTGATGAGTAAGGTAGCATTTGCTGGTTCCTTTTTCTTCTGCTCCAAACAAGGGAACAGCTAAACCTGCATTCCTACCTTCTGGGGCAGAGTTTTGCAAATGTGGCTTGCACTGGCACAGGAGAGTTAGCTGAGAAGCTTTACGAAAAGAAAAAGAATGTCAATGCCCAGGTGGCACTCTAGGCCAATTACATCAGAGTCATGTGACCTGAGTGTAAGTATTTTTTAAAGCTTCCTGGGTGGTTTCAATGTACCACAAAAGACTGTAAGCCACTGATCTAGAGCCTCTGAACCCCTGATATGCAAGGCTATTTTCTCAACCTGGGAGATGTAGCCTGGCAAGGTTCAGTGTGAAGAAATATTAGAGACCGATGACCAATACTCTTCCATGTGACAGAGCATATTCTCTGCATGCCACAGTACTTAGGATGTCTCTCAAGGAGAAAGCTGGTGATGCCTTGAATTAGGGTGTTTGCCAAGGTATTTTTAACATGGGCAAGCCTCCAGAAGGCACGGCAGTGTTTGCATAATGGGGTGCTTTGGTCATTGTGCAGGGAATAAAAAGGTTAAAATATCACAGGAAATGAAAGAGAAGCTACTCCTGAGGTGAAGTTGAATGTGAGAATTTAATTAGTAAGAGCGAGAGTCATTCACTTAGGAGTTTCCTGGGAGGTGAACTCATTTCTTTATCAGCTCTCCTAGTGGCTGGAATGCTGTTTAATCCAATGGCCAAGAGGCAAAGAAAAATGAACTGTAGTACAAATTGTTTTGACATCCAAGCAAATAGAACAAACATGTATTCCCACCCTAAAATCAAAGTTTGCAAAACTTAAACTGTATCTACTGGTAAACAAAATGAATTGTACTGAAATCTGAAAAAACGGAACACTAGGGCGTCACCCTGACATTTGAGAAGCAAAAAGAAATATCTGCTAGTGTTTGATTTTTATTCCCAGGGGTCGTCTTTTTGTGATCTCTTAACTAGAGAGCAGGAAGTTGAGTTTACCATCCAGAGACTCCTCTCATAATAAGTCAGATGTCTGCACGTATGTAACTTCGTAGATAAAAAACATTTCCAAGCTCACAATTGAGAGTACAAAGCCCTGGTAGGTGCTGTAGGTGACCTTGGATAATGATGTGACCACTCTAAATCTCAGTTTTACCATCTTTAAAGTGGGGATGACGGTGATGATGATAACAGTTAGATACCTCAGCATAAGTTGTTTACAAAGGGCTTTGCTCCGGACCCAGGACAGGGTAAGCATTCGATAGATCATAATCATTCCTGTAGTTATGTTCTATTTATAAACTAAGAGACTTAGAAGTGTCCCTAGCTGTCATTATCTGACTTTTAAGGATCATAAATAGCTGAAATGTTCTGGCCTTAATAAAGAACACATGGTTTCATTTAGAGATGCACTATTCTAAATCTTAATTCTTGATTCTGATCCCTCAGATGGGACCATTCTCCTTCGGAAGTTGTGTTCCTGTCTCTTAGCTAACCCAGCATCCTCTGTCCAGTGAAAAACTAAAAATACACTGAGTACACAGGCTACAAGCTATTGCTTTATTTTTAAATTTTCTGATTCCCTTGGAAACATAACCATCTCCATCAGCATATCGGCTCAGTCTGAAGATGGTAGCCAGATAGGATGCCACATGGAACAAACTGAGAGTCCCATGAACTAACACCAACCAGTGCAGGGCTACAGGTCATAAGCGAAGGAAATTCCAGAGGTTCTCACTAGTATGAGTTCTGGAGACATGGACAAGCTTCTGGAAGAAAAAGAAACACTCCCTGATAGAGTCCATTGGTCCACCGCTGATTGCTAAGGTATGTAGTGTTGCAGGAGAGACTGCCCTGCCCAAAACACCATTTCTTCTTTGTTGTTTCCTATCACACTGGGGCAAGGTCTAGAAACAAAGCCTACTTCACAATCACAGAGAACACTGGACACTCCTGTACTGACATAACTGGAAAGCCAGAAGGAAAGAGATTCCTGTTATTTAAAATGTCCTAGGTGAAAGAAGGAACTGTTGCCTATTAACAAATACCCGTAGACTTCTGTTTTAAACAGATAATGCACGAGAGAAAACTAGAGATACCAAAACTGACTTTTAAAAGGTTCTAAATAAAGTATTAGCAAATGGAATCTAGAAATAGATTTAAACAGCAATACACCATAATTGTGTGTAATCTATTAATGCAAATGTGGCTAAACGTTAGGAAATCTATACTAATATTGATCAAAGGTTTTTCTTACCATATGAACCCTTATAGTTATCAATGATTTATAATATTTAGTGTCCACTCCTGATAAATGCTCTTTGTGAAATGGGATTAGGTGAATAATTTCCTTAATGTCAAGACATATCTCAAACCAAAAGCCAATATCATGCCTATGACATTGCTTTTATGTGATAGATATAGCAATTAGACAACAAAATAAGAGGCTTAAACACTAGAATGCAGAAAACAAAATTATCACTTTTGCAGATAATACAAAAGTATAAGATTCAGGAGAAAATTATTGAAAAGTAAAAATAAGACAGTTCAAAAAGTTTCATGACATAATATTAATATTTAAAAGTCACAAGTCTTACAATGTATTAAAATATAACCCAAAATCAATCCATTTGTAAAAATATAAAAACATAAAATTACACAAATAAATGTGAATTGTGTGAAAAAGCAGAAAATTACCAACAAATATAAAATAAAGTGAGTGAAAAGGTGAAAAGGCATGCCTGTGAGTAAACAGAAATATTCAGTATAGTTGTAAAAATACAAATTCTTAAATATAAATTCTAATAATCTAGAAAATCACCTTGTTTATGGTCAAAATCCCAACATGATATTTGTGGGAGGGAGCATTTTAAAAAGTATTCCAACTGCATAATACAAAGGCGATATTTCAAATCAATAATGATCAGGAAAAGATAATCACATAAATAATTGTTCTATTACAACTGTGATGAATAGTAGGAAAGATAAATACAGGTTTGGTGTGAAATGTGGGTTCTTGTTTCAATCATTATGGAAAATAAATTCCAAGTACAACAAATGTTTTAAAGTAAAAACTAGAATCAACATGGCAGATAAGTACGGGGACCCAAAGTTCCCTTGTCCCTCAAACACAGCAATATTGAGGCCAGAAGACTTAGAATTCCAGGAATCCAGGCTACAGAGTGACAGAAATATCTCTAGGGGCCCATGGGGACAACTTGGTGGGCCATGGGTACATGATTGTGAATGGGGAGAGATAAAACAGACAGCATAGGCATGGAGGGGAGGGGTCCCCTTCTGCAGAAAGACAAAAGGAAAAGAAAGAGAGTCTGTGGAAGTGTAGGATTACATTTGGACAAGAGAAAAACCACGGACCATGGATTGGGAAAAACAGAAAAAGAACCAATTTCTAACTTGCAAATAGCCTTAAGAGTGAGGATCCAGGCTTGCAGGACTTCCTCTGGACTGGGGCCTGCCGCCCTGTGTGTCCAACTGGGGTGGTGGGGAACCAGCTCCAGGCTCAGTAGCCAGCTCAGAGGCACAGTCAGAGAGAGCATTTCCCTCCCTTGAGTGGTGTGGGAAGAAGTTATATACCCATTCCAAGAACAAAAGACCCTGCCGGCGCCCACCAGCCAGAGGCCCTCTGTTGGCTGGGTGGAGTGGCACTTCCCCAGAACCAGGTCCAGTGGAGCGGGGTCCTTTAAGACATCAGGGTTTGAATCCCAGCCAAACACCTGGGCAGTGTGGGAGATTGTGGAGTGGGACAGAGCAGCCTGCTCGCACCCATGCAGCACTGTGAGGACAGCCTGAACAGAGTGGACAGGGACACCCTACCCAGGGAGGAGAGACTGGGGTGTCACTATTCCCCCCCCCCCATCACCAACAAGGTGGGGGTTTAGGGAACAAGACAGCTGGCCCACAGTGTAGGCAGGACCCACCTACACCAAACCACCGTCCTCCTTGCCTGGTAACTGTGACTCTAACAGCAAAATTGACACTGATGGCCCCTCCTCCAGACCAGCACAGTCACTGGTTCCAAGACACAGTCAGATATCTGTCCAGTGGTTTTGCATTTTCTGATTTGATTCTTGGCCCATTCTTATTTTATATATATGGGTTTTTTTCTTTTTTTCTTCCTCTTATTTCTTCCCTTCTCTATTCTGGTTGTTGGTTTGTTTAAGCAGACATTTTTTATCTATTCTTTTTACACCTCTTCTGTATCTCCTTCTTTATTTTCCTCTCTCTCTCTCTGGATTAAGACATATAGTTTCTCTGATTCTCTGCCTGGTCAATTTTTTTCTCTTTTCTTTTCTTTTCTCTCTCCCCTGGTATTTCTCTCCTTGTATGGGATAAGGCTTCTTCTACCACGACCCCCTTTTAAAATTTTTTCCAGAGCTACTTCAATGAACAAATCAAAGCACACATGGTAGAAGGTACAAAGCACCACTGTGAGTAGGAAGATAAAGCAACCAGTCACAACAACAGACAGCATGCAACACACTCCAAAAACATCTCCTTAACAGTGATGACCCTGGACAGTGTATGACCCCTTTTTAATCTAGTAGTGCTCGTAGGTGCAGGACACGTAACAAGCTATTAAAACACGTACAGGACAGAAAACTAGCCAAAATGGTGATATGGAAGAATTCTCAAAAGAAATTATAGGAAGAAATGACAGAGAACTGCTCAAAATAGATATAAACAATATATCTGATCAAGAATTTAGAATAATAGTTATAAGATTAATAGTTGGGCTTGAAAAAAGCATAGAAGAGAGGAGAGCAATCTATTGCTGCAGAGATCAAGGAACTAAGAAACAGTCACTACAAATTAAATGCTGTAAATGAGGTGCAAAATAAACTAGATGCAGTAACAGCAAGGATGGAGGAAGCAGAGAGGAGAATAAGTGAAACTGAAGATAAAATTATGGGAAATGATGAAGCTGAGAAAAAGAGAGTTAAGAAAATACTAGACCACAAGGGGAAAATTAGAGAACTAACTGATTCAATGAAATGTAATAATATCCATATCATAAGAGTTCCAGAAGAAGAGAGAGAGAGAGAAGGACAGAACGTTTACTTGAACAAATTATAGCTGAGAACTTCCCTAATCTGGGGAAGGAAGCAGACATCCAAATCTAGGAGGTACGGAGAACTCCCTTCAGATTCAACAAGACTAGGCCGTCTCCACAGCATTTCATAGTGAAACTGGCAGAATACAAAGATAAAGAGACAATTCTGAAAGCGCCTAGGGACAAACGGACCTTAACCTACAAGGGTAAACACAAAAGAGTAGTAGCAGACCTGTCCACTGAAACTTGGAAGGCCAGAAGGGAGTGGCAGGAAATATTCAATGCGCTGAATAGGAAAAGTAAGCAGTCAAGAATCCTTCATCCAGAATAAAAGGAAAGATAAAGGCTTCCCCAGACAAAGAAAAACTGAAGTTCATGACCACTAAACTCCTGCAAGAGATCCTAAGTGGGATCTGTGAGTGGAATGCTACAAAGACTACAAAGGACCAGAGACATCACAACAAGCATGAAACCTATAAATAACACAATGACGCTAAATTGATACCTTTCAACAATAACTCTGAATGTAAATGGACTAAATGCCCCAATCAAAAGACGCAGAGTATCAGAATGGATTTTAAAAAAAACCCCATAAAACCAAGATCCATCTATATGCTGTCTACATTCATCTTAGACATGAGGACACCTTCAGATTGAAAGTGAAGGGATGGAGAATCATCTATCACACTACTGGAAGTCAACACAAAGCTGGAGTAGCCATAAGGCTGTCACAAGAAAGGAAGAAGGGCATTATATCATAATTACACGGTCTATACACCAAGAAGAGCTAACAATGATGAATGTTTATTCCCCCGACTTGAAGCACCCAAATATATAAATCAATTAATATACAAATCAATTAATCACAAACACAAGCAATCTTATTGATAAGAATATGGTAATTTCAGGGGACTTTAATACTCCACCTACAGCAATGGACAGATCACCTAGGCAGAAAATCAGTAAAGAAACAATGGCCTTCAATGATACACTGGACCAGATGGACTTGACTGATATAAATAATATTGAATCCAAAACAACAACAACAACAGAACAGATCAATGAATCTAAGAGCTTGCTTTTTGAAAAAATAAACAAAATTGATAAATCTCTAGCCAGACTTCTCAAAAACAAAAGAGAAGACCCAAATAGATAAAATCGTGAATGAAAAAGGACAGATCACAACCAACACCACAGAAATGCAATTATCAGGAAGTACTATTAAAAATTATATGCCAATAAACTAGACAATCTGGAGGAAATGGACAAATTCCTAGACACCCACACACTACCAAAACAAATGGGAAGAAAAAGAAAATTTCAACAGACCCAAAACTAGTGAAGAAATTGAATCAGTTATCCAAAATCTCTCAACAAATAAGAGTCCTGGGCCAGATGGCTTCCCAGGAGAATTCTACCAGACATTTAAAGCAGAGTTAAAGCAGAGTTAATACCTATCCTTCTCAAGCTGTTCCAAAAAAATAGAAAAATAAGGAATGCTTCTGGACTCATTCTATGAGGCCAGCATTACCTTGATTCCTAAACCAGACAGAGAATCCACTAAAAAGGAGAATTTCAGGCCAATATCCCTGATCAACATAAATGCAAAAATTCTCAACAAGATACTACCAAATCAAATTCAACAGTATATTAAAAGAATTATTCACCATGATCAAGTGGGATTCATTCCTGGGCTGTGGGGCTGGTTCAATATTTGTAAATCAATCAGTGTGACACATTACATTAATAGAAGAAAGGATAAGAACCATATGATCCCATCAATAGATGCAGAAAAAGCATTTGACAAAATACAGCATCCTTTCTAAATAAAACCCCCTCAAGAAAGTTGGGATAGAAGGAACATACCTTAACATAATAAAAGCCATATATGAAAAGCCCACAGCTAATATCATTCTCAATGAGGAAAAACTGAGAGCTTTCCCCCTGAGATCTGAAACATAACAGGGCTGTCCACTCCCGCCACCATTGCTTAACATAGAGTTGGAAGTCCTAGCCTCAACAATCAGACAACAAAATGAAATAAAAAGCATCCAGGGGTGCCTGGGTGGCTCAGTCAGTTTTTGGTTGGACATCCAACTTCGGCTCAGGTCATGACCTCACAACTCACAAGTTCGAGCCCTATGTCAGGCTCTGTGCTGACAGCTCAGAACCTGAAACCTGCTTCGGATTCTGTGTCTCCCTCTCTCTTTGTCCCTTTACTATTCTCTCTCTCTCTCTGTCTGTCTTTCTCTCTCTCTCTCTCTCTCTCTCTCTCTCTCTCTCTCTCTCTCTCTTTCTCAGAAATAAACATTCAAAAAAATTTAAGGCATCCAAATTGGCAAAGAGGTCAAACTTTCACTTTTTGCAGATGACATGATAATCTGCATGGAAAACCCAAAAGACTCTACCAAAAAGCTGCTAGAACTGGTACATTGATTCTGTACAAAATCAATGTACAGAAATCAGTTGTGTTTCTGTACACCAATAGTGAAGCAACAGAAAGAGAAATCAAGAAACTGATCCCATTTACAATTGCACCAAAAATTGTAAAGGTAAAGATCTACATGAAAGAGGTAAAGATCTACATGAAAACTATAGAAAGCTTATGTAAGAAATTGAAGAAGACAGAAGAAACAGAAAAACATTCCATGTTCATGGATTAGAGAAGAACAAATATTGTTAAAATGTCAATACTACCCAAAGCAATCAACACATTCAATACAATCCCAGTTAAAGTTCCATTGACATTCTCCTCAAAGCCAGAACAAACAATCCTAAAATTTGTATGAAACCACAAAAGACCCTGAGTAGCCAAAGTAATGGTGAAAAGGAAAACAAAAGTAGGAGACATCATGATTCCAGACTTTATCCTCTACTACAAAGCTGTAGTTATAAAGACAGTATGGTGTTGATGCAAAAACAGACACATAGACCAAAGGGATAGAATAGAGAACCCAGATTAGACCCACAAATGTATGGCCAACTAATCTTTGACAAAGCAGGAAAGAGTATCAAATGGAAAAAAGACAGTCTCTTTAGCAAATGGTGCTGGGAGAATTGGAGAGCAACAGGCAGAAGAATGAAACTGGACCACTTTTTTATACCATACACAAAAATAAGCTCAAAATGTGAGACAGGAAACCCTAGGGTCAAAACCCTAGAGGAGAAAACAGGTAACAACTTCATTTACCTCAGCCACAGCAACTACTTACTCAACACGTCTCTGAAAGCAAGGGAAATAAAAGCAAAAATGAACTATTGGTACCTCATCAAGATAAAAACTTCTGGACAGTTAAGGAAACAATCACTAAAACTAAAAGGCAACTGACAGAATGGGAGAAGGTATTTGCAAGTGATGTACTGAATGAAGAATTAGTGTCAGAAATCTATAAATAATTTAACAATCTCAACACCTGAAAAACAAATAATCCAGTGAAGAAATGGGCAGAAGACATCCAGATGGCCAACAGACACATGGAAAGATGCTCAACATCACTCACCATCAGGAAAATACAAATCAAAACCACATTGAGATACCACCTCACACCAGTCAGAGTGGCTAAAATGAGCAACATAGAAAACAATAGGTGTTGGTGAGAAACCCTCTTACACTACTGGTGGGAATGCACATTGGAGCAGCCACTCTGGGAAACAGTGTGGAGGCTCCTCAAAAAATTAAAACTAGAATTACCCTACAACCCAGCAATAGCACTACTAGAAACTTATCCAAAGGATACAGGAGTGTTAACTTACAGGGGTGCATGTACCCCAATATTAATAGCAGCACTTTCAACAATAGCTAAATTATGGAAAGAGCCCAAATGTCCATCAACTGATGAATGGATCAAGAAGATGTGGTTTATATATACAATGGAGTACTACTTGGCAATGAGAAAGAATGAAATCTTGCCGTTTGCAACAACATGGATGGAACTGGAGGGTATAATGCTAAGTGAAACAAGTCAGTCAGGGAAAGACAGACATCATATGTTTTCACTCATATGTTGAATTTGAGAAACTTAACAGAAGACCATGGGGGGAAGGGAAGGGGAAAAATCAGTTTCAAACAGGGAGGGAGCAAACCATAAAAGACTCTTAGATACAGAGAACCAACTGTGGATTGATGGGGGCAGGGGAGAGGAGAAAATGGGTGATGGACATTGAGGAGGGGACTTGTTAGGATGAGCACTGGGTTTTGTATGTAAGTGATGGATCATGAGAATCTACTCCCAAAGCCAAGAACACACTGTGTACACTATGTTAGCTAACTTGACAATAAATTATATTTAAAAAATAAACTGGAAGATAAAAATTGAGCATATCTCCTGAAAAAAACCAACAATAAGGAAGAAGGAAACAAATAAGAAAAGAAATGTAGAGGGTCAGCTAATTGTGCTAATATCCAACTCCTAAGAGTTCTATAAAAAGAAATTTTTGAAGAACACAGTGGAGAGGGAATTGTCAAAATACACAAATTCTTAAAAATTGAAAGACATACATTGCAAATAATGAGAAGACCTATTACCAAAGATCCAATACGACAAGTGAACCAAGAAGGCACCCATTATGAAGACAAATCTTTATGACATTTTAGACTGTCAGAGATAAAGATTCTAAAAGTTTAAAAGTAAAACACATATGCGCACACACACACACACGCACACACACACAGAGCGCAAGATGAGTGATCAATGTGGCATTCTACCTCTCAATAGCAACATTGGATGCCAGTAGCTTTGCTTTCAAATGCCAGGAAACAATACTTTCAAAATGCTAAACGAAGAAAAGATTTCTATTTAGAATTCCATTCCTAGATGAACTGTAAGTTGAGTATAAAGTTAGAATATTGACACTCAAAAATGTCAGGTTTAAAAATTGTAACCTTCTATGCACTCATTCTTAAGAAACCATTGGAAGAGGATACGTTCAGCGAAAATGGTGATAGACACCAGGAAATGCCCAAAAGTTGGGGAAGGACTGCTGTGTATCAAACTTAGAAAGCATCCAGTGTAGATTAGAGGAGAAGAACAGAACATTCCAGGAAGAATATCTCCAAAGGAGAACAAAATAAAAGATGGTGGTGAAATAATTATCTGATTTGTCTGATCATAACTGAGAAGTTTATAGTTCTCCTGAGAAGTTGAGGCTCTTAAAAAAAAGAAGAAAAAGCAAAGTATGTCAGTTATTAACTCCAAAAACAGTTCAAGAAATTTAATTATAATATACAATGTAATTGGACTGTGAGCAAAGTAGAAATGAAAAAGTACTATACATTGACATAAAAATTGGGTGTTAGGGGAAAGTTTAAGGGAAGAAGGGGGTTTGAGAGTTAAAAGCTTAGATTCCATACAGAGAAGTCAGGGAATGATGCATCAAATTAAAAATAATAAAGCAGTAGCTATGTAAGGCAATAATAAAGCTGTAGGTATGTAAGGCTGTTGTTTAGAAATATGGGAGAAAATACCAGAAGAAATGGCTGCATGAGTTGAAGATGATTCTCTCAAGTAAGTAGAAATTGAGGGTGGGAGTGGTGGTGCAGAGGCTTGCTTTGTTTTCATTATGACTTGGAGAACCAATTGAAATTTTGACCATGTACATGTATTGTCTTGGTGAGAAAAAAACATTAAAAAATAAATAAAAACTAAAATTACATAAGACCTAGAAGAAAGACTAGTATTTTTATAATTTTGGGTGAATGTCTTTCTGAGCACATCACGAAAAACCGCAATCATAAACACGATTGATAACCTCAACTGTGTAACAAGGAAAACTTTCCAACAGCAAAAACAAACAAAAACTTAAAAATAAAGCTAAAAGACAAAGGACAAATGTGGGACTATATGTGCAATACAAATGACAGACAACCTGCTGTTACTCTAACATAAAGAGTTGGGCAATTAAGAATAAATTATTCCTCCTTCCAAGTAAAAAAAAGAACCAATAGTTTCTTCAAAAGAAAGCAAGAAGATGAAAATCCTAATTCAAAAAGACACATGCACTCCTATATTTATTGCAGTATTATTTACAATAGTCAAGATATACAAGTAACTCAGGTATCCATCGATAGATGAATGGATAAAAGATGTGGTTTATATATACAATGGAATACTACTCAGTCATAGAAAAGAATAAAATCTTGCCATTTGCAACAACGTGGATAGAGCTCAAGAGTACACCAGGTGAAATAAGTCAATCAGAGAAACACAAATACCATACGATTTCACTCGTATGTGGATACAAATTTTTCTCATGTCACTACTGAGCTCTGAAGAAGAAAGGAGGAGGTATGACCAATGGCAGTTCCTATCACTTACTCTTATCAGGATTCTTCTAGGGCCTTTCACACACACACACACACACAGACACACACACACTACATACACACCACACATGCACACGTGCCACACACTGTGCATACACGTTAACACACATGCACGTGTGTACAACACACACATGCACACGCACACTTTGGGCTGTTTATTGAGGAATCACCCCTGCATTTTTGTAGTATATCCCTTCCTGGTATACTGCTCAGCTGCTTCTAAGCTTTGTGTCCTTTCTGAATCCAGAATACTGCCCAGGAATGTGGTCACGGAGGCGGCCTGTCCTTCCCCGCCCTCTAAAGTGGAACCAGTGCACAGAGAAGCACGGCTGCCTGTTTCCTGGTTCAAGTCAGGGAAAGGGCTTTCTCCCCTTTGCACAAGGGCTCTGTTTTCGTGAAACAAAGCCAGAGTGTACAACGAGCTGATTCCTCCATTAGGGTGTCTGTCTTAGTCTTTGGTGGTATTAGGAAATCCCCTTCCTTTCTCAAATTTGTCACTACTTCATGGGTGATTTAGGGAGAGGTTCTAATTATGAATGATGGCAATGGAGACAACCGTGGACCTTAAACTAGTCACAAAAATTCCACAGGATACATATAATCATAGAACAAGGTCGCAGGGTCAAGAGACACTGTGGAGGTCATTAATTCCAGTGCAGTGGCTGATCAAAATGTTGTTGGAATTTCTCTTCGAAGATTGCCGTCAGAGTCTGCACCACATTTTTCTGGTATTCTGAGTCTACAAGTGAAATCCTTTTTAGATTGTATTCGATTTTTGGAAATAGGTAAAAGCCATTTGCCACATCCTCCATTTATAAAAGAAATGTTTACAACTAAGGTTTCATGCTATATACCCTATATGCATATAGAACATTTCATCCTATATAGAGGCAGGCAGAGACAGAGAAAACTGTGAGGTAGTAAGACTAACTGATGCTCTGTGGTAGCTCATGAACACGTTCTGAAGGGAATTTCCAAAGGGGATTTGTAAAGATTTTTAAAAACACCAATAGCATCACAAGTGAATAATCCGATTTGTTTTGGGGGAAACCATGAATATCTGGTTTGTTTGTGGGGGGTGAGAAGTCTCATTAGAGTCACAGTTTGTTTAGCAGATGTTCTCTTCTTTGTAAATGTTATTTTGTTATTCTGAAAGCCTTACTACCTTTTGTTATTCTGAAAGGCTTACCTCCCCTTCCTACCCCTCTCTCCCTGTACACGCCAACATCGGCCAATCCAGGACACCATCACCTCCTTCGGTTTTTACGTCGGTGATGTTTCCTTCATATTGGACTTTCCTCTCTAGTTCCTCCACTGTGTTTGTTATGTTTCTCTTATTCAAATTTCATGCCTTTGTTCACATTCTTATACCCCCCACCCCCATTACTGGCATTTCCCTCCTGGTCTTCTCTGCTGGACAAAATCCTACTAATCCTTCAAGGTCCAACCCCAAATCCATCTGAGTAGTGGATTTGCTGGCCTCCTGCATTGCTTCCTGTCATTCTGCCTGTCACTCTGAACTCCCATCACAGAAGGCACTCCGATATTTGCTGGGTGTTGTGAAATGAAGGTTGGACTGATTTCTTATCACAGGGGAAATTCAGAATCAGAATGAAAGCAAAAAACCCCACCAGTCTGTTTCAGAATGAATGATAAATTAACAACAGATGAGGACTGGATTTTACACTTCCAGTCTCATTCCTTTGAAACTGTATGGGGAAGCTTGCCAATCATGCACAATATGCGGGACACACATCAAGTCTTCCTTCGAATTTAAGAAATACGACTCAGAGAGATGTAACCAATTGGAAGCCATCAGTTAGAGAAGAGGAGTAGTAGGCCCCCCAAAAAATTATCTGAAAGTATAGACATTGAAGATACACACTGTGTGAGCTAGGATGAAAATCACACCTAGTCTTTAGACAGTGAAAATATCGGTGAGCTGTCTGATGTTCGCCTCGCTTCCTACTCCAATGTTTTCAGGTTCTTTATTGGTTGCTCTGTTTTTAATGGTGCAAGAAAAACTAAAACATACAGGTATGACTTCCAGAGAAAAACGTCAGCAGACTTGTTGTGAATTATCTGATCATTTTCCTTCCTTGCAAGAAGAGAGTACAGGTTTTCTTACTGATGTGTAAGACTTCTATGTAGTTTTTAACACTTTTGACCCATAGTTCTATGGGTTTTTAACACTTTTGTTAACCAATTTTATTGCAAACAAGTTTTTCACAAATGGCTAGGCATTTATTCCCACCCTTCCCTAATAATCCATCATTCCCCAGTGACTTGAAATTGCCACCAAAGCTTTATCCTTAGCAAGGAGAAAAAACAATAATGCACCACTCCAAATGACACACAGGCTGTAAAGGTGGGCTTGAGGTGGACCCAGGGTGCTCCAAACTGGACAATGACATTTGGAAAACTAGTGGCTATAAACAAACCAAACAGGGGCGCCCAGGTGGTTCAGTCAGTTAAGCGTATGATTCGGCTCAGGTCACGATCTCATGGTTGGTGGACTCAAGCCCACGTTGGGCTCTGTGCTGACAGCTCAGAGCCTGGAGTCTGCTCCGGATTCTGTGTCTCCCTCTCTCTCTCTCTGCCCCTCCCCCAACTTGTGTGTGTGTGTGTGTGTGCGCGCGTGTGCACGCATGTGCTCTCTCTCAAAAATGAAAAATAAACATTGAAAAACAAACAAACACCTGTGGTGAGTCAGCAAGTTTATTTCTGGGAATAATAAAAAAGAATAACAATCTACAGACTTTGGTCTTACAGTATGTGGCCTACTTGGAGCATTTCCAAAATAGAGTATAACTCAGAGTAACTTAAGCTCTGATTTCCTTCACTGTGCATCAAGCCCCATTCCTTTGTTTTATGGTAAAAAAAATAATAATAATGGGGTCCCTGAAGAGCCTCCTCAGAGTTAGATGGGAATTGACGGAGATCAAAGAATTTTGGAACTTCCCGGTTGAAATGCTTGAAAGTTGGCATCCTGTCCTTCGGACTCAAGTCTCAACTTCTCATTTCACTCAGAAAGTATCTGCTCAAAATCAGTTCTTTTTCCTGTCACTCACTTCAAACAACTTACTTTACTTCTGATTTCTCAGCATGCAGCTTCGTGGCTGACCAAGCAAGTGATTATGCAAAGCAGACGTCCTATAGCAAAAAAGATTAAGTCCATTTGGAGACTTTGCCAGACTTTCCTAAAACACAGGCTAACTCGCAGTTGGCAGATGAGAGGTACTATGACCCAATGTTCATGGGAAGCCGGTGAGGTCCCAGGGATTAAGGGCAATGACCTGGGTGACCAAGCTGACGAAAGCTGCATGGGCAATAAAGGGCCCTTTGGCAGCCCACTTGCAGGCAGGGGCTGAGGACCTGCCTGGTCAACCTTAGAAAGCGAAGCGTGCAATACAATCAATACAGACCACACCGCCAGGCCAACTACCTGGCTGTCAGCCAGCTCCCCAAGGCTGTTCGGCTTCATGCATCCGTCCAGTCCAGGCAGGCTGCCTCCTTTCCTCTAGGAGTGGGTCTTTTCATCTCAGTTATAAGCCTTGGTCTTTCTGTGCTTGGCTGTCACTGAGACTCCCATGCTCTCCCAGCTGTATCTGCACCGTGGGTTCCAACTCTGCATCTAACTCCAACGCCGGCTGAGTGGCCTCGGCATGAGGCCTACAGGGCTCAGCAGCAGCAGCCTGCAGGTGGGGGGAGAGGAGGCCAGAGGAGAGGCTGCAGCAATGAGGGGAAGTAGAGGAAGATGGAGGAAATGGAGACTCAGATATAGCCTTACAAGATGGGTCTGGGGGCTGGTCCTTTTGCATTTGTGGAGTTCCTTCAGTCTCCATCTAATCCAGCCAGTTGTTTCAGATGCACCAAACTCAGATGGACAGTCAGACCAGATGGCCATGTATTAATTTTCCAAGAGAAGTCCGGTGAGAATGTTGATGAACGCAGATCACAGGCAGCCGAGTCAGACTCAGCTGCTCTGTACCCTTGGTAGCAAGCGGGAGGCAGGCTGGAGTCTTGGAGCCTGACAGCCCCATGCACCGTCTCCCTGATAGGGCCATGCACAGTGTGAACTTGCACGTTCTGTGACCAGGACCAGGTCATGGTCTTCCTTGTTCAGCTCAGAGCTTGCACCGCCCAGCCGCTGTCCCTTCCTAGGTTCCAGGATAACAATTCCCCTGCCCTGCACACTGCCCTTCTTTAGCCAGAAGGCAACATGGTGGAGAATCTCCCACTGTCCTTGACCGTCACCAGCATGGCAAAGCCCCTGCGAACCACAAGGGCCCTGGATTCATTTGGTGCTAATCTCTATAAGACCCCAAGCCACAGCTATCACCACCCCCCACCTCAAAAAAAAGCCAAGTTCCCTTGGCTCTTGAAAGTCAGCCCTCTTTCAGGTTCTTGGATCCACTTTTCACTGGAAGGCACTTTGAACACAGGGAGTCACAGTTGGTGGCTAAGTTGTGACTGCTTTCCCCTCAGCCCTAGCTACTCTCTGCTGCACACACTTACTGCCAAGTCCTTGGCTAGGGAGGGTCCTGGCAGCTAGGGAGGACCTCTGTGCTCTCCAGCTCTGATCTGGAGCTCCTACAACCATCTGGAAGCCTTGTTTCTGGTCAATGTTGCCTTACTCTGCCCAGATCACCAAGACTCAGGATGGCCACTTCCAGGGACTATAGGACAGACCTAACCCCGAAGGGCCATGCACTACCTCTCTCAAGTTTGGCAGAGATAGACTTTTTCAGGCCAAGCTCACGAATCCTGAATCCTGCTAAGCAAAAGGATACGTGCCCATGGACCCAGAGAAATGGCTCCGTTTCCCTCCCCCAAATCTCTGTACCTCACTCAGGTAAATGCAGTCAAAGGTGGGAAAGCAGCCTTACAGACCCAGTGGCCTTCTTAAAAATCTCAGGGCCATTGGCCATTTCTACTCTTAGAAGCCTTGGCACCCCTCCCTAGAGAGAACAGAATCATGCCCTAGGGTTTGGCTCTAAAGTCAAATAGCCTTATCAGAAGGACCCAGGAAATACTGGGGTGGAGTTTAAAGTTTATCATTGATTTTTTTTTCTTTAGCAACTTGTAGTGGCAGAAACCTAAAATGGCCCACAATCCTTTACCCTAGTGTTCACATCAGGAGATGTCCCCCACCCCTGGAACTTATTTCTAACCAAGAGAATACAGCAAAGGTGAAAGGGTTTTATATACAATTAAGGTCCCCAATTAGTTGATTTTTAGTTAAACTTATTATTTTTTAATTTTTATTTATTTTTGAGAGAAAGCACACATGCGAGCAGGGGAAGGGCAGAGAGAGGAGACAGAGCATCTGAAGCAGGCTCTGTGCTGACAGCAGAGAGCCCAATGTGGGGCTCGAACTCACAAACCGTGAGATCATGACCTGAAATGAAGTCAAATGCTTAACCAATTGAGCCACTCAGGTGCCCCAAATTTTACTTAGTTAAAAGGGAGATTATCCTGGGTGGGCCTGACTTAGATAAAAGTCCTTTAAAGGAGGGCCTAGACACCTCCCTGCAGTCACAGATTCTCCTTGCGGGCTTGATGAATTAGACAGCTGTGTCCAGGAAGCCCACATGGCAGACAACTAGGCATCTAGGACCTGAGCCACCAGCCACCAGCCAGCACAATGTCAGGACCCCCCAGGCCTACAACCACAAGGAAATGAACACTGCCAACAGTCTAAATGAGCATGTTAGAGAAATTTTCCTCGGTCGAACCTCCAGATGAAAATGCAACCTATCAATACCTCAACTGCAGACTTGTGATGCCTTGAGCAGAGAATCCAACGAAACTAAACCTGGACTCCTGACCCATAGAAACTGGGGCATAGTAAGTGTGTACTGTTCTAAGCCACTAAGTTTGTGGTAATTTGATATTCAGCAAATAGAAAGTTAATACATGTCTATAAGCATATATAGTCTTTGCTATATTTCTCTTATAAATAGTTCACATTCTAGTTTCTAGTTGCCTCCCAAAGTCACATTACCAAAGATTCACAAAAAGCTGTTAAGAAATCTGTGCAGCAAGGAAAAATGCACTCAGCTTTGGGGAAATTTCAGAAGGCCAAATATGTAGAGGCACCTGGGTGGCTCAGTCAGTTAAGCACCTGACTCGATTTCAGCTCAGGTCATGATCTCATGGTTCATGAGTTCAAGCCTAGCATTGGGCTCTGGACTAACAGTGTGGAGCCTGCTTGGGATTCCCTGTCTCCTTCCCTCTCTGTCCCTCCCCTGCCTGCTCTCTCTCTCAAAATAAATAAATATACATTTTTTTAAAAGTCAAATACAGAGTGTTTAATTTAATAGCTGGCAACAGAATTAAGGAGGAAAATATTTTTGTTTAAAATAATACTTTGGTGGGGTGCCTGGGTGGCCCAGTCAGTTGAGCATCCATGACACAGGTCATGGTCTTAGGGCCATGGAACCAAGCCCCACGTTGGGCTCTGTACTGAGCAGAGCCTACTTATGATTCTGTCTCTCTCTCTCCCTTTCCCCCTCTTCTCTGTTTGTGCTCTCTTGCTCTAAAATAAATAAAATGGAAAAAATCACAACAAAATAAGAAGATAAGCACACAAAAGACTCACTTTCACCCTGTCCACCTCCACTCCATTCTTCCTTGCTCTATTTGTAACTATTTTCATTAATTCACTATTACTGTTCCAGTGTTTCTTTATATAAAATTGAATACATATTTTCATTCCCCACCTCTTACACAAAACATAGCATACCATATCCACTATTCTCCTCCTTGCTTTTCTCATTAAAACAATATATTTTAAAAGGGTGCCTGGGTGGCTCAGTCAATTAAGTGCCCAACTTCAGCTCAGGTCTCACAGTTTGCAGGTTCAAGCCCCGTATCAGGCTCTGTGCTGACAGCTCAGAGCCTAGAGCCTGCTTTGGATTCTGTGTCTCCTCTCTCTGCCCCTTCCCCACTCAAACTGTGTGTATGTGTCTCTCCCTCTCAAAAATAAACATAAACAAAACAATATATCTTGGAAATCTCTCCATATCGGTGCATAAAGTTCTTCTCCATTCCTTTTTCATAGCTGCATGGTATTCCACTGTGTTACATGGAAATATCATTGTTCGTTTAACTGGTTTCCTTCAGAGAGGCATATGGGTTGTTTCTCTGCTTTTGTGATAATGAACTACGTCACAGTGAATAACCCCATCCATGTGCCGTTTTGAACATGTGCAAGTGAACCCACAGTACGTGGGACTTCTGGGTTACAGGATAAAGGCACCTGGACACAGGCAATATAAGTGTTGCCAGGTTCCCTTCCTTTTCACAGAGGTTATACCATTCTGTGCCCTCTCTGCTTGACGATGCTTGAGTGCCTGCTTCTCCACACCTCAAAAGGAAGTATGTTGGGGGCACGCAGGTGGCTCAGTCAGTTGAGCATCTGACTCGTAATTTTGGCTCAGGTCATGATCTGAGGTTTGTGGGATTGAGCCTCACGATGGGCCCTGTGCAGGGCATGGAGCCTGCTTAAGATTCTCTCTCTCTCCCTCTGTCCCTCTCCTCTGCCCATGCTTGCGCTGTCTCTCTCTCAAATAAAAAAGAGAGAGAGAGAGAGAGAGAGAGAGAGAGAGAGAGAGAGTTGTTAAACTTCTGGATTTCCTTCAAACTGATATGAGAAATGATATCTTACTAATTTGCATTTTTCTTAAAAGTGAGGTTGCATTTTTTTAAATGTTTTAGAGCCATTTGCATTTCTTCTTTTGGGAGCTATATTTTCAAATCCTTTGTCCTCTAATTGGACTCTTTTGTTTTGACTAAAGTTCCAAAAAACTGAAAACCAAAGTTTGCAAATACTTCCACATTCTAAAATGAGATTTTTTTAAATAGTCTTATGACACTTACCTTGATATCCAGGATATAAAGTGATTTAAATGGAAAAGGTCAAAAGAGAGAAGTCCCTTGGAGAAAGCCACGGGTGTCCTCAGCATCTCTGATCCCCGCCACAGTGACAAGGGGACCTTCCCCCAGTCTGGAAAGAGAAGCTTCACAGGAACCCCGCACTCAGAGAACTTGACATGCGTCCCCTACACCTTTGGAAGACACGCTGACCTGGCAGCTGATTGCAAGGACAAGAAACTCAAGGGTGAAGAAGCTGAGGCTGTCAGCGCAGGACACGGAAGTGGGATCCTCGCTGGAGGCAAGCCAGGCGCTCACTAGTGGGAGGACGCACGGCCAACCGAGCAAGAAAACGTCCGCGGCCGGAGTGACCATCTGGCGGTGCATGGGTGAGTTCCCAGCAGTCCAGGGGACACCTGGGAAGGCAGTCGTGCTGGAGGAGACACCCTGGTGTGACTTCTCCCACAGGACAGACTTCCAGGCACAGCATCTCCAGGAACTCCCCCAGGGAGGGGCCGTGCAAGGCACGCCCTGGGGCAGGAGCTGAGGCAGCGACTCACCAGGCCAGGATAACAAAACAGAAAATGCCTAGACGTACCCAACACCAAATAAGCAGAAACTCCCTTGTAAGTTGGAAACTAGAATACTCTAGAGAGGGACACACACGAAACATTAAATGGAGACACATTCCATGTTGAGGGAGAGGAACTCTTTATTTACCGCATGCCCCCCACTCCAACCAAAATAAGAAAAGTAAGGTTTTGGGGTAAATATGACCAAATAATTCCTTAGTTTATGTATAATAAATATGTATACATGAATAAATATGTAATAAAATCAGAATAATCTGAGAATTAACAGAAAAAGAAACTTAATTTTACTTGGAATTAAAAATCCTATTTTAAAGTTAAAGCAGGTGGTATTGGCACAGAAATAGATCAGCAGAACAAAGAAAAACATTCAGAAATAGACTTTGGTATCTGATTCAGTATAGAATTCAAATCACTAGGGGGAAAAATGTCAATGAGTATTAATAGGACAATTGGCTAAACCATCTAACAACTTAATAAAAAAAAAAAAAAAGATCCCCTCTGCCCTGAACCTCACTCCATATACTAAAATAAATTTCAGATGGATTAAAGATTTAAATGTTTTTTAAAACTGCTGAATTATATTTATTACCTTGAGACTGGAAGGTCCCTCTAAGCATGGCACCAAAGGTAGAATGTATAAGGAAAAGACTGATAAATCTGACTACCTAAATTAAAAGTTTCTGTGTGGCAACATATGACACGATCAGGGTCAAAAGGGAAATGATAAACAAGAAAGTTTGTTTCTAAAATATGTGACAGTGAGGAATAAAAATTACTATGATACAAAGAACTTTCATATCAGTAAAAGACAAGCCAAGTACTGAGGAAAAAAAGGCAATTCACCAGGACAGAATTAACAAATGACCAACCAACCTGCAAAAGTAAAGATATGCAAATAAAGCATGGAAACATCATGTTTCACCCATCAGATTGATCAAGATGAAAGGCATCAACAGTGCCCAGTGGTGCTGGGGATTTCTGCTGCTGGGATTGTAAACTGGTGTAAACTTTCCGCTGAGATTCCTCTGACGACATGTAGTCAGCATAAAGCGTACACTGTTTTCGATCTCACCCCTAGGAATTTAGCCTAAATGACAATTACATACAATTACACACTTTGTATAAGGATGCTAAACATCTGGAGACATTCTAGATGCACAATGCACATAAGAGTATTGGCTAAAAAAACCTGTGGCACAAACTGTCAATGCAGTCACCACTGACTGCATTAAAAGAATGTGCCCGGGAACGAAAGACGTTTACAAAACCACAGGTGTGTTTTGACCCTGTTTTGGTAACCTTGGGTTGCACCAAAAAACGTCTGGATATGGTTACACACACATACGCACACATCACCAAAATGATTCATGTATTCTCCTCCTCCCTCTCAAACAATGAGAACAATCGGTTTGCTTCAGTGTATCACCAAACTCAGGTACAGGAAAAGCCACATCCTCCTTCCTCCCCGAAATGCACCACTTCAGTTTGGCAACAACAGCCCTGCAGCCAAAGGCCCCTAAAGCACTATTTGATTGACTACTACTCACATTGGTTTTCTCTTAGATGAACAGATTGGAGAAATAGAAGGTTTGGAAACTCCAAAAGTGAGATCAGCAGTAAAAAGGGAACACTTTTTTACTCACTTTAACATCAATTTAAATATTAACTTGATCCCAAGCTACTGTGGGACTGCAAGATCATCACTTTTGCTCTGGTCTTGGGTCAAGGGCCCAGCTACAGTTTCAGGTCTTGAGTCAGAGACAAACTATTACGTATTTTCCCTAATTAACCTCCATCTGTTTGGTGGTTTGTGGCTCCTTCTAGAAGAGATGGGGGGAGATACCTTTTACTGAAAAGATAGATAAAAGAAGATATGCTATAGTAGTAAGAACAGGGGTTAAAAATAGAGAGAGAGAGAGAGAGAGAGAGAGAGAGAGAGAGAAACACAGGGCCTGACTCTCCCCAAAACCAAAAGGGCTGTCCAAAGGTGAGCTCAAGGCTGGTCAAATCCCAGGAATGAGGACTAGACTTGCAGTCAGATGACTCGGCCCCACAATTCAGGTCACATACCTGTCTGAACCCATTTCTCCACTCCAAAGTGGGGAAAACAGTGACCCCTCACCCCTAACCTTCCCACCACACACAACTGTTATGAGGATGGAACAGAAGAACGTGTATAAACAAAAACTCCAGTGCAGATCAATAAAACCCTCAGGCATGCACACACACAAATCAGCCAGGGACTGACAAACCCCTAATTTTGGTTCCTAATCTAAAAGGAAGCTCACAACTGGGTCTCAGTGCTCTCACCTCTACACACTTCCCCACGACAGTTAATAAGGGAGAGATCCTACCTCCATCCCCAGTGTGGACCTGGCTTTATTTCGAGGCATTCAAATGCAACTCCAAGTGCTGCCTGACCAGCTCTTCGACAGACAGACCCTGCATTCTCCCAGGAAGACCCCCAATTGCTCTCCTGAGCTGCCCTTCCCACCTTAATCATGAATCTGCTTGGAAAAAATAAAATAAAAAGAACAGTATTGTGGTAAAGCTCCCAGGCAAATTTAGAGAACCTCAAGCTGGCCCCCGCCATGTTTATGAGAAAACAATTAGAAAAGACCTGCAGAAAGATATGCATCCTCTCTGCAAATTTCAGCACCTGCTTCTGTTAAGTAATACTACTGAGCAACTTTGTGTTATGTACCCAGGAGTCCATTTTACCCAAGATCTTACTTAATATTTAGTAAGTTATTTTAACCAGAAACTTTTGATACTGAGCAAGTGGGATTTCTTCCTTCCAATGACAATTTTGCCAAGATCCCCTGTGGACCACAGTAACTTCTTTGGCAGTTAATTTTAGAGCTGGAAATTAAGGGGCTACAAAAACATATGGTGTTTACAGAACCAGTAGAACAGCAACACCAACAATGAGTTCAGATCCTCTCCTTGGACAGAGAAGACTTTAGGAAAATCCTTACTCATCCGAGACCCCCACGCACACTAACCATGATAATTTTAAGGATTCCAAATTTCATTCAAGAGCTGTGAAAACAGTATGAGTTTGAACAGTTGCACAGAAAGGTTAAAAGTAGACAGGTATTTGGATTAGTCTTTTGAGAGCTCTACTCTATAAGTCACCTACGATGAAAGCAGGGTTGTAGTCCTTGGACAACTATTGCTGATACTTCCTAATGCCAGCAGGGCCAGGGGCTGACAGCTGTCACTGAACACCCAGGTGTCAGGATATTACTTCCCTCAATTAGGAAGAGGCAGAGAGAGAGAGGGAAGTAGAAACAGGTGGAAGCTGCAGCTCCCAGGGCAGCTTCATGGACAGTTGCCACTTGTTTCTACTGTTCCTATTGTTTCCTCATCTGCAATACACAAGCCCAGACACTCAGATGTGACCCTCACTAGCACCCAGGAAGCTTGTGGGGAGAGAACACACACAAGCCCACCCCATCCGAAAGGCTGTCCCTTCTCCTCAGGACTGCAACACTGTACAGTTCGGAGGCCACGTTCACATGCACCGGGCCCTGAGGCTGTGTCATCTAACTCCCCTGCTTTCCTCCCCCTTGCTTTTTACTCTTCAGGTCTAGAAGAAGAGAGAGAAAAGGGAGAATACCATTGTTACTCAGGAAAGCCACATGCCTCTGTCTTCTCCATTCATTTCTTACTGAGCCTTGGAATTACACCACCAGTTAGAGAAGAAAGTTTAAAAACACCAAATCGAATACATTCCATCTGTAAATTCAGCAAGTTGACAGTGGGCCCATGGCTGCTTACATTTAATGTGCCTTGGAACAGTCATAGTTACTGAGGTTGTAGGTAAAGGGGAAGATCACACATCACTCCCATTCTTCCCCCTTCCCAGTGAACCCATGGACTCTGGCCATGGGCTTGATAATGTTTCAACCCGTTGTTCCTAACAGATGGCGCAGGGCATTTTTAAGAGAGTAATAAAAAAGGTAGACGGGGCTGCTATAAACTTTGGTGTGGAAGAGAAGAACTGCCTAAATTAACAGAATATTTTTATTGGAATGAAAGCTTATGGCTTTTGATTACCTGTAAACCAATGGGTCTGTATCAAAGCAACGCTGCCTAACAGGCATTGCCGGGAACTCACTGAAGAGGCTCAGTTAGTATACTATTAGCGTGTCAATTGATCGTAAGAAAAGGGTTGCTTCTAAACTGACAAGTTTGCCTACTGCCAATGCGCTCTATTCTTTCCAATGACCTCCTTCATAAGGGCAAATTCTAGCCCAAACTTAAGTCCACCTCATCACTCGCTGTAAAAGGGTGGATTCCAAATTAATTCAGAGACGCTACAAAAGAAGATGCAGAGACTCTCTTGCATTCATTGTCCAGAAGAGCTGACTCTCAGGCACCACTCAGAGGAAGACACGGGTCCCGCCCCCATGATCTTAGCCTGTGGCCAATATTACATTGCATATCAAGGGTCTCAAGTTCATACAGAGAACTGGTTGTGTGGCAAGCAGAGAAGACGTCAGCAATTCCCAAGTTTCCTCCTTTTGCGGGGTTCCACTGAGGTATTCACCATCCTGAGTTCAGAAACGGAGCCAAGCTGGGAATGGAAAAGGAGCAGCCCCGTACACACCTGGTGGCAGCCACAGGGGGCCTGTCTGGGCCGGCACCTGAGAAGCAGTCATAACTCCGCCCCAGCACCGTGCATCCTCCGCAGGCAGTGCCCATCTGCAATCTAGATGTGGAGGAGGAAAAAAGTCCATTGACACACTTTGGTTTTCCCTTGGTGTATCTCTGTGTGCAGCTCATGGCCCCTCATGGGAAGCACCATTGGGAAATCAGGGCAGCCATCACGACCCTGCTCTTTTTCTGCACCGAAGGGCACCCTCCTCCCTGCCCTGAGGTGTAGACTCCTCAAGCCTTTCACCGCTGAGTGCTGAGCCCAGGACAACCTCCCCCCACATCCCCTTTGGCCCTCCTCAACCCCAGCTGCTCCTCATGACTCCAACCCCATCCTTCCGCCATTCCACTCATTTCTCAAAAATGACAGTCTCACATACCACACGGCTGAGGACAGGAATGCGAGAATAATCACAACAGCCACGGAGCCCAGCCCAACGCCCACCATCTGCTGCAGCATGAATGACGAATCTGCGGAACAAAACCACACGCTGAGCCCAAAACGGGAATCGAGGCCCTCCCAGGGGCACAGGTGCAACTTGCAACCCCTCCATTGTAACCCAGAGGTTGGTCTCATTTACTAAACCATCCCAAGAATGCTCAGAGTGCCTCTGTGTCCCCTGAGTTGGCCTGGAGGGTGTAGGGCCTAAGGAAAATACTGTTCCAGGGTATTTCTGAAGAGGAAATAGAAAACCAGACCACATTCAAGTTACAAGAGATAAAAAAAAAAAAAAAAAAGCTCACGTTGTGTATACAAATACAGCAGACTGTGACCGTGTTGCTTGTACTGGTCCTCTCTCAACCGATTACACCAGAAAGTTTTTATGGGCAATTTTCACTTGCATTGAGGAAGAAGGCATTCTGACATCATTTGGATTTTTGCTCCAAAACTGATAGGTAGCTCCAGTGGTGGCGCTGTATCCGTTGCCGGATTCAGTCATCTGTCATTTTCCCTGCACACCTATAAGGACAGTACCCCCCTGCTCCGCTCAGCAGATTGCCATGAGAAAATCGATGTCAAACCTCTTTGGAAGACATGCATATATTCTCTTTGGAGGGCATCACAGGTCAACCCCAGGGAGATGCTTTGTTATAAACCGAAAGACACCCACACTGGAGTTGCACATTTGGGCCACGTGACTGAATCAGAGCATCACATTCCACACTAAAGGGCTCATTTTCATTCGCAAACAACTTATTTAGCACTTACTATATGCCAAACACTGTTCTAATTACTTCTAACCACCGCTGAGGACTATAATAATAGCATATTACCATAATAGTGCCCGGCGTAATAATAGCACATGGAGCACCATTATTATGATCCCCATTTTACAGATAAGGAATGGAGACACCAGTGGTTCAGCGACTTGCCCAAGGTGACCCAGCTAACACACAACAGAGCCACGATCCAAACCCAGGCTGTCTGGCTCCAGCATCTTTGCTCCTAACCATAACACCATGCGTTCCCAGCGCAGATCTGAATTTACACGTCTGCAGCAGAGGTCATGTTGCCCCTCAGAGGTCAGGGCTGTAGGCCCTGCCCTCTCCTGCACAGGCTGAAAATAGTGGGGCCTCAGACTGCAGCAGTTTAAAAGAACAAAAGTCTGTGTGCAATGGCGCCACCAGACATTGAAAAGATCTTGGGGGCTGACTCTGCATGCATAGAATTAAAATGAAAAATAGAAAGGCACCTGTGTAGCTCAGCCGGTTAAGCATCTGACTCTTGATCTAGGCTCAGGTCGTGGCCTCGTGGTTTGTGGGATCGAGCCCCACGTTGGGCTCTGTGCCGACATCACAAAGGCTTCTGGGATTCTCTCTCTCCCTCTCTCTCTGTCCCTCCCTCACTTGCACGCACTCTCTCTCTCACACACAATAAATAAAACTTAAGCAAAAGAAAAATGCCATCAAGCCATGGAATAAGTGTAAGGAAACACAACCAAGTCCAAATGTTGCCAGATGACCTGTTGTGGCTTTCACTGTTGGAACATCAAAATACTTCATTTTTCTGCACCCTCCTTTTACCAATGCCCCAGACATATGCTTGGTTTGCCCCTTGGGTCATCCAGCACTGCCTTGGAAGAGCTGAACACAGCAAAAGCAAAGATCTGTTAAGTGAGGAGGAGGGGCATGAGAGGAAAACTAGCAGCCCCTGGACTTGAAGCCCTCCAACATGGAGGACTCTCTCCTTGGCAGTGAATGAGGCACATCCGAAAAGGGTTCCTGCTACTTAGCTTTCTCCTCACCTAATCTGCACTGTCCAACGCAGCGGCCACTGGCCAAAATGTGGCCACAATGAGGCTATTTAAACCTATATTAGTTTCAGTTAAATTAAAAGTTCAGTTTCTCAGTCATACCATTTCAAGCGCGGAATCTCAAATACACATTTGAAGAGCCCAGAAGCCCCAGGTGGCTAGCTGCTACCATACTGGCTGGCTCAGCTTCAAAATCTTCCCATTGTTGTCGAAAGCTGCACTGACTGGCACCTACCCAGATCTCTCCAAGCAGATCGAGGGCAGTCTGGTTCTGTTCTCTAACAGGGTAGGTGGCATCAGCAAAAGCAGCCACAGACTACACTTCTTGCTAAAAAGCTCTGCAAAATCCATTACCTCAGAAAGTGTTATCAAGAGGCTTTCTGGAAAAACAAGGCTGATGCTGTTTGGCTACCTTTAGTATTCAGTGGAAAAAAAAAAAGGCCTTGACGTTTTAAGAGGCCATACTACAAAATGGAAGGAACAGCTGTGGTTATGCTAGAAATTAGGAGAGTGACTTGCATTATTAGAGATTAAAATAGTGCAGTATCAGCATAGGAATGAACACACTGGAAGACAGCAGCGTAGAAACAAACCCACGTGTGCCAAATAATTTCAAAGCTTAATTACTGAAGTCAGGTTGTCCTCGTCTGTAACCTTGGACTCTGGACAAGTTGTTCAGCCATTCTGTGCCTCAGTCTCCCCACTGAGGGATGATCTAGTAACATAGGAATGATAATAAAGGCACCCACCTGCTAGGGTTATTGTGAGAAACAGATGAGGTAAGTCATGTTAGGACTGTGCCTGGCACGCAGTAAGCAATTGGGAAATGTTAGCTATTGTTAATTATTATTGTTTTGTTACTGTTTTCAAATCATTAGGGGAAATGACACATCACTCGTAGCTAGTGTTGAGAAAACTGGCTGACCGGCCAATTTAAAATAAAAGGATATTGACCAGGTAAGTTTATACTATATATGCCAAAATAAAATCCAGACAGCTTAAAGGCTCAAATTGTAACCTAAAGGAATTAGAACAAAATGTAAGTGAATACTTTTCTAAATATTTATCTAAAGCAGGTGAGAATTTTCTAAGCATTATTTATTAATGCAGAAACCATAACGTAACTGCTGGGAACTACTGTGCCTTCTACCATGGAGCTGCCTCTTAAAAGATTTTGCCTTGCCTTCAAGTTTTCATAGACTACACTTTGCAGACCCTGTCTTCCTTGCACAAAGGTCCATGTTCTTTGCTCATCTCCAGCCTGCTCAGTTTTCTCTTCACCATTTCTCAAAGACCACTTGCAGTGGTCCACCAGTTCATTCGAAAGTTGTATGAACCTGCATTCTAGAATGTGCTTCATCCAGGTCAGAGGACTTTATGTGAAACAGTTAGCTCTTCTTTGGCTTTGAAATGTCCCCTCACAAACCAACAGTACAGAAGCAAAATAGGAGTGTACGAACCTGACTTTCTCTTGACCATCCATCAGCACCCTAAGCCACAGGCCTGCCCAACTTTTCTTTACTCTAGACATTATTATTGGACAATCATCTTTTTGTTTTGCATAATGTGACTTGGGTTCTGGCTCTAGGCATGGTTCTTGCTGGAACCACCCCTTGGCCTACTTGGTGTATGTACCCTGTGAAAATCTGAGTTCTCCCAATCCAGAGTGCTCACAGTGTAGGCACACAAGACTTCTTTAGGGACGTCCCCCTGCTAATCCCTCACCAAGAACATTTACAGCTGACCAATTTGTATTACACTTTTTAGAGCTCTGCCATTCTCTGGTTATCCTCCCTTCCACCCAAATATCTCCTTATTTGGGACCTTAATTACCTTCCACCCTTTCATGCCATAAAATCATGCTTCTTTTTCTTCTGAATCACTTTTAGAATATTCTATCAGAAATCCAGGTGAGTGAGTCATGTGTTATGTCACAGATGTGCAGTGACTCAACCTTGAGAGAGCAGATTCATTAGGTTAAACTCCACCATTCTCTTTGGGGCGGCTCCCTGAGGAGTCCTGCTCAGGAGGAGTGACAGGCCTCCTCTGGGCTTACCTTTAACTCTCCCACTATTGCAAATATCACAGGTGCTGAGGAGCAAGTTAGAAGGACCCTATGCCTACTCTCAGGCTCTGGGATAGCCTGAGGACTTCCTACGGATGTGGAATTTCATGAATTTACATGAGCAGGGCCATTTCCTGAAAGCAACAATTCTGTTCTCCAAAAGGTACAAACAGGTGACTTCTGTTTGGTATGTCAAATTCCTGTCTGCTATTCTAAAGTCTCCTCCCTTGAATTCCCTGCGGAGTAGGAGATGGCAAAGGAGAACAAAGTAGAAGATTAATTTAGAGATAAGTAACATCTGATGAATCAGCAGCATTTTAAAAATTCATTTTCTATTGCAGCTCATCAAATTATTATAAACTTAGCAGCTAGCCCCCATTCATTACGTACTTCCGGGGGCCAGCAGCTCAGGCACATTGTGACTGGGTCTTCTGCTCAGCGTCTTCCAAGGCTGAAGTCAATGTCAGGTGAGCTGCCTTTCACTCTGGAGCCTCTAGGGAAGAATCTGCTTCCAAATCCCTTGAAGCTGTAGGACTGAGGCCCCCATATTCTTACTGGCTCTCAGCCATCGGCTGCTCAGCTCCTGCGGGCCCCTCACATTCCTGCCGTGTGGGTCTCTCCATTTTCAAAGACGGGAGGAGAAACCGTTACGTTAGATCCATCTCTCCCTTTTGAATTTCCAATCTCCCTTGTTTCTGACCCCTAGATCCAGATGGAAAGGGCTCATACGAAGGTCAGGTCCATGTGGATTATCTCCTTATTTGGGACCTTAATTACCTCTTCAAATCCTTTCACAGCAACACTGAGAATAGCCTTTGAATGAGCAGATGAGAGAAGGTGGGTGTGCAGCAGCGGCCACACTGTAATTCCGTCTACCACAACTGTGAAGGTTCAAAACACATGTGTGTAGCATATACAAGCATAAACTTACACACTAGGCTTAGGTCATGAGGTAAGTCTCTGGCTTATTTAAGAATTGCACTTCCTATGCTTCATTTTCCAGCAGACTCTGCTGCCAGTTCACAGAAATCATCCAGCGGGTGCCAGGCACTGCTCCACTCTCCATCGTGCTCCCTCAGGGGTATGGACTCTAGTATGAAAGGACAGGTGCACGGTTTTGTGCAAGTATGGCTCTACAAAAATGGCTCAGGAGAGGGAGAGAGGGAGAGAGGGAGAGAGGGAGAGAGGGAGAAAGGGAGAGAGGGAGAGGAGAGAGAGAGAGAGAGAGAGAGAGAGAGAGAGAGAGAGAGAGAGAGAGACTGTCCTGTTGAGAAAAATTTTAAAAAGCTTCAGGAGGGAGATAGCCTTTGGTTTTAATCTTGACAAACAGGTGGGATTGTAACAAACTACTGAGCAGAGATTACAGGAAGGATACAGGGCAATCCAGGTGGAAATAAGCAAGTCATCGTATGAGCAAAGACACTGGGGAAAGTAAGCAAGGGCTGTAGCCAGAGAAGAGCTAGCACATCACTTTGAATGGAGAAGAAGGAGAGATGCGACTAGAAAGGCATGCTGGGGTCGAAGTGAGGCCTTAGAAACCACACTAAACCATAGAAAAGAACCCTGCAAGAACCATCAGGGGAAATACGAAAATTGGCGCTGCAGTTTGGACAGATGAGTCAGGGGTGTAGGCTGGAGTGAAGAAGGAAAAACCCGGGGCGCCTGGGTGGCTCAGTCAGTTAAGCATCCAACTTTGGCTCAGATCATCATCTTGTGGTCCGTGAGTTTGAGTCCTGCGTCGGACCCTGTGCTGACAGCTCAGAGCCTGGAGCCTGCTTCAGATTCTGTGTCTCCCTCTTTCTCTCTCCTCCACTCACACCCTGTCTCTCTCTCTCTCTCAAAAATAAACATTAAAAAATTTAAAAAAATTTAAAAAAAAGAAGGAAACCCTGAACACCATGAAGGAAGAGGAGGGAGTCTCTGCCCATTATCTGTGCTACAGATAATGAAGGCCTATGCGAGGGACAAACTCAGAAATGAGACCAGCACACCCTAGGTGCAAAATGTGGCTGAAAGGGAAAGGGTCACTAATGACTCAAAGGTTTCATGCCTGTGGCTGAAGGGTGTTCTGGGATTACAGTTTGTGATGATCTCCCATATATCAAATGACTTTGCTTTGTGACTCACGGAATCAAAGACTCAGTACTTTGTGGCTGGAAGGGATCAGAAAGATTGTGGTAAGAGGCAGCTGAGAACCTGCCAAGTTAAATATGATTGGAAAGGCCCTCAGCTGAGTAGTAGCAAGGCTCAAACAAGGAAGCCCAGGCCTCCACACTTCCCATCAAACCAACTGCTGGTTCCCTGGTGATCACAAAACTCTATTGGGAGCAATGTGCCTAAGGTAAATAGCATAATTTGTCACTGGGCAGAGGTGAGAATCGGGCTGTTGTCACTAAGAAAAGGCGAGAATGGGGCCGTTGCTGGGCACAAATGAACTGGAACAAGTTCAGGACCAATCTGGAGCCTGCAAATGACTTTGTGAGATGGCAGTCTCCAACATTTTTGCAAAAGGCGACTGCCAGAGGCGTGTGCAGGGCACAAGTAAAGTTTGTAGGTAGCTTTATATGGTAGAATTGCCTTCAGAATTTCAACATTACAGCTGAGCTTCTAGGATTTCCAGAGCCTCCCAGTAGTTTGAATTCAAAGGTTTGAACCCTCTTTCAACACTAGTTTTTAAGTTGAGGGAGGGTAAAAAGGCACTACCAAAAGCCACATAGACATTTCCAAAGCAAAATCCTTCCTGTTAACTTAATCACAGTAGAAAGACTGTAGCCAGCTCCTTGGCCATTTCTTCCACACAGTTTGACAGTTTGCTAACGGTATCAAACAGCTGCTGAAAGCACTGGATTCTGGAAGCGATTTCTGTGCCCGTCCAGGAGGCCTGCACATCTCTATTCTTCTGATAAAAGCACCTCTTTTCTTTGTGGGAACTCCATTCCCACCCTTAGAGCCTTAGGGAATGGATTGGCTGCAAGATTTCTGAATGTTGAAATCTGTGGTTATTTCTTGGGGCTTTCATTTAAATTCCAAGACAGAGAGCTTAGCCCATCTACACACTGAAGTGTAACAGCACACATCTTTGTTAAGAAAGACTTTCACTATTTATGCGGAGATAAGTCAGAGAAAGACAAATACCATATGATCATATTTATATGTGGAATGTAAAAAGAGAGAACTCATAGAGAATAGAATGGTAGTTGCCAGGGTCAGGTGGCTGGGGAGAAATGTGGGGGATGTTGGCCAGTGTACAAACTTCCAGTTGTAAAATGAGTAATAGGTACTGGGGATCTAATGCACAACATGGCAACTGCAATTAACAATACTGTATTAAACACTTGAAAGTTGCCAAGAGAGTAGATCTTAAATGTTCACATATAACACAAATATACACGATAATTACTAACTAACCTCATCGTGGTAATCTTTTTGCAGTATAGACCAAGTCAAGACACTGTAAACCTTAAACTCAATGTTACATGTAAATTATATCTCAAGAGAGCGGAGGGAGTGGGGCGGAAAGACCCTCGCTGCCTGGCAACCATCATCCAATGGTCAGGTACTGCGCCTTGCCCAGTAGAAAAGCCATGCCAGCTCTTGTTGAAGTTGGTGTGAATAGAGGTTAAAAAAAAAAAAAAGATGGGAAATATGATTAGAAGATAAGCAGACAAAGGAAGGAAGCCTAACTCTCCAGGTCCCTGCCCATCATTTCCTGCTAAGCACCCGCTGCTGATCGGAGATCCCCCGTTGTATGTATAGTGCCCCGCACTGGAGTCCTTCTGGAAACAGGGTTCTTCCTTACCACCCCAGCCTATTGTTGTATGCTGCTCGGAGCTAAGGGACCGGATGCAAGGGGTTAAACTGATACTCTAAGCTAAGAGCAAAATTCCTCAGGACTCATAAACCGCAAAGAGAAAAGGTCCAGATTCAAAGGTTATAAACTTGACAGGATTTCTGGTATTAAGCTACAAACTAATGGAATTCCTAGGAATCAAATCCACTGGCTGGCTGCCTGTTGGTTTAAAGAAATGTACTGCCAGGGAAATCCCAAGTCTGGCAAACAAAGCTGCGCTTGCTCAAGCGCTGAGGCAGTTCCCCCACCTGGACAAGTGCCCACGGCAGGAAGAAGGTTTAAGTTTCACAGCACCCAGCTGCTGCAGCTCTTGTGTCTGTACAGTTCTGGAGGAAAGGGCCAAGGGCATTCGCTCTCCCACCAGGCAGACCCAGGACAAGACTGAGACAGCCACCTAATGGACCAAGCCGCTCACCCTGCTGCCGGGCAGGGGATGCCAGTTTTTCCCATCCAGCAGGATGTGGTCGCTCTTTTGGGCGCTCTGACCATTGCACGGGCTTTTATCTTTTCCTCCTTTCTAAATGAAAGTGCTTATTGTGCTTATCCAGCTTCCCCTTTCATACTATAAACTGCGGTTTGAGGATGCTTACATTTGGCATTTAGTCACAGATTGCTAACGGATCCTGAGAGGTCCACCTGGATTTCATCAAGACGGATGGACCATCCTCAGGAATCCTGGTCTTGGAGCTGGATGCAGTAACAGACCCACACAGAGTTGTCGCCCAATAGCACCGAGGATAATTCTTCCAGCCTGGAGGGGGTTTTTCTTAAAGGTATATGTGTTAGTGTGTGTACAGGCGTACCAGCTAAATGGCTCAATGCAGTGGACTGTTGTAGCTCTTCGTTTTGGTCTGTCAACATGTTTCTGCCTCTTTTCCTAATGGGGACGTGTCCACCTCTCCGTGCAATACCAGTGTCACTGTGCATGTCAATCACACTGATCTGCCCCCAACCAGCCACATGAGTAAGCCCCAAATCCAAGGTAGGCTGTTCATAGCACAGAGTACCCTAGAAGGGGGTTATTAGTCATCCCACAGACAAGCACTTAATCTTGGAGAAAGGATTCTTTCCCTGAACTGAAAAACTTTCTGTTCCCACTGGAGTCACTAAACTGGGCAGCTGGTGCCCATCCCTCTCCATCGCATGGCTTATTGTGGAAGAAAATGAAGCCAACCCATACTTAGAAACAGAGAGCAGAGAGGCGCCTGCTTGGCTCAGTCGGTTAAGCATACAACTTTGGCTCAGGTCATGATCTCACGGATTGTGGGCTCGAGCCCCGCGTCAGGCTCTGTGCTGACAGCTCAGAGCCTGGAGCCTGCTTCAGATTCTGTGTCTCCCTCTCTCTCTGCCCCTCCCTTGCTTGTGCTCTCTGTCTCTCAAAAATGAATAAATTTTAAAGAAAGAAAAGAAACAAAGCAGATATAGAGGCAAAGTGTGCCACTCCTGGTGTCAAGTACCAAGTGTCAGTTTCTAGACTCCTGTGGGTCTGGGTCCATAAGCTCCCCACCCCATCCTTTTCAGCTATGGCTTCTTGCATCGCTTCTCGGCCTTTTGGCTAAGATCAAGTGTAGCTATGGCTTCTTGCTTAAACTAGTATGAGATGGCTTTCTGTCAGCTCTGACAATTTAAAAAGAAATCTCATTAACATAAACTCAATGCTGCAGATTGGAAAGGAGAAATAAGGACAGGACGCTTAGGCAGAAAATGGTTTTACCTGTCACTTGAGCCCACACTACACAGGAGCATCTTCTCACCTATAAAGGAAAATGAAGCAACACATTTTACTAGGCAGCATATGACATCATATGACACCTAACATATTACACCTTAGGCATATGACCATTAAGTACTCGAGGGACTGGCATAGGTAGCAGGGACAGAAGTGACCCTAGGGATCAATTCTATAGCTTCTCAACAGATCTCACAAAGCACACACTATGGGTAAAGAACAGAAAAAGCAATGAGTTTCATCGCTCTGAGCAATGGCATTGACTGCCTGGGAACTATGTTGAGAAAGATTCTGAGGTCACATCCAAGTTCAGCAAGATAGTGATGCAGGTGATAGGCTAGACTACGAGACGTCTTGGCATATAATAATACTTCACCTGTCTGGAGGATATTTACCTCGCTGCCTCAGTTACCCAAACTATAGCCAAGAGCCAGAAAGAGAACATCACCACCACAACAACAATAACAACAACAACAGTAATAATAATAACATGACAGCTCATCCATGGGAGAAGAGACTCACAAACTCATTGAAATGAAATACCTTCTCTTCTTCTCCCCCAATTATTACGTGCACATTTGTCTGTTAGGAATGGCTGGGATTACACCACAAAACACTCCCCAGAGGAAACCAAATGGCAGGAGTTAGAGAACGATCCCTCCAACTTCAAAAGGAAATTCTCTTTCAAGTGACAACCCTGGGCAGTCTGGTTTTCTTAAAAATTGAAAAAATATATTTACACTGACAAATTCTGGGGAAAGCTCAAAATGGCCATAAGCTTTTGAATGTGACGAAATTTTGCCTTGATGCTAAGTGCATCTAGTGGGAAATAAGAGGTGATAATAACCAGTGAAAGGGACCTAACCTTAATAATAACCAGTAAGGCAGGTACTCGGGAGTGGAGTATATGAAAGCAGAGAAATTGGTGGGGCCAGGTGAAGAAGGGAGCTCATTAAAATAGAGTGTCATGACCAGATTTACACCTTACAAAACTCATTCTGGCAGTTACATGGAGAATAATGGACGGGAAGATGAGTTAGAAAATTGATGTTCAGGCAGGAGGTGTCAAAGGCTAACCAGTTTAATGAGGAAGGAGACAAAAGGATGATTTTACACAGCATTAAGGTGACAGAATTGACAGAAGGTGGTGATGCACTGGACAAGAAGAGAAGGAGGCAGGAGGCAAGAATTATTCCTTCATTTCTGTCTTAGCAACTGGGAGTATGGTGATGCTCGTTACTGGGACAGAGATACAGAGAACTGGGAGAACTGGAAAACACACTTCCTGGTTTCAAATTTTACTACAAAGCTACAGTAATCAAAACCATGTGGTGCTGGCATAAAGACAGACACATGGGGGGCGCCTGAGTGGCTCAGTCGGTTAAGCCTCCGACTTCGGCTCAGGTCAGATCTCACATTCGTGGGTTCGAGCCCCGCATCAGGCTCTGTGCTGACAGCCAGCTCAGAGCCTGGAGCCTGCTTCCAGTTCTGTGTCTTCTTCTCTCTCTGCCCCTCCCCCTCTCATGCTCTGTCTCGCTCTGTATCAAAAATAAATAAAACATTAAAAAAATTAAAAAAAAAAAGACAGACACATGGACCAATACAGAAGAGAGAGCCCAGAAAGAAGCTCTTCCATACACGTCAAATAATTTTTGACAAGCGTGGCCAAGAACATTCAATGGATAAAGGAAAGCTTTTCAACAAATGGTGCTGGGAAACCTAGATATCCACATGCAAAAGAATGAAGTAGGACCCAGGACCATATATAAAAATTAACTCAAAATGGATCAAATCCAAACACAAGACCTAGAACAGAAGAAAACATAGAGAATAAGCTTCAGCAAACTGGATTTAGCAATCATTTCTTGGATATAACACCAGAGGCATGGCCAACAAAAGAAAAAATAGACAAACTGGACTCCATCAAATTTAAGAACCTTTGAGGATGGGAAGGAAAAGGCACACTCATGCACTGTTAGCAAGAGGCAAACTGCTGTGGCCTCTGTGGAAAGCAGTATGGAGGGCCCTCAAAAAATTAAAAATAGAACTACCATGTGATCCAGTAATACCACTGCTGAGTATTTACCCAAAGCATGAGAAAACACTGAATTGAAAAAAATACATGAACCCTATGTTTATTGCAGCACTATATACAATAGCCAAGATATGGAAGCAAGTCAAGTGTCCATCAAAAGATGAATGGATAAAGAAGATGTGTGTGTGTGTGTGTGTGTGTGTGTGTGTGTGCAAGCGTGTGTGGGGGTGGGTGGGTGTAATGCATAAAAAAGAATGATGACTTGCCATTTGCAACAATACAATCTAAATATATACTAAATAATATATACCAAATATATACTAACGAGTATAATGCTAAGTGAAATAAGGCAGTCAGAGAAAGACAAAAACCATATGATTTCACTAATATGTGGAATTTAAGAAACAAAACAAAACAGAGGAGACAAATAGGAAAAAGACTTTTAAATATAGAGAACAAACTGGTTGATGCCCAAGGGTTAGTGGGTACGGGGATGGGTGTACTAAATGAAGAGTATTGAGTTCACTTATGATGAGTATGAGTAATACATAGAATTGTTTAATCACTATATTGTACTTGAAATGTAACACTGTATATTAATTATACTAGAATAAAAAAAGAAACTTGGAACATTAAAAAAAATTAAGAACTTTTCTTAAGTGTCAAAGGACACTTATTGACAGAGTAAAAAGGTAATTCATGGAATAGGAGAAAGTATTTGCACATTGCAAATCTCAAAAAGGATTAATATCCAGAATATATAGAGAACTCTTAAAACCCAACAACAAAGAAATAAATAACCAATTTCAAAAGTGGGCAAAGGGGGGCATGTGGGTGACTTGGTTGAGCATACAACTTTGGCTCAGGTCATGGGTTCGAACCCCAAATCGGGCTCTCTGCTGTCAGCACAGAGCCCACTTAGGATCTTCTGTCCTCCTCTCTCTCTGCCCCTTTCCTATTCACACATGCATGTGCATGTGTGCGCGCTCTCTCTCTCTCAAGAAATAAACATTACTGCACCTCTAAACATTTCATTAAATCCAATTATACCGCAAACACTCCCAAAATAAACTTAGATTGTATTGCAGTTTCACTTAACAGTATATAAAATGCTGTGTTGTGACAGGTATCAATTATCCATTATATACTGAATCAACTTTTCTTAAGCACACTAACTGCTTGCTTTTCTTGAAGCTAGATCATTCTGAAAATTTCCTGTTAGACCTATGAGTGCAAACATATGGTTTCTGTCCTTCTCTGCCTGACTTATTTCACTTAGCATGACACTCTCAAGGTCCATCCACTTTCCTACAAATGGCCATATGTCATTCCCTCTCATTGCCATGTAGTACTCCATTGTGTATATATACCACATCTTCTTGATCCACTCATCAGGTGATGGGCATTTAGGCT
>NC_043712.1:20881961-20890901 GCF_006229205.1 Suricata suricatta | reverse complement strand
AATAAATAAACATTTTAAAAAATGGGCTAAGGACTTGAATAGCCATTTCTCCAAAGAAGATATACAAGTTGTCAAAAGCACATTTTGAAAATATGCTTAACATCACTAATCATTAGAAAAACAGAAGCCCAAACTACAATGAGATACCTACCACCTCACATCCATTAGTAGGCCCATTATCAAAATAGAAAACAGCAGATCTTGGGGAGGATGTGGAGGAAATGGAACCATTGTGTACTGTCGGTGAGAATGTAACACGGTGTAACATGGAGCAGTTCTTCAAAAAATACAAAGATAATTATCATATGACCCAATGATTCCAGCTCTGGGTCAATGCCCAAAAAATGGAGAGCAAAGACTCAAAGGAGATTATTTGTACTGCATGTTCATAGCAGCTTTATTCAAAATAGCCCGAAGATGGAAGCAACCCAAGCATCTATGCACAGATGAATGGCTAAAATGTGGTGTATACATACAACAGAATGTTAAAAGGGGACGATGGGGCACCTGGGTGGCTTGGTCAGTTGAGTGTCTGACTTGGGCTCAGGTCATGATCCCGTGGTGGTGAGATTTGACTTTGCTCTGGGATGAGGCCTGCTTTGAGAGTCTCTCTCCCTCTGTTCCCTCCCCCACTCGTGCTCATGCAGGCATGCTCTCTCAATTAAAAAAAAAAAATTGAGGGGTGCCTGGGTGGCTCAGTCAGTTAAGCGCCAGCTTCAGCTCAGGTCATGATCTCACGTTTTGTGGGTTCAAGCCCTGCGTCGGGCTCTGTGCTGACAGCTAGGTCAGAGCCTGGAGCCTGCTTCGGATTCTGTGTCTCCCTCTCTCTCTGACCCTCCCCTGCTCACACTGCCTCTCTCTGTCTCTCAAAAATAAATAAAAGACATTTAAAAAATTTTTTTTTAAATTGAGACAGTCAGTTAAGCGTCCAACTTCAGCTCATGTCATGATCTCACAGTTTGTGAGTTCAAGCCCCATGTCAGGCTCTGTGTTGATAGCTCAGAGCCTAGAGCCTAGAGCCTGCTTCAGATTCTATGTCTCCCTCTTTCTCTGCCCCTCCGCTGCTCACACTTTGTCTCTCTCTGTCAAAAATAAACCTTAACAAATTTTTTCTTGGTCATAAGTATGTGATGAACCTTATACTCCAAATGGCCCAGATTCACCAGTAAAGAGATATTTCTATTGGGGCCCCTGCAGGTCATAATGTCACTGTTAGTGGGTTTGAGCCCCATGTTGGGCTTTGCACTGACAGCATGGAGCCTGCTGTGGATTCTCTGTCTCTCTCTCTCTCTCTGCCCCTCCCCCACTCACATTCTTTCTCTCTCAAAAATAAACATTAAAAAATTTTTAAGATATGTTTCTATTAATATTAATATAATTTTTTAATTTCCACTACCAATCTATGTGACTTGATCCCACTCTCTGAATCCTCCTAGGACAGCCCATCACAATGGCTCTTCCAGGAGACCTCCCACCCAGACCCGCGGCCCCAGCTCCCGCAATGCTTGCCTTTCCAGCTCACTAGATGTTTTCATTATGCAAGGAGTATACAGTTCTATGCCTCACGAAAGAGCCACCACTGTAATAACATAGTCTTTCTAAGGACAAGGAGAGGTGGGGATGGCCGAGGAAGTAATGGAAGCAGAAAATAGGGCAGTGCTGACGTTAATCTGCCTCTCCTTCCTGCTTCCTAGAGAGAGAGAGGGGAGGCGGCAGCCTGGCAGGAGTACAAGGAAGTGACAGGGAAACCAGATGTTCCTTTCCAAGTCAGGCTTCAGCAGTGCGGCAAGATGAGGACACTCCTGCAGCTTAAGAGGAAGAACCAAAAACTAGGTCAGTCCAGGCACAGATCCAGCCAGGTCCCACAGGAAGTTCAGGACATCAACCTCCTTAAAGGTTTCACCTGCCCGTTATTTATAAAGGCAAAGTAGTTAACACATTTTTCTGGTTATTATGTGCAGTGTCCATCTCAAATACCAGGAAAACAAATGTCCAAACATTTAAATTTCACATGAAGAAGAAAACAGAAAATGCATGAGTTTTTAAAGAAGTATATACCTTATTCCATTCACTTGTGATTCGTAATATAATGCAGTAATCATTCCCTTTTCTCAAAGGTGCATTATAGTATTTCCCATAGTACAGCCTGTCCCCAATAGATATCTCCATGGCATCATCTGGAACATCTTTGGCCTGTAGTTCTGCAGCCACAAATCCTTCGGCGTCAGAGGTATTGCTAAAGAATGAGGTAGCCCCTTCCGAATCACAAGAAAAAGTGCTTTGGAGGGCCAGAGGAAGCACCAACACCTGGTAGGAACTGGAAATAAAATGTCTGTCAGACCCTTGCTTCATTCATTCATTTATTCATATTTATTGAGCACGTGCTATGAGAGAAACACTTCTCTAGGCACCAGAGATACAACATTGGACAAGAAAAAGTCCTTGCACACAGTGGGTGACAGTCTGATGGCTCCAACAGGTAGAGCACTTCAGTTTGAACCTGTGCTGCTAATGCTACGTGACATGGGGTGAGGGATCTCAAGTTCTTGCCGTGGATGGATGCCAAGTACATCCTCTAGAGCTGGGAGAAGTTGTTACAAGTCTGGCCACCCTGAGTGTGCATGCCATAAAGTTGATGCTTTCCACGTGGGCAAATAAAGCCCAGCTGGGCAAAGGGTTTAGCAGTCACATGGAGGCTCACTGCCTACAAGAGTTAATGGACAAAGTCTGCAAAAATGGCTCTAATCACATGGTAACGTGAAACAGAACGCATGTGATCTGCATTCCCCCTGGTCCACAGACTGATACCAAAGTTCATGTGAAAAAAATGAGAAGGAAGGAACGCAAAGTCACCATGAGTTAATCTGGCCTGATAATATCCTGAAATAGCCAGAAAGGTACAATGTCATACGTGCATTGTGGAACTGTTGCCCTAAGTGTGGACAGAAAGGCACACCAGAAATTGACTCTCCTTTCAAAATCTGTCGGTGAAAGGAGGTGCCAGCACAAAAACTCACTGAGAATGAATCACAACTTCTTTTTCATTCCCATCCCTTCGGTCCTTATCTCCTGCCTCTAGTATAGCACGTGTCTGAACACCTGCTTTTGCTATCAGGCTGGAGAGCAGGGATTTAAAGGATTGATGCTTATATCCTTGCACATCCTTACACAGCTCTTTAGCTGTGACTGACTCTCCACTAACATTTCTTGAGTTGAAATTTCAGTAGAGAGGAAAAACATACATTGGTACCAAATACAATTAGGGTCATTTCCAAACCATTAGGCCACATGATCTATTTTACCAGTAAATATACACTACCTGCTCCACATTTCTAACTCCCTACCACCTCCTTCCTAAAAGTCCACGGGTCACCAGGTTAAGAAAAGGGAGCCCTCCACCACAGTAGGTGCTGGACTTGAAAAGCCTGTACCCCAAACACCCTAAGTGTCCCAGGACCCTGACTTCCACAAAGTCTGGGCTCACTTTCCAAAAAAGGGCCTTCTGTAAAAGGCACAAAGTAAAGCCTGCAGGGCAGTGAGCTGTCATCACCACCACTGTAAACATCCACTAAGGATCCGCTCCCTACCGGAGAACACCTGTAACAACATCCTCTCCTGGAGACTTGAAGACATTCCTATGAATCGTGGCTGTAAGAAAATAAATGGTGCTGCACCTCTATGGTGCCCACAAGCTCCTCTTCAAATCCACCTTGTCTTTCCATGTAGACGGTGGTGTTCAAGTGCAAATTCAAGGCACACCTTTGTCTCGGACATTGCCCATTAGAGGCACCAGTCATGGGGCACAGAGCAGTCTTCCCAGTTAGCATGATCATAAACACCTGAGTTGCTTGGTAATTACACAAATTTCCAGCCCCCTTCCCAGGCTTACTGAATCAAAACCTCCAGGAGTCAAGTCTGAGAATCTGCTGATAAAGCACCTGTGGGTGCTTTCTAGAAGTTGGCAAGTGTGGGAGACACTAGCATTAAGAGAGCCCAGGAACGGGCTGCAAGATCCATCCAAGGTCACCAAGCTAAGAAGGGAGCCCAGCTCCACCGCGCCCGCAAGCCACTGCCCACCCCCAGTGATACACGAAGCAGACCCAGGCCTGTCTCACACACTGGCAGAGCTGCTCTGCCAGCCCAAACCAGGTACTCAGGGAGAGGAAATCGTCCCACTTGCCTCCTGGTAATTAACCCTGATGACGTTAGGGAAGCAGTTGTGGCTCTTTGGAACATGACTGTTCTGGAAAGACTTCTCCCCTCTCTCTCACCTCCCCCCTCCTTGAATGACTCACAGATCTCCACTTCCTGTTTTGGAGGCACTGGAGCGCACATTAGCCACAAAGATAAACTGTCATTTGGCTTTTCTTTTTGTCTTGTGTAACTATTTGGCCTACCTATTACATCTACTCTTGCAAGTTCTTTCAGGCACTGATATCATGATTACTGTTCTCCTTATAGCAACAGAATTGCAAATGCCTTCCAGTAACTTGTAATTCCAGAAACAGAACAATGTGGGCAATAGCCATCCCAGTAAAGACCTTCAAGAATTTACTGTGCTTAAAAGAATGGAAAGACAGGAAAAGCCTAAATTTCATTATATATGGACACACAGATTGGGGCACCTGAGTGGCTCAGTTGGTTAAGCATCCAACTCCTGATTTCGGCTCAGGTCATGATCTCACAGTTCATAGGTTCGAGTCCCACATTGGGGTCTGTGCTGGTGGTGCAGAGCCTCCTTAGGATTCTCTGTCTCCCTCTCTCTCTGCCCCTCTCCCAGTCATGCTCTCTCTCAAAATAAATTAATAAACATTAAAAAATAAAAATAAATGGGCACACAGATAATATATCCAGACTTTCTCTTTTATAGCTTTATAATATCTCATATTTATTTTCACCTTAATTGTACTGAAGGATATTAAACTGACAGGTCAAGACTGACATAAGGCAATGAAGGTTAGGTCAAGGATGGCAAGGTTATTGCCATGTCCTTGCCTTATTCCCGTGAAGGAGCTGCTTATCCCTCCAGGGGAAACTCTATCTTCCTTCTTTAAAAAAAAAAAAAAAAAGGGAATAATTCTGCTTTCTTAATCCAACCATGACCCCGTAAAGAAAACGCTTCATGGAACACAATGTAGTTCTCCAACTGAGGAGAATTAATTCCATCCTAATACAATCTGGAATCCTAGAAGCAGTCATTAACTACACAGTGCCTTGCCCTGAATTCAATACATGGTTGAATTAAGAGAGTTATTCAAATGACCCTTTCAGAAGCCACTACACAAAGATAATCCTTAAAAAAAATATATATATATATATATATATATATATATATATATATATACAGAAGCCAAAGATAATCCTTAAAAAAATATATATATATATACACACACACACACACACACACACACACATATATATATATATACACATATACACTCTGTCTTTGGTAAATGAAATGATGCTTCTGATATACCATCACAAAGAGATGTATGTGAAGATGTGAGTACAAAGGATCACATGTGATAATGTCACAGTCAACCAATGCTTGTCCAGTGACCAAAGGAATGGATTTAATTATTGAACTAAGCTGCCCAAATGCTTGTTTCTGCCTTCTTAGAAGTCTCTAAGAAGAGACTTCATTTGGAAGGGCTCTGGTTGGAGTTAAAGACCCAGTCTGTTCCCAAGGAATCAAAAATAAGAGTCCTTGAGGTACCTGTGTGGCCAACTCTTGGTTTAAGCTCAGGTCATGATCTCACAGTTCGTGAGTTTGAGCCCCACATCTGGCTCCATACCGACAATGCAGAATCTGCTTGGGAATCTCTCTTTCCCTCTCTCTCTGCCCCTCTCATGCACTCTCTCTCCCTCTCTCCCTCTTCCTTAAAACAAACTTTAAAAAAGAAGAAAGTTAAAAAAATAAATAAGAGGCCCCACCTATACTGCCGCAACAATTTGAGTGCAGCTCCTAAAGAGAGATCTCCTCCTCAGTCAAACCAAAGTTTCCAAAACACTCCATGAGGATCACTGGACAGCCATGGAAAGAGGGCCACTACTTGTACCTGATAGGTCCATTTTCCTCCTTGGCTCTCCTCAGTCTCAGACGTGGCAGAGGCCTTCCATGCACTGTGACAAAGTCTACTTCCGGAAGGGGAGGCTCTGAAAACAAGTCGCAAAGAGGAAAAGGGTATGATCAGAACAAATGCAAGCATGACCAAAGTGGTCTTGATGGGGGCCATCAAACGGAAAGTTCAAATGTAAAAAGTGATGAGCGTTTCCTGACATATGCTAGAACATGAATGACTCTTGAAAACATGACACTAAATGAAATAACTTAACAAGACATTGTATGATCCCACCTACCTGCAATATCTAGAAGGGACAAATTCATAAAAATAGAAGTAGATTAGAGGTTGCTAAGGACTGAGGAGCTGGTAGGCAAGGGGGAATCAATCACTTAATGATCCACAGATTTCAGTCTAGGGTGATGAAAAGATTTTAGAAATAGATAGTGGTGATGATTTACAACACTGTGAATGTACTTAATTCTGTGACAAAAAATGGTTAAAATGGTACATTTTATATGTTTTGCTGCAATACAGTTTTTTTGTTTTTTTTTTTAAATAAGCGATGCCCCAGTGTTGACACAGGGTGGATACAGTGGGCCTTACAGTTAACTTGGTGGACAGGTATCTACATGGTGCAGAAAACCAGCATATCAGACTTCTAGATTCTTCCCAATCACAGAACATTCTGTCCTTCTTTTGTTCTCTCCAGCAACCAGGTGTCCCAAATGAACTTTCCACTGGGAGGTGACTATATTGGCCGACACCAGTGTTCTAGTATCTAACTGATAGCTACATTCATAGTACAAAGGCACCGGCTGCCATTCTGCCTTGTGGGTAACAAGGCTCAGATGCCCTGGGCACTACCCAAATGTACCAGCTGTTTCTGCACAGGCCTCATCTCATAGGATCTTCTTAACACTTCGATCAAATAGATGAGATTTATAGAAGGGAAAGAAAGAAAGACAAAGAATAAAATACGAATCCCCCTGCCAAACTTGGACTAGAACTCTACTACAGTGAAACTGAGGAGTAGGAGGCCAAAATAAATACCCAAGACTGTATTTATCCAGTTAGAAAACAGCCTTGGTGTAGAAATTCCCAATCCAAATTATAATAAATAAAAACTTAGACCTCCCTAGATAGATTTTAAAGCATCATGAGGGGTGCCTGGGTGGTTTGGTCAGTTAAGCATCTGACTTTAGCTTGGGTCATGATCTCACAGTTCGTGAGTTCAAGCCCCATGTTGGGTTCTGCACTGATAGCTCGAAGCCTAAAACCTGCTTTGGATTCTGTCTCATTCTCTCTCTGTCCCTCCCCTGCTTGCGTGCACACTCTCTCTCTTAAATATAAGCATTAGAAAAATAATAAAACATGATAGAGAAGGGGAGTTGGGGGTAGACATAATAAGAGAAAGGGATTAAGAGGTACAATCTTCTGGATATAAAATAAATAAGACATGGGGGTGTAATGTACAGCATAGGGAATACAGTCAGCAATATTGTAGCAACTCTGTATGGTGACAGATGGTGACTGCATTTACTGTGGTGACCATTTCACAATGTATATAAATATCAAACTATTATGTTGTATATCTGAAACTAGTACAATTTGTATGCCAATTATTCTTCAGTGAAAAAAGCTCTAACGAATATGTTATTCATACATCAGCAACCAACACACTGATTAACCACCTTTGTACACCACGTACTATGGGAGGCTGGGAGAAACAGCCACGGAAAACACAGTTTCTGCCCTCCAGGAGTTCAGACTCTAATAGTGGCGACAGTTTCAGAAACATGCGGCACTCAGAACCATGATAAAGTCCTACAAAGGGTGTTGTAGAAGGTGCAGAGGAAGGACATCTGACCAAGGGCAGGCGGGCGACACCATCGAATGCAGAAATACAGGTACACAGTGGCAGGAGGTGAGGGAGAGGGCAGAGACAGAACTGCAGTCCTACCAGTAGTTCGGCAGAGCCAAAGGACTGAGTCCTGGCCTGCGAGAGGGAGGCAACAGAGTGAGAGGTGTGGGTGTAGGTTGGATCTGAGGTCCTGGCAATAAAAAGAAGTCATTTAAAGATTTCTTAGGAGATGTGTATTTTAGAAATATAATTTAGGGACACCTGGGAGGCTCAGTCAGTTAAGCATTCAACTTCTGATTTCAGCTCAGGTCATGATCTCACAGCCGTAAGATCGAGCCCTGAGTCAGGCTCCCAGCTGGAGGTGGAGCCTACTTGGGATTCTCTCTCTCCCTCTGCCCCTTCCCTGGGGTCTGTCTGTCTCTCTCTCTTTCTCCCTCAAAATAAAGAAATAAAGATTTTTTTTAAAGTAATATTGGGGCACCTAGGTGGCTCAGTCCATTAAGCATCTGACTCTTGGTTTTGGCTCTGGTCCTATTTCACAGGTTTCCTGAGTTCAAGCCCCTGTGTCTGGCTCCATGCTGACAGTACAGAGTCTGATTGGGATTCTGTCTCCCTCTCTCTCTCTGACCCTTCCCCACTTGTGCTGTTTCTGTCTCTCTCAAAATAAATAAACTTAAAAAAAAAAGTTTATGTTGGTGGGAATGTAAACTGGTGCAGCTGCTCTGGAAAACAGTGTGGAGGTTTCTTAAAAAATGAACAATAGAACTCCCCTATGACCCAGCAATAGCCCTGCTGGGATTTACTCAAGGGATACAGAAGTGCTGATGCATAGGGGCACATGTACCCCAATGTTCATAGCAGCACTTTCAACAATAGCCAAATCATGGAAAGAGCCTAAATGCCCATCACCTGATGAATGGATCAAGAAGATGTGGTTTATCTATACAATAGAATACTATATGGCAATGAGAAAGAATGAAATCTGGCCATTTGTGGCAATGTGGATGGAACTCA